>NW_010972438.1:1177465-1700908 GCF_000737465.1 Haliaeetus leucocephalus
GCCGGGCTCGCCTCGGCCTCCCCGCGGCCTTGAGGCGGCCACGCCGCCTCGGCACGCAGCCGGGCGGCCCCTCCCGGAGAGGAGACGGCCCGGCCCGGTCCGAGCACGGGGGAGCGGCGCGGCCCGCCGGTACGTCTCGCCGTGGTCTCGGGTCGCCTTCGCTGTTGGAGGGTGCCCGCGGCGCGGCTGGGGGTCGTAGGGGGCTTGTTTACCAACTCATGGGGGCAGTGCGGGGCAACGGCGGCAGCTTTTGAGCAAAAGCGTTAGAAAAAGGTTTTTTCCTCTTGGGATTTCTGCGCTCCAGACCAGCCGGTTACGGGTGATGGCGCAGAGCAGGCAGGCTTTGCTTGCTCTCTGGCGGGCACACGGCCCCTCGTGGGGCTGCAGGCACGGGGGGCAAACCGGAGCGCGATGGAGCAGCTACCGTGCTGTGGAGAGCTCGGGTCGTTCCCTAAACCCTTATGGGGTGATAGTAAGAAAATCACGTTGTTTGTATTGTTTCGGTTTCCCCACCTGTTAAAATGCAGTTTATTATTGTGCTGACAGGAGAAGAACAAAGCAAATATAAGGCATGTTTTTGTTTGTAAAGCTCCGTATGCAATCCCTCAAATTGTTTATCCGCTATACAAATACGAAGAGGCTTTGCCTGGGAAGAGTAAACGGTGAAAGTCTCTTCGGTGTGATCTTGCACGCGTTTTTCGGGGAGCCTGAGTAGAAGAGCAGAACCGTCCCTCCCGCGGTGCCGGTGGCCGGGCAGCCCTCCAGCCGCCATGTCCATATGCTGCCAGTGTGGCCCCAGCCTGTGGCATCATCCCTGCCGGGCTCAGCTGGTAGCTGACGGGTTCGGAAAGCTCCCGTGCTGGCTGTGTCCCATCGGTCCCGCTCCATTCCCTTCTCCCACAGCGCTGGTTCCTGACATCCTTCCGTGAAAGCTCGCTGGCAGTGGCAAAATCCTGCGTGGGGTTGTTGGCGTTTTTCTTTCTTCTTTCTCCTGGGGGTGGAACCGTCTGATCAGAGTTTTAAAAGGCAGAAGGTATTTCAGAGAGACAGGCTGACTGTGAAATCATGAGGCCCGTTTTGCTGATTTGTTAGTTCTGAGTCCCACCGCTTTGCAGGGCAGTTGCTTTTGCTGTCAGATCTACATGACTGACTTGCACTTTTATGGGGTGAAACTCATCTCCTCAAAAAACCCCTGTTAAACAGATACAGTTCATAGAAAAGAATGTATTTCAAAGAGGTTGGTAAGTGACGCTTCCTGGTACTTCCATAGCTTTTTGCTCTCTCCTGGCCTTCAGGTATCTGTTTAAGTATTTCTGGGATGCTCTTTGAAACACTTTTTCTTCTTTTCTCACCGGGAAAGTAGCAATGTGGTAAGAGAGTGATGCCTGCATGGAGAGCGATAGCTTTGGGTCACTGTAGTTCTCTAGTATTCAAAAGATATTGCTACTGTAGAAGGCCTAAATTAGCAGCAAAATGTAGATTCCCAGGGCTGACGGTTGAGCAAGTGGTGGCAAAGTCTGGTTCATCTCTGTAGCATATTTGGTCCTGTATATCCTGACAAGCTTCAGTAAGTCAGTATTTATTACAGTGAAATGGGAACCTGAAAGATATTAAAGATGTGGGTTAGAAGGTAAGTAATTTCACCACAGTCTTTTGCGTATCTCATGGTAACCACTATTGCTTTTCACAGCAATGCTCAGTATAGTTCCATGGGAAGCATCTCAAATTTTTTTGTCAGCTCCAGAGGTTTTGGATTTGGCTTGACTGAGGTAATTTCGACAATAGTTTCTGTCTTGTTAGTGTCACTGACAGGGCAAGGTGTGTAGCTCTGCAAATGCATGGCATGATAGGGAATGTCATGATAGCATTTGTCACTTCTTTTGGCAGATTTGTGGGTGACACTTTGAAGCCACAATAGACTCTGACTTTTTGTAATGGCAGTATGTGCACTTTCACTTTTCTCATCCCAACTCAAGGTTATAAGATTAGGTTTGAAATGCATCTTTGTTACCCAGTAAGGAAGAAATAGAGCCAAAATCTGCTTATGCTCATCTGGTGAGTTTGGCCTAGCAAATGTGCACTCGCTGAACGTTGCACTTATGGTTTTCTAGGTGGTACCTGGTCAATGCTTTGCCAACTGTCTCTGCAAAATTCCTATTGCTGCCAAGCTTTAGCGCTGGCAGACACTGAAGAGTATTTTTCATAGGCATGAATTTCATCCTAGATGCACACTTTTTCCAAACAACTATGTCACACAGAGTAATAAACTCATCAACAAAAGGAAGAACCAAAACAGAGTGCTTTGTATTTTTTGTTTCCATTTAAACTTTGTCTTCCTTCTTCTGCAGCACTTAACTGTAGGGGTTCCCTTGAGGTTTATTTGGGCTGCATTTGAAACTAGGGGCACGGGCTCTTGTAACACACATTTTGGAGGAAGAGGGAAGGTGAATTTCTCAACACTTAATAAGAGGAAATCAATGACTTCGAAGTATAATCTGTGCTTCCACTTAGGAAGTTAGAGGACAAAGGCAAGCTACTGTGTGATTTGAATGAAGACCTTGGCAAGCAGCAAAATTTTTCCTGCAGCTATCCTGGCCTATACATGAGCCTCAAAGAAAGATCAAGAAGAGGGAAAAAGTCATAGATAGAATTCTCATTCCCAGTTCTTGAAAGGCCCCAGGCAGAAGTAATTGGAAAATACTTAAGAGATCTTACCGTTATAAGATAGCTACATTTTGTTTTAAAGTTATAGTGCAATAATCTTCACTGATGTGAAGAAGCTTGGTGAATTTTAAAAAAATACTAATAAAGAGTAGTTAGGAATGGTTCTATTTTCAGTGGAAATAATCACATTGCTCTCGCTTGTAATGTACTATCTAATATTACAGCATACTGCTGCAGTATTCTTGCCTCTTGGAAAAACAGTGTGGAACAGTCTCCACTAAGAGTGCAGAGCTTCCATGTTAATAGTCAAGGCGCTGTTATCAGCGGTGAGTCTGAAGGAATTGTAACAAATTCTGGATATTTGCTGTAGGGAAAAAAGGTGCGTAACAGTGTGGCTGGGCATGGGAGGAAGGGGTTACAGTACTGCATTGAGCTGATGTGAACAAACTGAAATGCCATAAGGCTGAATTTACTTGAAGAACAAAAGAAAGTAGGCACCGTTCTGACTTGTGCAGTGATTGAGGAACAATAATGGTACATTGCAGGTGGTAAATGGTATTTAACTCATCTCTCTCCTGTCATATTGGGGTCTTCTAAATTGCTCCCCAGGAGGATTTACTTTGGATGTAGTACTCTGAATGGGCTTGCGGTTCCCAGTGGTGTCATTATACAGGGGAGGAGCCCTTGGTTGGTTTGATATGCTCCTGTGGGGCCCTCCTGCCTTGTTTCAGCATGTTCTCCACAGTGACTTCAGGAGTGGGGTGCTTTTCTAATGATACCTGGGATAGGCTTCCCGTGCCCACAGAGCACTTGGCACCTTCCAGAGCTGAATCCCTGCAGAGGGATGCTGCAGCACTGCGTGGAGCAGGTCAGAGCTGAAATTCCCTGCAGTGCTCTCAGGAGCATCTGAAGCAGTGTTGCCCATCTGATCTTCTGAGGTCCTTTTCAGCTTTGCCTTTCTGTGATTCCATGATGCCACTTACATATTTTACCATGTTTCCTTATAAGGGTCTTAAATAATTCCTTACACTTACATTTCTATGGTATTTTTGCTAAGAAGGTGAGAGTTATTCTCTCCTCATGTATCATGATGGTGCCACAAGATTTTTCATGGAAGGAGACAGAGAAAGTTTTTCATATATTTTTTGGCATGTTATTTGATCTCAAACTCCCAAGAGATTCAAAGGAAGGAAGGGGGCTAATTATATACCAGGAGTATGTAGGCTGAGAGCACAGAAACTTTGTGATTTGCATGCTGTTTCATGTGGAAGGGAGGGCAAAATCTGCGTCTTCCTACATTGGAGACAGTGATATAACTGTAAAACTTTAGAGACTTTCTGGTGTTCCTCACAGATACCTTGTGTTCTGATGCAAATTCTTACAGTACTTGAAGCAAATTGGATCATCATCTAATTGGGTAAATGACGAGGATGTTTACACTTAGTTTTTAAATAACCTGTGTTGTATGGCTTGGCAAATAACATACATTTCTGAACATTTCCACGAGTGGCATGTTAATGTCAAACCATATATTGCTTCATTTTCAAAAGTTCTGTCCTTAATCTGTTCATTTCATTACCACCTCTAGGTCATTAGTATAGTGACACCCAAGGGGGAAGAGAGAAATCAAATGACAATGTAGGTGATGTCTGACATTAGCCAAATGTCAGGCTTTCTGATGGAAGCATCAAAATTAATCTGAAAATGTTACACCAGTTTTAGTCATTTTCCTAAGAGATTGAAAATACAAGAGGCAGGCTGATGACATTTTGATTATAGTCTCAAATTGCAAAGACCTTACAGAACATACCTTCTCCTCTCACATAATTAAAACCTGCTGTCACCTTGATCTTTATTATATTTTTCCATGTCCTGGCAGGTCTCTTGAGTTTTGCATGCTATTGATCCTTGTTGTTTGAGCAAATTTGACATGTCAGTATTGCTCAGATGAGCAAATGGCTCTTTCATTTTGTATTTAAGGGTAAAGATGGGGGGAAAATACATGGTAGAAGCAGCACTGTAAGATTTATCAAGTAACTGGAACCCAAATAGGTGCAAGAAAGAGAATTGATGTCATGACTCATCAAAACGCTTAAGCACATGTCTAGCTTTAAGTTCTTGGGTTAATCCCACTAAGTGGGATTCCTGAGGGGATCCCTGAGGCTGTCCTTAGGACCAGGTATGCTGTTTGTAAGGACAACAAACCCACAGGTGCAGCCCCAGGTCACCTCCTGGTGCATGTCAGGCTCTGCAGGGCTAAGCACAGCTCAGCTGCTCACTGCATCAGCAGGCAGGTCCGACAGCCTGCCTCTGGCTGTCAGAGCCAGCTGGGCTGGGGAGCAAGTCAGGATTGTAGATTCTTTCAAAACCACTCTCTGAGCATTAGGGATATAGCTGTGGGCTACTGTGACTGCTCAAGGGTGTCAGTAGACTGCTGAATCCAGACCGAAGACCCATCCAAGCCTGAGAAGTTGTTACTGTTCTTCATACTTGAAATGAGGAAAAAAAACTTAACTGCCCTATATAGTTACTACTTAAGCCGCAGTAAATGCGCCTTCAGCATCTGAGGAAGTCTATCCAACATAAAAGGCTGCTGATCTCAGGATCGGCAATGTCTTAGAACAAAAAAGTGAAATTAATCCTTGCTACAGCGAACCTTTTGTGCTGCTGACTAGTCCAGCTTATGGTTTATTAGCCAGAGAGGGCAGAAAGAAAGCTGGCAGGTGCAGGCTGTTGGGCACCATCGGAGCAACTTCTTACTTGAGCCCTGCTTCAGAAAGACTGGCTGGTCCTTGTGCTGCAAACCTCCCTGTGTGGGTGCTGCTTCTGCAGTGGTGTTAGGTCTGCTGCCTCGTGAGGACAGCTGTGCTGAGCAGCGGCAGCACGTTAAGTTTTGTGAACTGATGTGCAGCACTTCAAGAAAAGCTTGCCTTTCAACAGATGCCTCATTTTTAGAGCTGCTGCTACCACTTTATCTGCACACTAACCCAAGAAAATGAATTGTGTGATGGCCAGAGAGAGGAAGATTTTTCCCAATTTAAACCATTTTAAAGCATGTTTAGTTCTGCCATCTGTCGTAAACAGTAAAGCATCCTGCCTGAGTGTACTATGAAGTGGCATTTTTATGGTGACAGAGAGTATAATGGGCTCTAATGTAGTTGAAGGATACTGTATACAGCACTAGTGGTAAAATAGCGTAGTTCTAAATGCAATGCAGTGGAAGGGCTTGGAGACCCCAGGTTCAGCAGCTGAACAGGTGAGATGCTTTGGAGAACAACTCTGTGCAGATCTTTGAGGGAGGGATTCAAAGTATAATTTCAGAAGGAGACTTTCTGGCCCCTGTTAGAGAATGTTTGCCAACCCTTGGGCTCTAGCAAGGTCAGAATTTAGTCTGGTGGCCCTAAAATGGGCAGCTGTGGAGGGAAAGAGTTCCTTCTGTGTCACAAAATACCTGAGCGCATCTCCTTTTTCTGTACATACTGCTCTTTGCAATCACTGAGTTTTTATTTTTTTCCTGTCACCCTTCCGACATACACTTATGAGGACTAAAAGGATTAACTTTAAGTTTTGGTTTAAATCTCGGAATCTGGAAGTTGCTGCTTACTTTACTGAGGATGTTTACACTATTTTATGAAAACAGAAAATTAATTATGTCTGTTGCATCTAGCTCCTGACACTGAAAATGCTGTATAGGTAGATGCTGTACAGCTGCAAGTGCCAGTAAACTGTTTTAGTTCAACTGCTTTTAAGTAAGATCTTTTGTTGTTTCAGATGTGCTTTTCTACTTTATCTGCTGCATAAATACTTCCTCCTTTTGAATTTTTGACACCAAATAAACACTCCTGAAGCCTGGCGGGATTCAGTCCTGCCACTGATTGTGTTTGTGAAGTCTGACGTTGCCAGCTCTGGCAAGGGATGTTCTTGAAAAAGAAATATTTTATTACCGGACCCTCAGCTGAAACCCCAATTAGTTCTGCTAGTGCAAAGAGCTGAAGTATTACAAAATACTGTGAGCCTGTGGATGAAAATTTATACAAAATTATTGTGAAGGTTTGGGCATTTGTTTGAAATCAGCGATGAATATTTTTCTCCTCTTTCTTCCCTTCCTTTGTAACTACAATCATCTTAGTGAAAACAGCTTCCTTTGCAGGCAGTAACGATCCTATTTCCTACAGTTTTCTCTGCAGTCACACAGCTGAAGCCGCACAGGGTGCGTTCTACCAGAAGGATCTTTCTTGTGAAAGAAGACATGCCTCTTCCCCTCCCACCTCATCGAAACTGCTGTGCGTGGGTGCTGTATAGCTCATCTGATGTTCTGGAAAGCATTGGATGTATCGGGAGCGCCCAGATCCACTGCACTGTCTTACATGTGGGTGTTCCCATATGAAGAGTGGATATGGTCGGTGTTATTTGTAGCCATGGCATGCTGGGTTTCAGAGTGCATAGTCCTGTCAGTAGGGAACAGAAGTGAATTCTGACTTGTAGGGTTTGATCCTTGCCAGCACCAAAGCAACCGCTCGGCATTACAAATTAATTGGATGTCTCTACTTCAGGAGCAGGAGAGCACCTCTGTTCCCAGGAGACCTGTCAAATTTCTACGAAGTCATCAGGATTCCCCCCCCCCCCCCCCAGTTCTGGGCAAGTGTGCCCAAGAAAGATGAGTGGAAATTGGGATAGATGTGGTGGAGGACTGTTAGGATGATTGTGGGCACGCAGAGCCTTTTGTCTGTGAAAGAACTAGAACTTTCATGGCAAATGTCATCCTTCCAGCTTTTGTGGGGGGAACACATCCTAATTAATTAGGGGCACAGAATTTCTGGTACCACAGATACGTGGTTTTCTACACAGCTCTTGTTAAAACGACAAGTAGCTTGATAAAAATCTATTAAGATCAAAGCCAGTTGAAGTGACTGTAATGGGAGGGCAACTTACACTGCCCAGCCAAAGACCTGGAGTACATGCTGAACCTGGTAATAAGAACAGGTTGTGGCATCTGTAGGTCCTAACTACTTGTCATCTCTTGAAGTTAATGAAAGCTCTTACTTGATGATGAATTTTGTAGCAGTTTTTTCTGGCTTTAAATGAAAGGCGGGGCATGTAAGACAAATGTGTGTAATGTAAGATTATTTAAAATATAATTGATTGTTTGACCATTGACTGCAAATATGATTTTGGGTAGTAAATTCTGCTGCAAGGGGAAACAAGTGAGACTGTCCCAAGAGGTTTTTCTGGACTGTCTTATCCTAAAGACTTGCACAGGATTTCCTGTCAATAGCTTTTATTTGCTGGTGTTTCTTCCGACAAACGCCTTTTGAAAAGTAAGTGGTCTTTAATTCATTTGTGCTCAATTTTGCATTCCCTTAATGCAAAACAGATGCACCGCTATCACCAGTGACAACAAGTTAAGCTCAGTTCAGAGTTTTCTCAAGGATATTAAAATGTTATGGAAGACGAATGCCTAGACAGGAAAAATCCCACAACAGTCCTAAAGTAATCACGGAAAAAATGATGCGGATATTTGGACTTTACATTTTAATGAGACTCTTTGGAAACCTTAAATCCATTTGCTTTTCTTCTTCTAGGCTTACAGAAGGGAGAAGACAATGACTGTAAAGAGAAAATTTGGCATTAATGTCGGTGAAGAAAAGTGTTATGTTAAGTATTAAATTCCTTTGCAGATACCCTCTGCATATAGTGAATAAGTAGAAATAGGTTTAAGAAACACTGTAAAATTAAACTTTATAAGATTACTTTTTTATGGAATATGCAGTAGCTGCCACGTAGAATAAATGTATGTTTTTCATTATATTTTTATTACGCATTTAAAGCACATTAAGGAGAAAACAACCATCAAAGAAAAAGGAACTTATTAGATTTAGCAAGTAATCATATCAGGTTTATGTATGGTTATATTTCTTGAAAACAGGGAAAGATGCATGTCAGATGTCCTTTCAGGCTATTTAGTAAGCCATTTTTCTTTGGGAGAACAATATTAATGGCTGTTTTGCTATGTTCATGCTGTATTGCATGAGCATTTTGTCTTTTTTATTATAGTTTCTTATAAGTGTGCCATTACAGCTTGAGCAATCCAGTAGAGCATCTGGAAAAATATATTGCTTTGATTTTTGTCTCTAAACGGGCATTAGTTTGTGTGTGAGCTTCTCAGTTGTTTAAACATTTAGGCAAACATTTGAGGTTTTGTGGATGGTGTTGAAGGGTTATTTCACATTGTCTTCCAGAAATGAAATTTGTGGAGTTAGGTGAGGAATTCAGTGATTGTTTAACATTGTTTTGGTATATTTAGTGATCCAAGATTGCTTTTGTCTCTGTTTCTCTTTTGTGGGTAATGTTATTTGTCATCTGTTCTTCATCAATATTAAATTTGCCTCAGATTTTGGTCTCTCCCAGGCAAACCTCCATTGATTTCTTTCCTCCCTGTCCCCCAGCCCTGCCTGGGTCTGCCTCCCTCCCAAGCTCAGCTCCTTAGCTTCAGGACATCAGCCTGCGTTGGCTGGAGTTACTGGTGCTTTGGAAACTGCATGTGGTAGTTGTCCAGGCTGTGTGAATTATGCTGTTGGAGGACTGTTCCTTGGCATATTGCTTCTGAATATTAGGGGGTCATACTTCTGTTCAGGAGACTCCTTAGAGGCACCTGTGCTGTATGCCGTGTGTTCAGAAGTCCAGCCCGTCAGGCTGCCCACGCTTCAGGAAATGTATTGGTGAGGGATATTTTATTAGTGCTTATATATCTCAGAGTTTCTCTGATCGGTGTATCTTTTAAAAGGATGACATTTGCAATTGCTAGTCCAACCAAATTGCCCTTCAGTGATCTCGATCCCAGTCTTGCAGCTCTTGAGTAGGGCTGCCAGACGTATGGCATTTCTTGTAGAGTCTGTGGTCCCCCTGCCTGCCCCAGTACCCCCAGTTCAGATATCCTGACCAGAGGGGCAGGGGTGACTTTGGTCATTTTTTGGATGGATAGGTGGCCTGCCAAGAAGTATGCCTGAGTCTAGGCTTACTTAATTACCACTTGTCTGAGGCTTTATGAGCTGGTTACAAGATGGACATTATATTTTGGTGATTTTGTATTAGTGCTAGAAGGAATTTAGCATTGTCTAGTGACTTGGATAAAATACCCCTTTATTGGCCTAAGTAATACCATTGTAGTAAAGTTAATGTGGGTATTGAATGGGCACTTTAATGGAAGTGTTGAAGTGCTGAAAGCCAAAAGGGCAATACTTGTTTTCATGCTGAATCACTACAGTAAATTTGGCAATAAGACTTGACATTCTCTGCCTAATAAGAGGGATTTTTATGCTCAAATTGTGACTCTCTTTATATAAAGGAAAAATAATGTTAAGCAGTAGTGTATAGCTTTAGCAGTTTCACAGTTTCTACAAATGTCAAAGTACTTATTCATTTAGTTGACAAATGTCACTTCAGAAGCAAATTATTTCTTAGTGGCAACCTGATTTATATTTGTGTAACATAATCTGTTTTTTCAAAAAGTAGATTCCTTTTAAAGAATTGTTAATTAATTTAAGATTCATTTCACTGACTATTTTGGGATTCCACATTTTCATACCACCTATTATTAGAGCAACATCCTTGAATTTCTTCTTCACAGAAGCTCCTTAAGCAACTTTTCCATCATGTATTAAACATTATAGGTTTATTAATTCCTACGTTATTATAGGAAAATGTCCTGGTTTCAGCTGGGATAGAGTTAATTGTCTTCCTAGTAGCTGGTACAGTGCAATGTTTTTGAGTTAGGTATGAGAAGAATGTTGATAACACTGGTGTTTGCAGTTGTTGCTAAGTAATGTTTAGTCTAAAGCCAAGGATTTTTCAGCTTCTGATGCCCAGCCAGCGAGAAAGCTGGAGGGACACAAGAAGTTGGGACAGGACACAGACAGGGCAGCTGACCCAAAATGGCCAACAGGGTATTCCATACCATGTGATGTCATGCCCAGTATATAAACTGGGGGGAGTGAGGGCAGGGAGATTGCTGCTCAGGGTCTAACTGGGCATCGATTGGTGGGTGGTGAGCAATTGCATTGTGCATCATTTGTATATTCTAATCCTTTTATGATTACTATTGTCATTTTATTAGTATTATCATTATTAGTTTCCTCTTTTCTGTTCTACTAAACCGTTCTTATCTCAGCCCATGAGTTTTACTCTCCCCCCCTCAATTTTCTCCCCCATCTCACTGGGTGGGGGGAAGTGAGTGAGTGACTGTGTGGTGCTTAGTTGCTGACTGGGGTTAAACCATCACAGAAAATTAAATAAGGGTGTTCTGCAGTACTGATCTGGGGGGGCCTAGACAAGATGGAGCTCTGTTGCTTTTGCTGATGAGCATAGCTGAAAAGAGGCCCCAGGAATTGCACTTTACACTGTAACAAGGAGGAGTTTCACTGTTATGTTGGAGGTGAAGGATGCGGTACAATGATTGACTGCTATTAGTTTTACTTAGGGCTCTGCGTTGGGTACCTCTGTGAAAGCCAAATCAAGTTTTTATTAGTTTGGTGCAAAAAGCCTTGTTCATTTATCAATTAAATGATCTCCGAGCTAAACTACATAGTTGGACAGCTTTTTATGACCCACTGTATGCTTTGTGTAGCATTTAATGTGGTATGAGCTAAAATTCATGAATGTCAAAGCATCTGCAGCACTTGAGGAATAAGTTTGTGAACTTTTTCAAAATGTGAAAGATAGCCCCAGAAGCTGTAAGAAAAACAGTAAAAATTTTGTAATGAACACATCACTTCTTCCTAAAGCACCATTAAGGGGGTTTAGTTTTTGTATTTGCCTGTATCTTGGCCACCATTCTGCTAGAAGAGCATTGCTTCTTGCTTGTTCCTTCCTTCCACTTGACTTTCGTGCTTCTTTTGAATCATTTAATCAAAATCTGTGTCTAGTTGCATTAAGTTGTTTCTAAAAGTGTGCAGAAAAATGACTAGTGCTTTTGCAGCAGGGCATCTCTTTTACTGGGCTCAGTCAGCTGTGGTACTGCATGGCTTGAGTGTTTAAACAAAGATAAAGGTATTGCATTTCTTCTGATCTTCAAGAACATGCGCTCTAAGACCAAGAAATGCCAGAGAAGAATTTAGGAAAATTACAGGAACAGACACACCATTGTTTATAATACTAAATTGTTAACTTTTTTTACAATTACATTTTTATGAAATGTAAAGAGATTCCCTGTTTATTTGAATGAAATGACCAAGAAAGAACAGTAATCACAGGGGAGGAAATTAATTTGTGGATTCGGAGATAAGTCTGCTTTGCTTGAGTGATAGGAAACACCAGAGTGAATGCAGTAATGTACAGCTGGCTTGTAAAAACAATCATCCAAATGCTGCTTCTCCAGCAGAGTAAGTAATGTTCACTTGCTACAGCCGCATGCGCTTTCAGAATAAGTTATTTATTTTGCTGAAGATTCAGCTGAATTCTCATCTGAGACAGGTTAGCCTAGTTTGAGGCAGTCTTATTTCATAGAATTTTGGACTGATGAACAATTGGAAAAGTGTGGGGTTTTTTTTCCAGATTCTCTCAGTGGTTCACTTAGAACAGCAAAGGCTGTGTTTTATTTCCAAATCGATATGATCCTCTGATAGATGCTGTTTATTTGAGTATAATTTCACTTTAAATAGCAGCCACTCCTTGGGAGGTCTTGGCCATCAAATAAAGGGAGAAAATGTGATCAACGTTTATATAAATAATAGCTAGTGTTTATTTTCTGTCCCAGAAGGATGGGATAGTACAGGTATGCACCTTTGCAGAAATGCTGAAGATTTATTGGGTAATGGCTTTCAAATTTAATCTGGGCAGTCTGTTTCATGAAAAAACTTCCTCATACCATTGAATGGATCCTATTTCCTTGTCTCTGCTCAGGAATGATCTTTTGCTATATGTTCAGTAGGGCTAATGCTAGAGATGTGTGACAAAATGACTCCTGGCCACATTTGTGCCACGCATTGAGTAACTGGCTGCTTACAGCTGCTTCTCCGAAACTGACTGCAGTTTTTGTCAGTGAGCTTGGAGTAGTGCTTAGTCAATATCTAAATATTGTCTCTTTTATATTTTTGGGGGGGATTCCTATCATTATTTTCCCATAGTAAGCATCTGTATTTTTGTATATAAATTTCTTGAATAATTTAAATTAATTTTTAGACAACTATCATTCTCTTCATGTTGTTAAGGTACATTTGTAATTGTGTCATTAGGACAGTTAATTGCACTGTTTAATGATGTTGTATCAATTTCCTTATTAAACATAATGAATGAAATACGACGGACATGCGCACAGGCAATTTTGAAGGACCAATTTCTCAGGTGATGTCTTTCACACCATTAAGAAAAATGACAGAAATGCATTTGAACTGTATTGTAAGGTGCTTCCAAACTATCTTCAGTCAAAAATGTAAATTGGCTTTTGAAAGAGAAAAGTAAAAGGAAGTCTACCATTTCAAAATTTTGCATTTTACCATCTATTTTAAACACTTAACCCTAAGAGAAGACTGAATGGATTAATTGTATAAACAAGAAGATGACAATTCCTGCAGTGAAACTCCTTCTACCAGTCTGGGTTCCTGTTCCCCATACAGGGTGATGCTGTTATGTCAGGTACTCCTGTTGCAGAGGGTAATTGGCTTTTTTGGTTGGCAACCCAGGGTAATAACTTCCACAACAGAGGATGCCCCTTCTGAACTGTAGGAGTGTGAGATTCAGTTGATTGAAGATGTGGCTGCCAGAGATCGAAAGTTCAGCCTAGTGTCTGATTTTGATTTTGCTAATGTTGGTGTGTGCTGTTGCCTGGAACTGGGGCAAAATGTGAGGCTGGCTTCAGATGAGTGGGTAATGGGTCTTTTTCCCTAAGCTAATGGCAGAGCATGTTTAGTGAGTTTAAAGACTCCCAGCAAGTGTGAGCAAGGAGGAAACACTAGAGTCATGACTGAAAAGAATTGTGAGCTAAGATGGGGTACGGAAGCCAAGGGAACATGAGATATTGATGAGGGGGGAGTGATTAGTAGTGTCAAAAGCAAGAGGAAGGTGAGAGGGAGAGACTGGAGGAGTCAGGTGCAGAAACTTCAAGAAAAGGAATGTTTCCTTATTATTCCTTTAAGTTTATCAGCAGTAACATTTCCAAAAGGTTAAGTTGAATCCATAGGAATGAAGACTAAGAGTGTTTGTGGTAGGCTTGACAAGGGAACTGCTTTGAGGAAGAATTCACGTACCATTTTTCTTGGTTTGGTGTTTTTATACAGGTGATGCATTGTGTAACACTTACTAATGCTGAAATACTTTATAATTCTGTCATACCCAGTGAGATAATTTCTTTTTTTGGAGGGATGCTAACATTTCATTGTTTTCCAAAATCCTCCCCAGAACGAATTTGTGCTGAATTATAGCAGTTTACGGATGCACATAAAGTAGCCCGGTGTGATGCCCACTTGGGAGTCATCGGGGCCACATCAATCACAGCAAGGAGAGTGTCTTTGAGCAAGGCAAGCTGTGGAAGTTACTATTGCCTGTAGTCTATTTTGTTCCTGATCCCTGTAATCTAGTTTGCTGTCAGGTGGGCTATTGTGGGGGATGTTTGGCCTTAGTCCCTTTGGGGTAGTAACTCCTTCCCCACCACATGGGATGGGATACTTTTTGAAGAGGGTGGCGTGGCCTCCCTCCTACTGTGTCCCCATGCAGCTCTGCAGAGTCCAGTGAATAAAGCTACAAACCTGTTTCTCGGCTGGTGGGATGGCTTGGTCCGCTTCAGTCTGTGAGGGCGAAATACCCCCTTGTATTCCTTGTGTCTGGGAAGTGGCTGTTGACTCTCACCTCTTGAGTGGTGGCTCCTGGTTAGAGCAGTATGCTCTGCTGTTGAATCCAATGTGCAAATTCACCTGGCGTGAAGTTCTGCCATACACCTTTCTAAAGCCTGTGATGTGAGCAGTGTGCCAAGCTGGTGGGAAGGGGTTTTGTATTGAGCTTGATGGGATATAGACTGCTTTTTCTCAGCAACTGAGAACAGCTCTGGCCTATATGGGATGGAAAATACCAGTCAAACTCATTCTCATTTGAATATTGTTTTCTAACTCACTTTCCTAAAGCTGAGTCAAAGGTTTCTTTTGCATTTATTCCTTTTGTCCCATAAAATTGGTGGTGGTGTTTTAGTGCCTAGCAGCCTCTAATAGTGGGACCTTGGTGTGCCTGGCTGCATGCAGACAGAGTAGTGAGTCCTTTGCTCAAGAGCAAGCCTACAACTTAATGGCAGAGATGGATGTGGGGTGGTGGGAGGAATATAGCATGTAAGCAAGATGAATAATGTGGAGTCAAAATTATCTCACTGTCTTCAAGTACTTAAAGAATCACAGAATTAAACATACGTGCTTAAAAGCTACACGTGTGGGTAAGTGCTGTTCTAAACTGGGCTAAATAATGCACCTACTTGCTTTCTTGGCTGACACCACCAGGCATGGACTCACTGGGTGTATTTTGAGGTTTCTTATTTTTTTGGCTTTAGTTTGACAGAATGTATTTGAGAAAGTTAACATTGTGTACATGCTGGGCGGGCTTTCTCCCCTTGAAAAGCTGCTTGAATTAATGTCTCCAAAGTGTTAGGGTTATAAAATGTGTTGTATGACTAAGATGATGTAGCTAATCCTGTCACCTGTGGTAAGCTTCTGTTCCAGACCTCAAAAGAGTGTTGTATGCTCTAAACTGGCCTGTTCTCTGGATTTTCGGGGTGGAAAAGTTTGAAATTATTAATCCAAAATGGTTCCTTATGCATGCAGACTACTGCATTTGCTACTGTTTGTGTGATCTCTAATGAGAATAATAAAGCAGAAGGAAAAGGAAGTATTTTGCGTTGCTCTTGGAAGCCAAAATATGAATGAATTTTCTCCTGCCTCAGGATCAGTGCGCAAAGTAGTTACTGGAGACTTCAATGCAATATTAAAGACACAAACAGATTTGACAAAGTTTTCTTTTCCCCCTGGAATTTGTAGTAAATAGAGATAAATTCTCATCTGTTTTCTGTTTATTAATCTGGACTGTATCAAATTAAGTTCCTCTAGTGTTGCTGTGAGACAGAGGTATAATCGCTACAGCTCTATTTAATAATTTCTCTGCCAACATGAGCTCACAGGCAGTGGGACTTGGAAGAATTTACAGGCCCTATGTTTGGCCACGTGTGTGTGCATGTGCAGAGATGCTATTTAAAGAGTACAGCTTGGACATATCTGCTAGAAAGCTCTCATTCTCTCTTGCTTCCTTTTTTCCTCCTCTTGGTACTTCTTGTCTCTCACCTACCACTTTGATAAGACACCTTCATTTATGACCAATTAAATGTTTTCTGTGTAGAGAACTGTTTTCTGAAATGAAAATGGATTTTTGTCTAAATGAAGCTTTTCAGAGTTGTGGTATGAGGTTGAAATGCAGCTCTGGAGGCTTTCTGGATCCATCCTCCCACTCAGGGGGCCAGCCAGCTTAAGGTTACACCAGGCTGCTTGGGGTCGCATCCAGTTGAGTTTTGAGGTTCTCCAGTGCTGGAGATCACACAGCTGAGGACAACGTGATGTGAAAGCAGCATTTCTTGCTGGAAGTGTTGTCTGGAGAATGGAAGAAACCCCTAAGACAGGTTAGAACTATGCTGTAGTCTCATATACTAGTTTAAGTTTAGATAGCATCCTCCTCACTGTTTTTGCTGACTCTAAAAACTGTGAATAGTTTTGAATAACCTGTTTCAGAAAACAGTATTTGGAGAGGTCAGTGTCACAAAACTGGTTAGTCCTTTTTGGCCCGTCTATAATCACTAACTGTTATTCCAGAGTAGCACACGGGATTCAAATAGTACTTTAGTTGTATTAATGTGGTAGATTCATTTGATGAAGTTAACTTTAATTCTTTATTAAAAAAAAAACCAAACCCAAACCACCTTTGTCACTTCTCCCATATCACCTTTTTGAAGCCTGCATTAGCTTTTAAAATACAGCTTTCCATATTGTAGGCTTTCCATTCATTATCAGTCTTTGCTTGGGAGGGTACCAGGGCAACATGTGTTCCTTACTGCTCAAGAGCAATCTGTTTTGTTACACTTTAATGATATTTCAACAGCTCTCAGTATACTTGTCAAAACAGTGTAGCAATTCTTAGGTACTCCCGAATATCAAATGTGTGACAACAGTCCTTTAAACGCGGAAGTGCTTTTCTCCTATAAAGAAGATAGATAGAAAAGATCTTTTCTTTCACCACCTCATGGTCTTAGAGAACAAAGCATTTCTTAGAGCTGCACTTACAAAAAGGTAAGTAGCATCTATGTGCTACTGTATGCAGTTTTGTGTACTTCTAGCACAGACCTGTGGTGGTGACCTGAATGATGCTTTCTCATACATGTACTCTTCAGCATTGCTTGCAGTCTGCTGTTCCACTGACAGTCTTTCAAAGATTTAGCCAGCTTTCTTCCCTCTTTTGTGGGGGTGAGTGTGCAATCCTGCCCATGATAAATGCTTTGTGATGCCTCTGAATCAACTGCAGAGTAGAAACTGACTTCAGTTTTCCTGTTTTGTTTTAGTTCCCTCTTAAGTGCAGGTAAATATTCAAGTATTGGTGGGTGACTTCTCAGTAAGGTTTTTGGGGTGTCTTTTTGTTTGATTGGTTTGGTGATTTGGTTTTTCTTTCCCCAGTCACTTTGTTCTCTTCTTGTAAAACAGCTTTGTAACACTAAATGTAACATATTGGCAGCTTGATGATCCTCATTCTGCTAATTATATTTCCTTTGCTGGAACATCTTTGTCTACCTTTTACAGGCCATATGTGTTTAGTAACTAAACTAGACAACAGTTTGAGTCAAGGAATGTAATTTTTTTGCAGTATGGGACTCTGACAGTGATCATCTTGGCTATTACTGTGATGATAATGATAGTTCATTGTTAAGTGTCTTCCAGAAATGATTGAAACCAAATTATTCATGGAGAGCTTGTAATCTAAATTAAACCTGATGTTTAGAGGGAGGTCCCATTCAAGAAGATGTCATCACTGCAAAAGTGATGGCTGTATTACACTAATACCTGTTTTTTTTTTTTCTGTAATTCACTTTAAGGCAATCCGCAGAGCTACGGAAATAAGTGAGTTTAAATGAGACAGAGGCTGTGGTTTGACAGACCAGTGTGGGGAATACATGCTATGTTACATGCATATTAATTCCCAGGGTTCCTATTGACTTGAAAGATTCAAGTAGTTTATATTGCAAGTAAACATTACACAGCCTGGTCCTTTATAGTTTACAACTTATATTAAATATTGCACATGCAGAATTTAAATCAGCTATTCATTGTTTCTCATGTTTGTGTGCACACTTGTGTGGCAATAAGGATGGTAATTATTTATGTACCCTGGGAATAGAATAGAACGTAAGCATGTGTTGCAAGAAGGAAGTTTATATCAGCTAATAACAAAAACTTTGTAAGTAGGAGGAGGGTTAAATACTAGAGTAATCAGTCACTGAATTTTGTAGAATCCTTATATCTCCCTGTCCCTAGTTTTTTGGGAGGTGATGATGGTGTGTTTTTTTCCTTTCTTTTGAAGAACAGGTTGTGCTGGCATACCTTAAGTATAGCTGATTCTGCTTTGTGTCAGTGTGATAGACTGGTGAAATATTTTAGACCCCTATTTTTTATGATGATATGACAGTTTTATGCGTATAAGCCCAATAGGAAGTCTTTATGAGAAGTGGCTTAAAATGTGTCTGTTTCTTAATACCTATGACATTATTAGTAAGTATCCAGAGTGGTTCTTTCACATATGCTATGTTTAAATAAAATGTTCTTGTGGTGTTGACCCATTTTAAATGGTTCCATTCAAGATTGGTATTGTTACTGATACTGGAATTTTTTTTGCATGTGTTTTGTGTCAGCTACTGAAATGTGATTTAGAAATCCAATAATACTAACGTGCTGAAGAAATATGGCTATATTCACTGGACAGGAATAACACAGTGAAAGTATTGCTTTAATTTTAAAGCTGACCTTTTTTGTTACTTAGTAGAAAAATCCATGATTCCAAAAGGAAATAGACCTTTTTTTGCTGGAGAGGATATATAGCCTACAGGAATAAAAGATCGAGGGACTGCAATACTTTTGCTGTGCTAATCCAATAATAATAAGGACATTTTTGATTAAATGACTTATGATTATGTTAGTCCCAACACATAGGTGAAAGTTGCATCTGCAGTAAATAGCTGGTATAGTTTTCTCCCAGCAACTTTTATCAGAAATGTCGACTGCATTTGACGCATCACCTGAACAGGACCTCCAAACAATGTAATCTTTCCTACTCTGTGAATTGGGAAGTTGGAGCCTTTGGGGCTAAACCTTATGTTCACATATCTGTGGCAGATCTGAAGCAACTTAGGACTTCCACAGCTGCTGTTGTCCTTATTTCAGATGATGGTATGCATGGTTGTGTGCCTGTTACGGACACTAAGGGCATACTGGGAAGAGCAGACCCCCCCTGCTGTGATCCATCCAGAATGGAGCTACCCTGAACCAAGGGTGCAATGAAGGCCAACTTGCAAAGTGATTGTGGTATTCAAAACATAGTGGGTTTAGGCTATATAAAAATTGCTGGCATCAGCATTGCTGCAGTGAATGTAGCAGCGGACAAAGAGCAGTGCAGGTACTGCCCAGGCAAGTGGTAAAGAAGGGAGCTCTGGAGGCTGCGGCACATACTGTGTGTGCATTATTTCCACTGTGTAAGCACTTTGTTCAGCAGCCTTTAGACATTAAAGCTGGCTATTGAGACCATGGATTTTTTTTCCTGCCAGTACTTCCTTTTTGAACAGGTTATCTGGGATTCAGTGAACAGTTTTAAACTGTTGTATAAAATTGTAAATGTTTCTGATGAAACTTTATTTATGAGAAAATAAAATGAATCCCTTTCTAATAGGTTTATAAGAAGAGATGTGACCCTATTCTCTGTGGTGAAAAAGCTCTGTCAAATTTTGTGTAATTTTAAAACCATTGGGAAGCTTTTTGAAATCATCCTATAAAATTTATTGAAAAACCTAACATGTTGATGAAATTATGCAAAAGGATGCAAAGTACTCCAAAGCAGAGGTTCACTTTTTCTGTTAAATCCAGTATTGAGAATTTCCAAGTTGTCTATAAAAATATGCTTATATGCTTTTATAAATACTCTGTACCACTTTATAAATATTTTATGAAAAATATTAACACTTTGTTTCAAAGCAAAGCTTTTGAAGCTTTTCTTAACAGGCACATAAGAATTGCTTTTTTCAGTCCTCCTACACTGTATAAATTTTTCCTGCTTGTTTTGTTGTTATGTAGAGTGTATTCAGAGTTCCTGCCGAAACAGAGGTGGTGCCTTAAAGTTTCTTAACGAAATCAAGCTAAAGCTGAGGATGTGCTTTACTCTATTGCTGTATCAAGGCCTGAAGGACTATTCTGGAATAATGGAAGGTATTCTTGGGAATAGTATGGTCAGATGGCAAACTATGTTGCTAAAAAGCAGGAGGTCTTGGTGAGGGCTGGCCATAGTTTCTCAATGTAGAGTAGCAAGTACTTTTCTATTCAACTTTTCTATTCAACTAATCTATTTTAGTCTAAGATCGGTCCTCTGCCTCCAAGAGCAAAAATAAATAAAAACCTCTTCTGAAGAATTCCATCCTTAGAGGTCAGTGGGGAGAGGGCTGTCATACTGGCACCCGATACAAAGCAGGGAGCTGAGCAACTTCTGCAGCGTGACAGGGAGATGGATGAGAGAGCCAAGTGCAGGTCTCCTGCTTCTCTGCCCAGCCCTGGTCCATGCTGTTGTTCCCTGCCTTGAGCTGCAGGGAAAGAAAAGAAGAAAACCACACTTTTTGGCTCTTGTTTTAAAACTTCTTATAAGAAGAAGAGAAAAGAAAGCCAATTTTATTGAATGTCATCTTACTTATTTTTGGGAAGGAACATGTCTCCTGAGGAGACTTTTCCTTAGCTCTTCAGTTATAGATATCCTACTCCATTTCTGATCAGATGGCTTTAGGGACACTAAATTATGTCTCTGTCACTGATTCTGGAAATGTTTGATGAACTTTAGCTAAAGTCAAGACAGGCCAAACACTAGTATGTACCCTTTACTGAAAATTCAATTACCTCTGGTCTCTCAAGTACAGCTGTCAATGTAACTTGGGTCTATTGGTATCTTGAGAACACTGTTTTATGTTCGTGTTCCTCCAGATATGCTATATTGCTGTGTACCTACACATAGGTCTGGAGATGGTATCCTATTTGGTTTAGGGTTTTTAATTATTCATTGGTTACGTAGTAGTGATGCTTTAGAAGAAGGATGTAAAGTAAGAATTGAGTGTATAGAAAGACATGAACAAACCTGTAGGGCTTTTTTGTCACTAAGGCTACTAAAAGTTATTAGACGAAGCATTCATTTCCAGACTTTTTTTTTCTTGAATAAGAGCACTTTCTCTTTTGTAACTGAAGTGTTTTAAATCCCTAACCCAAAACCCCCACAGAAATGAAATGCTGTAAATTGGCTGAGGCCAGAAAATATGCTGTTGCCAGCAGATCATCAAAGTATTTCTCTGGTGCACCTGATCATTTCATAAATGAGCCATTCATCCAGTTTCACTTGCTTATGTTGTAGCTGTGAAATGGGTAGTTTAAACACAAAACCCAACAGAAAACAAACCCTTAGTTGCCTGGTCTATGTGGCTGTTTCTTCTTTTTATTTTGGGTAAGGATAGCCTGTGAAAGTATTAATCAGTAGAAACTTGTTAATTCAATGTGAACACAAATATACCAATCAAATGTTTATTTCCTAATCTTTCCTATTACTTACACCATTAGCATTAGGCCCCATTATCATTAACTATTTAGCAATTAACTGCATAGGGCTTGCATGAAATACCATAGGCTATTTTACTGTAACTGCTTTTCTCAATCACTTACTGACTCTTGCCAAGTACCAAGTCGCAATGAACTAGTTAAGTTAGACTTTGTTGTTGTTGTTTTTTTGTGGTTTTTTTTAGTTATGTTTAAGACAAAAAGGCCTGATGCATCTTCTGGTGATATCAGTGCTGATGAGTACTTCTGCTTGGCCCGTGAATACATACAGTAGATAAATACGATGAATACGAAGAGTGACACATGGAGGTACACGTGGATGGTGGTAATATGGAGCATCATGCCTGGAGGGAAGATTTCTTTCTCTCCTGGCTTGGTGCTGAACAAATACTTCACAGAGATGAAGGTTTGGAGCTATTTCTTCACGTTTGTTGAAGATCACACAGTTGGTGCCGGGTGAAGAAATGAACTCAAATCCCTATCTGTTAGAAATAACAATCCCACTTTCTTTCACATGCTTAGTTGAAGGAATTCAATTAAATGTGGTAGTTTATACTAGATGGAGATCTGTCCCAAAGAATGCCACTATACTTCTGTGCCTTTACATACCTCTCAAATATGTATTAACAAATATTTGTTCAAAAATAAGCCATGATTTGGAATTTGTCTGAACATTTACGAAGGCTTACGCTTTAGGCTTAAGTGTCAGCTTATCTTAGTGGTAAATACTTCCCCTTTTGTGTATATTATATGGGGAAATATGTGTGCACATTCAAACGCCTGCTCCTTTTGCAAGTTGTTGTGCAACTGAGACTTTAAATCTCAAAGGGGCATAATAACCAACAGTCCATCAACAGTGAGACAAATAATTTCATATGGAATATAGTACCCATTCTAAATAACGGTATCTCTGATGAATTTAGAGCTGTGAAGTTGGCACCTAAAATACAAAATAGGCACTTAAATGCATGTGTGGGTTTTTTTTTCCCAGCTAATGTAGCTCAGTAATTAGATTTGTCAGTAGGTCTTTTTCTAGCCAAATGGAAGTCAGAAGTTGCAACCACAAAGAATAACCCTGTGACTTGCTTTTTTTCACCTGAAAAGCTTGAAAGCACTACTAGTCTGTGAAAGTATGAATATTCACAGTTAATTGCTGTTATAGTGTTGACCTCTGAGGGGATTAGCTGATCTAGCAGGTTCGTCATGATCTGTATTTGTTGCTGTATTTCTAACACGTTTACTAGGATATGTTTTATTACCTACTGTTGATGGGGAGGTAAAAGGTATATGGTTTTCAAAAGTGGTTGTATTGGTTGACTTCAGGTACTAAACTGGCAGGCAGTGAAGAGCGGTAAAGGCTGAAAAACTTTACAATGCTCTGAAAACCCCTGTTGTGTTGAATGACAGTGAGACCTTTCTGTAGCAAAATATTTTTTTTATGATGATGACCACCATCATGAGGTAGAAGATCACTGATACTTTGGATACTGGCCCTCACTGTAATCCCAGTTGGCTTCCCCAACTCTGAATTTGTATTTACTGCAAAGTTGCATTTTGGCAGATTTAAAGGTACAGTGGCAGTGATGTAGACCAGGTTGATTTCATAGAGCAAGACCAGTGGAAGCCATTATGATTATGACAGGTTTCTCCTATGCAATGTAAGTTCTGTGAATTCACCTACTGAATTCTATACCTGGCTCAGCAAATTGTGGATGGCCAAATATTTTAAAAAGCACATTGTTCTACTTTAAATATTAAAATGGCTGAGAATCTTCTCCTGGTAATTTCTTTGACCTCAAATATAAGAAACCTCTAAAATCTTGCATTGTATTTGAGATTATTATTTTAGTAAGATTATCAACTACTGGTGCAGAAATTAGGATATGACCCATCATGTTCTCCTTCCATGCGTATAGCTTCCATACATGTACCTTTATGATATGTGCCTTAGTTTCATGGATCATAGGATAATTCAGGTTGAAAAGGACCTCAGGATGTCTCTAGTCTAATGCCCTGCTCAAATCAGGGTCAGCTATGAGATCAGGCTAGGTTGCTCCAGGCATTATCCAGTCTCATGTTGAAAATCTGCAAGGATGGAGATAATCCTAGTTTTATACCTACATATATGGATATGTTAGAGAAGGTATTTGTTTGATTGCATTGTAAGTCAGTAATACTTTTTGTTCCACCATATATGAATGTGTTTATGGGTTGATGTCATTTCTATCCATACATATTAGCAGCAAGTGAAATAGCATGTGTTTTGCTCTCTGTCCCTCTCCCCTCCCTCCGTCAGTATGCTAGATTGTTTGACTGTCTGATCCATCATGAAAAGAGCTGCTTTACAGAATCGCCTACATTAAAGTGTTGAGGAATCAATACAGCCGGTGACCTTTAGTGAAGCTGACATTTACTGGGGTGGATCAGCTGCACACATAGAACATGACTGCTCACTCGCTTGCTTTATCTCTTTCCCCAGAGTTCTGCTATGTGATTTTTCTCCTTTTGATGTCTTGCTCTGCCTAATTTTTATCTAGAGGTTTTTCCTTTTTTTGGACGTATGAGTGAAGGGAGGACGACTGAGTCTGTCTTTGACCTAATAGACCCTTTAAAGGAGACCATGCAGGCACAATAATATGAGCTAGGGTTAGACTTCTAAAACTGAGGAATGTGAAAGAAATCAGATTTCCCATGTAGGATTTGTCCTGTGCTGTCATTTTCCCCTCACTGTGTGTGCCTACTCCTGGTTGTTTTCAATTACTCCATTGTCTGTTTCCCTCCACCCCCATTATGTTTTCTCCTGGTGTGAAGTCTGTAAACAGTGAACATCATTCAGTGTCCTATATTCCTCTTCTCAGCTGGATGCTGGAAATTCTCCTTTTCATCTAGCTCAGCTTACCATCTGATACTTATGTGAAATTTTGACATGGGTTTGACCTGTGGAGGGTGGGGGATAGGCCACCCTGCAGTAAGAGGAAGCATGGTTGTATTTTCTTACAATCTTAAGACATAATGGAAGAGTGCAGCACTAGTGAGAAACATGAGTGTGGCTGTTAACTCCAAGGCTGAAGCCAAAGTAAGAGCTTGGACTGCAGTGCTTGTCATCTGAACTGCCTCCTGCTGTAAGGAGGAGTTTTGAGAGACCCCAGAATCCAGGAACCGCTTCTGGCTCTTGCCGTGGGAGCAGCTCCCTCACAGGAGCAAATGCTCCTCTTGGTGCCCAATTAGAGTCTTAGCAATGGGTACTGTCTCTCCCAGTGACCAAGCAGTGTTTTGTTTGGAGCATCTTGTGAAAGGAGCATTGATTATGTTTCCCCCACATAAAATACAGAGACAAGCAAGTAGTCTCCTCTGTCTCTGTTCATCCTGGGGCACAAAGGCAATCTGAGGAAAGAGGATAATAGAAGTGCCAAACAGCATGGCATGATTGCCAGCTTGTGCTCTGGGGAGGCTGGAGGAGATGCACTAGGTCAGGGTAGATGTGCTTCAGCAGATAGTACAGAGTAATTGTCTTGAGATAAAAAAAGACCTGTCTCGAGGGGAGGCAGCACTATTCAAACAATCATATCAATAAGTTCGTGTTATACACTGATTGCCAGTAAAATAATAGGAGCTTATTTGACTGTTCTTGTGTTGTTAGATTTTGTTCGAGTTTCTATGAGTAGCAGAAGGAATACTCTAAATAGTGTCTTACTTAGTGTGTATGTATATATATCTTAGTATTATCTTTGTGTATGTATATACACACACTAAGAAACAGTATTTTCTTAAGAGTTTGGCCTTTCTTGTTGTAAAGTTTGACAGTGTAACCTTGCTAATTTGAAGATAAATGTTTTGCCATTTTTTAGCTGAGTAAACTTACAGTTTACTTAATTGGGAGTTCCTGATGCACAGCCTCACTAGACATGAAGTGTTGTCTGCTCCTTCCTTCTTGCCTTGCCCTTTTCTTCCTTCCCACAGCCATACCCCCCCCCCAAAAAAAAAAAAAAAAAGGCAAACGCATAACCACCCTTTCTTTGGTTAGGAGTTTCTGCACCTCACTTGCTGCTGCTCTGTAGGAGAACTTGTACCTGACACGTTCCTTCTGCTCATAATGAGTTTTCACTCAAGTCACTGATCAATAGCAGAAACCAGCAGGTCTGTCTCTATTGCTTGTTTTCTCTATCTTGAATCTGCCAAGATAGATTAGACTATTGCCAAGGTCACTCAATACATTGCAAGTGAATGAAAAGATATCTAGTTGACTTTTTTAGGACAGGACTGCAAAAAGGCAAGACTGGAGCTAAACTGAGTGTACAATGACAGATTAAATCTGCATCAAGGTCACATAGGGTATTTTTTAAGTGAACCTTTGACACAGCTGAGCAAGATACACATCCCCTGTCAGTGGAGAGGTTATTGCACTGCTTGCTAAGGCAAAGTATCTTGGCAGTACACATATGGGAAGGAGCAAACAAGAAATTTAGGAATTGCAATGAGGAAGAAACTCAGGTGTAGTTCTCTTGAAATCAATAGGATATTTACATGTTTTTCTGGTGGCAGAGACTGAGCTGTGGGGAGTCACAGGGCTAAGAGCAGCCTTGTGCTAATCACTCCACCCCAGAGGCAATGGCATCCTCCTGCTGATGCAGCTGGAGGCAGTGGTGATAATGCGAATAGTGAGTGCTAGCACCAGTGCTAGGTTTAAGTGACTGATGTGCTCCAGAAGCCTCCTGTGTACTCGGGTTCTTGTATAGCTGAGGTGTAACATCTCCTCAGAAAAGAAGAAAATGAAAAAAAAAAAAGGCAAGCATGAGTCGCTTAAAGAAAATTTTTTACATTAGCAATGACTAAAATTACAGAAAAGGAAGGTTTATAGTAAGAGGTAATATATTTTATTAGACTGACTGCTGTAATGGGGACAAGTGTCTTCATGGCTTGTGTGCCTGAGAGCTTGTCTTTTTTTTTTTTTTTTCCCAGTTCCAGCAGTTGATCTAATAAAATGTACTGTCTGTATAAATCTTCTAGCCTCAGATCATCATGTCTGCCTCAGAACAGCTAATAAAATAGCAGACATATTTTCCTAATATAGTTGCTTCATTTAATGGATTGTCATGGCCACTCAACACAGAATGGCGCTTGTCCTTAGACTACAGTATCTATGTATGTTAAGAAGTCTTCCAGCAGAAAAGTCTGAGTGGTAGGTTTAGCTGGTTTTACAAATAAAACTGAAAGAATTGCTTCCATAGAAACCAAAAAGAAGTCTCCACTTGCTGTTCATTCCTAGATCTCGACTTCAGACTTTTCCAGAGTTTGAAGCTATTTGATCTGTAGGAAATGGAATTCAGTTTCTCTGCACTGAGATGAAATGTAGCTGTGTCCAAGATACAACTCTGCTTTTTTACTTACTAGATTAGTTGTTTAGTTTAATTTCAGTCTGGTTATTCCCATGCTTTTGAATAGCAGTGTGCATTTAATTGCTGTCTTGGCCTGGAACCACAGCAGTTGGGAAAACAGTGATGAAAGTAACAGTCTTAGAGATTTTGCAAGGCATTTAAAGATAACAGGACCCTTCTGATTTCCTCTACGTCTCCATGTCCATGAGGGCACCCTTGCAGGGCAGAGGCCAGAGTATTGGTGACATTAATGGATGAAGGAAGTTGTGTTAATTAGTTGAACTGTAAAAGAGAATCTCATGTAATTATCTGTAAGAGAAACCCCAAGAGATAATTATAAACTGCCAAAACTTTCAGTCTACTACAGTTGTTCTCTGTGTGACCTAACGTCTTCAAAGGCCTTCAAGATTTAAAACCTATTTAAGTAGTCTGACTCCATAGTGACCGAACTGTTAGCCAAAAAAAAGCAAATAGAAAAGACCGCAGCTTTGAGTATGTCTGTACTTACAGCTTTATCTTTGTTTCTAATTGAATTTTAAAGATGCTGATCACGAGTCATTGGATGAGGCCAGACTAAAACTCCAGTCCAGATGAAAATGGAACAGTGAGACTGAACGTGTCTTAGAGCTGCCTTTTGGATTTGAAACAGATGGCGTTCTCCTTGCTGAAGCTTATCAAGTCAATGGCTTCAGTTTACCAATCTTCACGTGTGCTGAGGTTTGGTGCATCAGAGGCTTAACTGTCAGAGCCATCTGACAGCAGTCACCAAGCATGTCCTTGAGGTGGAGAAACTATTTTGCTCAGAGTTCAGGGCAGACTGATGATTTTCCAGTAGCGCGAGTTATCACCCGACTGTCTCTTCCCTCTCTCTTCCTGCTTTTGGTTCCAAACCTCTGGAGAGTTGGGTTTTGAATTTCAAGCCCAGTTTGGCATGGAGTGAGGTAAGTGCCAAAAGTTGCCGGTGTGCAAGTCCTGCTCACAGCTGGGGTGGAGAGTGCTTGTCTTTCACCTCTCATCTGAGAGGCTAGATTTGTTGTGGGGTTTAACAGCTTCTCATGGGTCTGCCAGAAGGATCTCATCTGAAATCAATTTAATAATTTGAGGAGAATCTCTTCTGTTCTCAAAACATTGTTTTGAGATAAGTCACCCATGGATTTGAAATGCAGCTTCAAGCACTTGTTTTGGCCTTCTACAGCATGGCATTCTTCCAGTTGGGGGAGATTGCTTTTCTTTTTAATCTATTTTTTTCCTCGTTGTTAGGCTCTAAGTCTCCCTACCTGGTTTCTAGTGGGAATTACGGCGATTGGCCTTTGTCTCCTTATCCTGCATACTGATTTAACTCCTCCGACTTTCTCCACAGAAAACTGAGATGGAAGAAAACTGGCAGCCACAAGCAAAGGGGTAAAAGAAAGGGAGAATGGGATTGATTCCCATGCTTGGTGGGACTGTGCTTATACTACTTACGATGTTCTCGTCTGCAAGCAGTGGATCAGTCTGTCAAAATACTGCTACACTACCGCTCAGCCCTGCATTGTAGGAGTCAAAGGTGAGTCTATGCCACACAGAGGTCTGCACGTTATTTTCTGCCTGTAATCAGATTAAGGTACAGCAGCCTTCAGCCTGATTGTAGCAGTGTCTGCAAACTCGGTCCCCTGCTTCACCCTGGAGACCTGCTGGATCTGTGTAATACAGAGTCAGAGATATAAGGATGTTCAAATACAGTGCAAAAGCTTGTTTCCAGGAGGGGGCATATCCCACTCTGGGTTTTCCACTGAAAACTCAGAGGTTCTGTGTTCTTTGAACACCAGGGAAGGAGGATTTGGCAGTTATCTCTTCCCTTGTTCATTACCCCTCTGGAAAAACCTGTGTGCTGGAACACCTTGGGAGGGTCACTATCAGCTGGAATTGAGTTTGGGCTCTTGTGCATATTGAACCGCAGCCTTCTGCTGCGATTGCACTGCCTGTGCCGGCAGAGAGGAGGTCCCTGACACAGATCTGCCTGAGGCCCAGGTGGTGCTGGAGGACCAGGGATAGGGAGCACCAGTGGTTTATTACCAAGCTTTTAGTATCTGCTTTTCCACCATGAATTTGCTGTCACTCTGACGCTCGTGTTTTACCAAGTATGCCACTGTCTCCACTTAGAAGCATAAGTTATACTCTATCATTAGATTCAATGTTTGTCTTCTGAAGCACTTTCTCTGGATTGTAGGAATAGCTGTGTTGCATCAAGTCAAAGGTCTGTCTGTTAGTCTGCAGTCCTTCTTCTGTTTCATTTTTTATGGACAGTGTCTAATACCATATACTTAAGGAAGCATATAGGTATGGAAGAAGTATATACTGATACCTTCCCTAAATAGTCTCCAGCATCTGGTGGTCTTTGCTCATCTTGCTAGATACCTCATCTCCTGTGTGGGAGTGCAGCTGCCTGGCTCAGATGGGAAGGGTGGGGTTGGCTGCTCATGAGGCCAGGGACATGTGTGCACAACTGGGTGGCATGTTCAATAAGGCATCTGTTGCTTCCTTGATACTTTCATTCTTTTGAGTAAATCCTTTTCTACTGGTAACTCGTGACTTTTGCAATCCTAAGACTTAATACAGGATTGTCCTGTGGTTAAAGACTTGGCCAGAGGCTGGGAAAACAGTATTCACAAAGGCTTTTTGTTTGACTTTGGATATATCCTTTAGGCTTTCTTTGTTGCTTAACCTCATGTCTATGAAATGGGAAATGATTCTACTTGCCTTACCGGGCTGCTACAGGAATATAGACTAAGAAGGTCATCAGAAATGCAAATGCTAGGGCAATACCTTGGTCAGGTATACAGAAAAGTACTCTTAAACAGTCAGTAGAGAGGGAAGGTGTTTCCTTCTATATACAGTGATGTTAATTTGCAAACTAACTTGACATCAGGTAGGCAGGCTTGTTATCCTTTGTTTACTAATTTGTCATGTTGTATTACACAGTATTAAATCAGTTTAAGATGCAATGTAATGGAATGACACTATACAACTTCAGATCTGTTAACATAATATGGCAGCATGTTTTAATGCATTTGTTTCGCTTCAAGTAACCACAATTAAGTTTGACAATGGTATATCTAGCATAGAGGCTGAGATAGACCAATAACATATACCACACTGTCAGTGATCTTTGAATGATCCTCCCTTAGTTGTAGGCATCATCTATAATTGATTATGTTTCAAAAAATCTAAATTTACCTTTTAGCATGCTTGAGGTGAAAAATTGTGAAGTCCAAATTGAGTATAATTTTTTTTCCATTTTCTCACCTGTAGCAACAAAATCTGTTGGGGTTTAATTTAATACACTTTTCTATCCCTACTGTCAAAACTTTGGTGCAGGAAGTAGATTGAGATGGTTTTGGTACTTCATATGGTGATTTGTCTTTGTTTTCTGTTGTCTGTGCTTTGTTTGATGTTCTAAATGTATTTCAAATGGATATCTCTGTTACAAGGGGAATAAACATTGCATTAAATAAACCTTTATCAGTATTTAGACAGGTGTTGCAACAGTGTTGTAAATTTGTTTGGGTAACTACACCCGTAATCTTGGGGAATCTGCAGAAAATCTACTCCTATTATGTTTTGGAAGAGAAGACTAGGAAAGGTGTTAAAGCCTATTGTTTTGCAAAATTTCTTCAAATGTACAATTCAAGGTGCTGCTTGTTTCATCACCCTTATGAGATTACCAGAGCACATCTGCTGGGTAGTGTCTGTGCAAGATTCAGAGGACTCTAAATGGGTGCATGGATATTTACTGAAATCAACTATTTTTTGCTATAAGCCAGACAGCCAAACATGCTTGATGCACAGTTTCTCTTTCCTTTGTCCAGTCTAGACAACCTCTGTATAGGCCTGGTTTCAAAAGGTGAGTAATTAAAAGCTTGATTTAAAAAATACTTTGATTTTGAGTATTAATTTAAACATACCATTTTCATTTTTAAGTTATCGCTCACTGTGACTGCTACTCTAATAGTCAAGCCAAGTACCATGGCTGATTCTTACTTTCAATTGGTTGAAGATGTCATTTCTTAAAAAAAAAAGTTACTCATGACATTTCTGTGATGATAACACACTCTGAAGTGCAAGGAGAGGATGGCTGCGGGTGAACAGTGCTGCTGTTTCAGCTGTCTGGGCTTATTTCTGCTTACTCAATGTGACTAAATGGCCATCAAAGTAAAAAACTGCTCTGGAACCACCTCCCAGTCTTTGCAGCAAAGGCTGATGACACAAGCAACTGTGGCTGGTATTAATCTCCCCCCCCCCCATTTTCATTTGCCCAACCAAGATGTTATTAACTCTGTCAGGTGTCTGGAGATTAACTGAATACTGTAAACATTGAATTTACCTCTGAATCACAAAAGTGAGATTATTTAGACCTTGAGAAGGAGTTGGGAGCTGTTTGAATACTTTATTAGCTTGGACACAAAAACCTTTGGATCTTTGCAGATGGAAAAAATGATTTGAGCAAATGGAAAATGTTTACCTTTTCTCTTCAAAATGTGTCACCAAGTTGTTGGATATGTTTTTATTTTAAGGAGAGATAGTAATTCTCTCCTCTTTATGACCTTGTGTTATGGATTTTTTTTAATTGATCTTGTATATTTCATATAATTGAATTTCTGGTATCTTTTCCAGAACGACTTAATACTAGCAATTTAAGACCATGTTGCCTTCTTATTAATGTCAGAAGTCTTTCTTATGCACATAGATCTGCATAGCTGAAGGTTTCCAAATGAACTCAAACAATTCTGAATTCCAGTTTCTATTTTGCAAAGTACGGATCATGAAGGGTACTTAAAAGAAATAAAACAATCTACGGAAGCCTGATAGGTGGGATTTAATGTATTTTTATTCATACTTTACTTAATTCTTTAATGAGGAAAATGCAACTTGGTTTGCATATTTTGCACACTAAGGCAGGCTAGAGAGAAAGCTAGCCTAGGGCGACAGATGCTATGGGAGGTACAGGCTGACTTCTCTGAGAGGCAGAAACCTTCTTTGAAGGATGGTTGAAGGGTCGGGAGTTGCACTGCATCTTGCTCTTCTTAGGAGCAGAGGCACTTAAGTGGTGTGAAGAAAAACAGGACAGGCTCAGATGAGAACAAAACTGTGATCCTGAAACTGAGAAACGTTATTTGGTTTTCCTGTTTGTTTCTGTCCCTGATTTTCTGGGTTAACTGTTTATCCTGGTTTTCTTGCCTTTCATTGAGTGTTTTTCAGGCTTTTGTGGTACATTGCTGTCTTTTGGGGCAGGGACCGTCTAATATAGCTTGTGTCTTGTTAGCCTCTAATCCCAATTCTGACACATCACTATCACTGTGCAAGAATTTATTACTTGAATGAGTAAATATTAATTATACTAATTAAGTGTAAACATCACTAAAAGGGAAAGTAACATCAAGCTCCAGAAAAGCTTTTTGTCAGCTTAAAACGATTGACAAAGCATCAGTGTTTGAGAGAACCTGCTCTCCTGAGTTCTGCAGCCAACACTCCTCATGTCTAGTTAATAATTGAGGAGAAAATAGGTTTTGTCTCATTTCTAATCCAAATGTTGGAGGTTTAAAAATACAAATGTAAGCCTAGGGTTATGTAGACTGTTAAATACTGATGGAAGAGAGAAGATTCTTGACTCTACTATGAAAATCAAGTATTAGATGTGCAAACCCTATACCTTTTCAATGTTTCCAGTTTTATCATTGATCTTCTAATATATAGTGTTTCTCCTTGTAACCAGATAGTACAAAAAGCTTTAAATATGTCCTAAAGGCACTTCAGAAGCTCACAGAGCAATTAAAATGCAATTCAAACACCAGGATCCTTACAGAGAATGACTGATGATTTTTCAGGGTTCAGGACTGTCAATATTACTATCCATATGTTGATTTTTTTTTTTAAATTTTTTTTTACCCCTAGTCTTCTATTTTTCTGTGATAACCAAAGACAAAGCTCTGAAAAGCTTTGTCCATTGTCACAACAGAATAGAGACAGTTATATCCAAATACCAGAGTTTAAATACTCTTTCAAATTATGTGTAGTACACAGTTTTGCTAAAGAGAGTAGGATAAGGCAAGGATAACAGCTTTAAGTTTGAAGAGGCTAGAAGTAAGTCTCTCTCTACTAAGCAGTCTCAAAACTTGTGATATGGCAGAATTTGGTCCTGTTTCCAGAGGGAAGCAATGCTCCACCAAGTGACATGCTTTGGCACACTTCACAGATAGATGGAGGAGGAGCACTAAATACACGTGCACATCTGATACTTGTTCCCTTCTTTAATGTGATGAGCTGCTTCTGTCTTTTCGTGTATTACAAAGGCCGTGGCCTTGGCCTGGCAGGATTTCATATCAGAAATGCATAAGGACCGCAGACAGAGATGCTTTCTCTGATCCAAAGAGTTCAGTGTTTTCTCGGCAGCGAGGCACCCTCTCCCTCCTCACGGCTGTGTGTGTGCAATGGCAGATGCCGCCTTCTTGGAAATCTCATTTTCCTTTGGCTTTCTGACTCTGTTGAATTTCCAAGGTGCGTGGTGTCTTCTTTCAAGCTGTTCCTTTTGCTGGTTAATGTCTGTCTTATTCTTTCTTGAGACCTTCCATTAACCTTTCCTTCATTGGTAGTGAAACAGCTGGTGTTTTGAGATCAGTGCCTCTCATGATAACCACTCTTCCCTTTTATAGATCTGTCTCTGTTTGTTTACCCATATATCGTTTTACCCATCAACCCCAAAGGTACAGAACTCTAAACCTGCTGAGGAAGACAATAACTTTTGTTTTCTGTTTGTATGGAGCTTGCTTACCTCCATCATGAGGGCTTATGGGTACAGTAGTAACAATAGTAATTTAGAATAATTTATGAAAAAATAGATTTCGTCAAACATAATTTTCAAGAGTTACTAACAGCTGATTTAAGTAAAAGTGTTGACATAATTGAAATTTGGGAAACAATAACAGAATTACTTTTTATTTTTTCACGCAGCAATAGAAGAGTAGTTACAATGAAGAAGAGATGACTAATGTGCAACAAATTATCTAAATTATGAAGAGGAGTATAGCTAAACACATCTTTCACTGCAAAGTTACATAGCTGGGAATGGAAAACAGAGGCCATGCTTGTAGAGAAGAACTTACTGAAATGGTTGAGAGCTCAGCATGAGCTCTCAGTGTGATGTTGTGGCTAAAACTGCCTTTAAATTTGAAACAATTATATATTAAGTAGAGGCACGACACAGATGAAAACTGTATTTGATCCTGGTGAGTCTGGGACAGGAATGATATATCTGTTTCTCTTTCCTTGAGGAACGATGATGAAAAAGTGTGTTTAGAGAACGTCCTGGTTTTGGCTGGGATAGCATTAATTTTCTTTGTTATGTTCTAGTGTTGTGTTTTGGATTTAGGATGAGAAGAATGTTGATAACACACTGATGTTTTCAATTCTTGCTAAGTAGTGTTTATACCAAGTCAAGGATTTTTCAGGTTCTTGTACCCACCCAGCCAGCAAGAAGGCTGGAGGGGCACAAGAAGTTAGGAGGGGACACAGCCAGGACAGCTGACCCAAACTGGCCAAAGGGGTATTCCATACCATGTGACGTCATACCCGGTATATAAACTGGGGGGAGGTGGCTGGGGGGGGTGGATCGCTACTCAGGAACTAACTGGGCATCGGTCAGTGAGTGGTGAGCAATTGCATTGTGCATCACTGTTTTGTATATTTTAATTTTTTCATTATTATTGCCATTTTATTACTATTATTATAATTATTATTATTTTCTTCCTTTCTGTCCTATTAAACTGTCTTTATCTCAACCCACGAGTTTTACTTTTTTTCGATTCTCTCCCCCATCTCAGTGGGTGGAGGGGAGTGAGCGAGTGGCTGCGTGGGGCTTAGTTGCTGGCTGGGGTTAAACCACAACAGAGAATAATTACACAAATGATGTAAGAAATGGAAAATGTGGTATACTGAGAGAATGAAGAAGTCTAATCCATACAGTTTATCGGAGGAGGTTTGTAACAACTCAGTAATGGTGTGTGAATATCTCTAGGTGAGAACGGGATTTCTCCAGTCAGTCATTTCACAGGTTCATCAGTCCCCTGTGAAACTCTGGTCAATGGAAGCTGAACTTAGTTGACTTCTGATCAAGAATCTCTTGCAATTGAAATGTTCATAATGGTCAATAACCACAGGGGCAATTTATGATGATTTTTTTTCTAGCTTTATCATTGGCAACTTTAAAATCATATTTAGTTGGAATTTTTGTCTTTCCTCCTTCCTTGTTGCCCCCTCTCTAAAATGCTTGACATAATTAGAATTACTGCATTTACAGCAGGAACCGAATTTGTGACCCGACCAAGTTTTTACTGCTTAGAACTAGGTGGGATAAATTGTTCCTATGGACATTTCAGCCAAAATACTTTTTCATAATGCCTTACCCACCACCCCCACCAACCCAGGATCAGTAACTGTTGTGGATCAAAAATGTTGTTGAAAATTGCTGAAAACTATCTTTTTAAAAAATAGTTATTTTCTGAGAAATACTGGGTTATTTAATTTCTTTGCCAAAACACACAGAAATAGACAAAACCTTTGAAATAAGAAAAATGATTCAAGTAAAGCAGAAATTTTCTTTAAAAAGAAAAAAAGAGAAATGGATTGTCATTTTAAGGACTACTTTCCTGGGACCTGCTTTGTTTCTATCTTTTAAAGATCCTTTTAAGTATCTCTGTAGCAAGTGCTGGGTTGGGCACCAGCTCCATTACTTAAATCCGGCATTCAGTTTGGACAAATTCCACCTTTATGGAAGTAACAGCTCTGCTGGTCATCTGGAAAAGAGCCACTGTCGTTAGAGCAGTTTACAGACCATGATTTCAGAAGCACTGCATTAATTATGCACTGTTTCCTATATTGCAATTAAGAATAGCTAGTTCTGAACTTTGACATGAAACTTCAAAAAAAAAAAAAAAATCCTAATGAATAAGCTTTGATTTCAACAGGGGGAGCTGCATATCTTCGGCAGAGCGTGTGGCTGGGAAGAAAAAGTCTCCTGTGCTGCAGCCTCTGCTCCTGCTGCAGACACGGGGCTGCCTCTGTGCTGGTGTCCCACTGTTCCACACCGGGGATGTGCTGGGTGAGCGTACAGCTGGTGGATCTGGCCCCCACGGAAGGGCAGCTGTAGTCCGCCTGCCCCTCCCAGGAGTCCTGGCCACCCCAGGGCTTCACCCCGGGTCTCTCCAGCCCCTCGGGAGGAACTGTCTGAGCGTCCGAGCTGCGGTTCCTACCAGCTCCTTCCCAGGCAGCAGGACGGAGACGGAGACCTCGCTCCCTCCAGTGCCATTGTGCAGCTGCCTAAGGGCAGCTCCCCCTTAAAGCTCTTGTTTACGATGGCATGGCGATATGAAGCACAGGGTGCTTTTTTCCATAAATGTGCTGCCTGCAAAAAATGTATTGTATGTATAGTGTGAAGGTTTTTAATGCTGTTGCATGCTATTCCCAAACAGTAACTCCTGGGCCTTGGATCCTCAAACTTTAAAGTCAAATCAAGTGGCCCAGAGTTCTAGGTGCTTTCAGAAAGGGTGGGGTTTAATATATTTGCTCCTTCATGTTCCAGGATACCCACTGAGCAAGCTTTCCCCTCTGCTCCCAGGCTGCGCCAGAAGGGTAGCACTGTTTCTCACGATTCACAAATCTTCAGTAATATGTTTCTTCTTTTCCCAGAAAGAAGGTAATCACCAGCCTCATGTGGAATTACAGAGACAAATTAATCCTTGGTACAACTTGATTGAAAGGAAACATTTGAGATGAAATTGGCCTTTAGAAATCACAAAGCATGGAAAGATGTATTTGGTCCATCAGTGGGTCTCTGTTTCGTAGGCAATTATTTCATTACTGTACGTTTGCTAGTATTTCACCTAGTTGTGTTTTAAATTACAGGTCTTGTCATGATGTCAGCAAACATTTTCTAGCTCTTAATCTCACTAGTCCCTTCTTTTCCTCCATATTATCTGTTAATTTCTTGATATCCTTTTAGAGAATTTTTCCTCTATTGAATTCTCAGGTGTCACTGTAGTTCTCTCTCTTTCAGGTCTATAATTTATGTTGCTGGTGTCTGAAATTACTGCGATCTTTTTGTCATATGTAGCAAAGAGCTTTTCTAGCATTTTAGATGTGGACCTGGAAATACATTGTAGAGACCTGATAACTCTTCTGTTCAAAGACCAGATTTCCCTATTATACCTCTAAGTTTCCCTAGCCTTTTCACTGCCGTGTCATTTCTAAATTAATACCAGATGTAATCCTCTAACAGACATCTTCCATTTCCTCTTGATTTTATATCAACTGTATTTCAGACTGGTTAGTCTATTGTATGCTAGGCTACATTTTCCAGCTCAGTGAATATGCCGTGAGCCCCCTGCCCCAGGCCCTCTGAGCATGATTGTCGGCAAGTGGTTGGAGCTTGGTGGCATTGGCATTCTTGGCTTCGGTTTTGTTTCCAGGTCTCTGGCTTAGCCGTGGAGCATGCAGATGCCCTGGTGAATGAAAGCAAGTTTCCCATCACTTCTCTAACCATTCTGCCTCATTTCTTAAAATGTAAGACTTCTCCCTTCAGTTTGACATCTGCAAAGCAGGGATAATTCTTCTTTTCCCTGTGTCAGTTTAAACTGTAAGGGGTGTGGGAGAGGGGTAGCTCTGTGCAGAGGGTGGTTATTGCTGCATTAAAACTTTCAGATGCTGCTGAGTAGAGCTACGAAGGAATGGGCTGGAACAGAAAACTTAAGCCTTCCAAGATGCATGCTGTAATATACTAAGATAGGCAGTTTCTCAACAGTGAAGCTACAAAATTAAATACAGAAAAGGAAACAAAAGGGTCGTGTTGTAGCAGTAAAGATCTTGGAGTTTGTTTTGAATTAGGCTGGGCACATGAAGTGCTGAATAGTTGTAAGATTCTATGTAGAAAGTGTGATAATTAACTGATTTGGAGATGTTTTTTACAGGGGTGTGGCTTTTGATGCCAGATTCTGGGAATGGAGTGAGGAAGTCTCTGAGACAGTGCTTGTGTGTCAGCAGTGGTGTAGGGTTATAACCTTCACCAAATGCCCAGGCAGTCTTCACTGATGGGATATTGATCTTGGTCTTGTCCGTTGCAATAGATTCTGGAATGAATTGCTATAAAACGAGCATGTGCTTAGTTTTATAGGTCAGTTTTCTACCCCTGAATTTCTTTTTACATGTAACTTACTTCAGCATGTCTCTAAAAACATGGTATTTTTCTTCTAAAGAGCTTTGCATATTTATGGAACTATTGAAAGATTTAAATATAACTGATAGTAGGAGTAATCACATGGTAACCCAAATGGAAGCTGAGGCTAGAGGCAAATTGTGAGAACCGGAACCTGTTGCAGACTTTTAATAGCTAATTATTGAACTATGTATTTCATTAGAACAAAAACAATGGTGTTTGAATAATTAAGAATTTGCTTTGTTCATGGCATGCTTTTTGTCTCTTGTTGATTGATTTGCTTTAAATTGAAGCATTCAAAACTCCAGAAGGATTTGGGTGCCTTTAGTTCTCTTGGGAAATGGTAGGAAAATGTTTAGCCTGTAGAAGATACTATAACATGGTTTGCTTTATTAGCGTGATGAAATGTGATGCAAACAGATGATTCAATTTTCCTAGGTTTTGTTAAAGATGTCTCTTAGCCTGGGCTTTTTTCTTTTTCCTTTTCAACTTCTGCACATGTCTATGTGCAATCTTGGAATTTCAGACCTGTGTCATTAGTGTGATATAGAGGTTTTATTCCTTTCTTTTTCTTCCCGTTATGCTCATGCCCACTGGCACTTTCTACTGAGGCTGTTACTTTCAGTCTCCTTAAACCACATAGGAAGCCTTTTCCAGCTGGCAGCAGTGGAGGCGTGGAGATTCTCCATCAGAGCAGAGCAGTGCTGCAGAGGTGTCCGTCACAGAGATGCTCAACCTCTCTTTGACTTCTCATATCAGAATCGGGTGTTCCCCTGTCTAGCTTTATTTTGAGCTCTTTGTGGGCTCTGCCTCACTGCATAGAAATTGTCATTATTGCTCTGGGTACAAGAAATACGCTCCTCCTGAGCAGAGGGTGGAAATCCTGACTGGCAGGAGAAAGAGGGAGAAGAATCACTTCTGACACAAAAGTCTCTGTGCTCTTGGGTGTGTTTGCAGCCTCCATTCCCTAGCAGTTTGCTTTGATAACTGACAGTAAAGCACCTTTTGTCTGCTAAACTGGTGTAAACAAATACTCTCACAACGGGGAAGACTGTTTCCCCTTTCTTAAGGGAGGTGTTAGAGGTACTGCATGGTTAGACGTAAATACCTGGCTTCTAATATTTGCACTTGTGTTCTCTGGCATGCATTTAATTACAGAAATCAGGGGCGGAACGTATGACCAATAGGTGCAGGGCGATCTAGTAGGCTGCTCACTAGGAATGAAGGAAAAAATGTTCTCAGTTTTACTTTACATGTTTGTTTTCTTTCAGGCAGGTTGTGTCTTCCTTTTCCTCCATACGCCCATATATAATAGATGACACAAGCAAAACAGTGCAGTGCCAGCATAGCCTGCCCAGGTTTTAATATCCCTAAGAACTGAAGAATCTTTCCCTTTATGCAGTAATATAAAATAATGTCACATAAAAATGGGGGAGAATGTTTTATAATAGTTTCCAGTAATACTAGATACATGCATCTTTATTGGGTTTCATAGTGTTATGATAATAGTCATCATTTTCTTCAATGCATTTTCTTGTAGTGAGAAGAAATTGTAATGCTGAATCCTCTGATTTTAGACAGATTATGTACAGCAGGCTGTGAATTAACAGCTGTTGCAACAGGAAGATGTACGTGTTTGTAAACACTGTGGAAATGTTCCTGAAGTGTGCTCATTTCCTTCTTCTAAAAGATGGATCTTCTTATTGCCCGCTGGTGTCTGGGGCTGTGTTCTGTCATGAGTGCTGTATCTTCATTAATGAGCTTACATTTTCTTGGAATGGAAAGTTAATAAGTAGTTTGTCTTAGAGCAAAAGGAAGATGATGGGAGGATAAGATTATGTAAAGTTAAAACACACACACGTATATATGTGCGTGTTAGATTTGAAAGTGTCTTAGTTTCTTGTTTTCATGGCAAATGAAAATTATAAAGCAAGAAGAAAATCACAAAAGCTGCATCAAAACATTGTGGAATTACATTTGTGAAACGGATTTTTTTTTTAGTAGAAAGGAACAATTGGAAAATACATATCTCTCAAAACTAGTTGCTCTGGAGAACAGAGAAGTACAAAGCTGAAACAATTATAAATTGTAACCTTTAAAAATATGTATTTCCTAAGAAACCTGCCATCTTTTCATTACCACAGACACATTCATTAACTGAAATATTTATTTGGGATTATGGGAAGTTTAAAAATGCAACAGCTGCTTCATTTGTTTTTTCCTTTCTGAAGATGTGATTTATTTAATGTTAATTTCTGATGCCTGCTGTAGTTGATAACAGTTCAATGTAAAGATAAGGTAGCAGAGTTCCACTCACTGGGTAAGGACATGAGCTGCTGGAATGACCATCGTTTCTAGGGTAGAAATGAAAGATGTGGGTTGTGCCTTGGGAGCATGACCTGTGTGTATTGCACAGCCAGTTCAGATCCATGCTTTTCAGCATCAGTCTGCAGACAGCTTTGAGAATATCTGCAGAAAATAGCCAAGAGGAACACACCTATGGGATCTTGTATCCAACTAGAAGATTTTTTAAGAGCTATGAACTTGTGAGATTGGGGCAGACTTTTTAGTAAGGCCTGTAGTGATAGGACAAGGAGTAATGGTTTTAAACTAAAGCAGGGTAGATTCAGGCAAGATATAAGGAAGAAAATTTTTACAATGAAGGTGGTGAAACCCTGGCACAGGTTGCCCAGAGAGGTGGCAGATGCCCCATCCCTGGAAAAATTCCAGGTCAGGTTGGATGGGGCTCTGAGCAGCCTGGTTTAGTTGAAGATGTCCCTGCTTGTGGCAGGGGGGGTTGGACTAGATGACCTTTAAAGGTCCCTTCCAACCCAACCCACTCTCTGATTCTATGAGATTAAAACCATTATTTTATTATTATGATAATTTGGACATGCATATTTACCAGAGAAACATGCATTCTGCCAGTTATAATAGTGTGAAAGTATCTTTTTCTCTAAAGTTGAATGCAACTTGTGTGAACAGCTCATGTTGGGCAGAGCAGGAGGGAACAGGATGGATCCTGGAATCCTCCTGTGGTTCAGACTAAGGGAACTTTCCTGGGGATCAAGGCGCTGCAAAAAGCCTACTAACAAACTCCTCTTCCCCCTTTTTTCCAGCAACAGCTCTTTTATTTAAGAGTCTGGTTTATTTTGCAGTGCTACTCTCTTTGCAGCCAACAAACGATTATTGGTATAAGCTCGTGATCAAATGCAGCGCAATAAACTGTGCTACTGTTCGTCAGCTCATTTGGGGTAACTAGCCAAGTGTGCCCACTTGGCACAGCTGAAATGCAAAGCAAAGCGCACATGCGAAGCAGAGGGGAAAAGCAATTGAGATGCTGCTGCTTCCAGCTTTGCGCATTGTGCAAACAGCTGTGTTTGAAGTGACCTGCCAGTGTGCTCTAGCTGCACACCTGGGCTGCTGCCCCTCCTCCTGCAAAGACAGCATTGAAATCTGCTTAAATCACAACCTCAGGGCTGGGAAACAAAAGGAGGTTCTGTTTACTTTAACAGAATGAGTGTGGTAGGGGAGGTCAGACCTCATCCCTTGCCGGAAAGCCCAGGGCAGCTCTCAGTGATGTAGCAGCTTTGCTGGGGATAGGAATTCGGTGGAAAGGGTTGTGAGGGGTTGATAGTTCAGTATGGGTAGAGTTTCAAGATTTATTAAGGTCTTCCTCCCTAAGGCCTGCCGTGGGGATACACGTGGGGTCTACGCTTCAACAAGGCTGCCATGCACAGGAGAAGTCAGTTCTTTCCAAGTTCATCCAAGTCATGCTCCTTCACTGGTGTGCTGAAGCTAATACATCTGGAGTACTCAATGGTTGCCAGAAAACTGGGATTTCTGCCATAGAAATCTAACAGAATGTGCAGAAAATAAATGTAAATAAGTGAAGTTATGATTAGTGGTCCGTGTTCTCAGGTGGTGTAGCTTCATTTCCATCAGCGAGGAAGAGCTTAGCTGAAATTCAACTCCCTGCACTTGATTTTATTACTTTAAATAGGAGTGGGAACCTGATTTTTTTTTTTTTTTTTTTTTTTTTTTTTTTTTTTTTTCCAAATGGCAAGATGCCTTTTGGTCAGAAAGGTAGAGGTTCACAGAAGAGCACTGCAATTTTTGGCATCTTGATAAAAGAAACACACTATCTGAAGCTTTTGAAAGATTGCCTTGAATAATAAAATAAAAAGGCAGCATGCAATTAATTTCAAAATACTCTGAGCACTTTATGAAATCCAGCTGGTTATATCTTCCTGTTCCATAGACTGAGATGACTGTAACTCCTTAAAACTACATCTCTTGGAAGCTCATATTGAAGAGGTATACTAAACTAGGAAAAACAAAAATTAATGGCATGTTGCCTTAGATGAAGCAGAAGCAAAAGACACCTAGTAAAGTGATTGGTAAAGTTCTTGTGTAATTGCCAGTAGAAGTCTCTACTTGTTTTGCATACTCCACTTGAAGAGTAACAGGCTATTTTAGCTCAATACATCATTTTCCTGTTAGCATGTTTTTATGTTGTACAAGCTTGCAGACTGTAGCTGACAAGCATCAATATTGTCATCATCGCCATCATTACCATCTGCAGCAGCTGAGACCTGGCCATCTCAGGGGTGTCGTTGTTGGGTTGGCATCTTATTTCTCCTGTCTGCAATAAGTCTCCCACTGGGCCCCATCCATAATATTCAAAGACATCAAAATAACCTCTTGCTGCCTTAGGGATCTTTTTATGTCTCCAGCATATAGAACACTCATATACTGTTTGGAAGAGGGTGGCATAGGAAAATGATAATTTATTAACTCTGCAAAAGAAATTTATAGTATGGTTCATGTGTGACAATACCAAGGAGTAAAAGCAGCAAGGCGAGCTTAGATATCGGAGCTGGAAGAGCTAGTAATATTTTTTACATGTTTAGTAGGTTTGGAGCTTTGATCTAAAACTAGTGTACATTTTTTTTGACCAATACAGGCATGGGAGGTCAAGTGTTACACTAAAGGGATGTCCATTTATCTTACAGAACACTTGTTTCTTTTCTCTCTAAGCAGTTTCCTCTGTTTATATTCCTCCTGGATATGGCTACTTGAAAACTTGTGATGAATGGGTTAATTGGAAGTGATACGGTTGTACTTAAAAGCCCTGAGTCTGACTATTTTTGAAGTGTTCTTACTGCAGTGCCTGGTCTCGGAGTCTTTACTGGATGATGCTCGTTTTGCGGTCAGTGGGAGAGCTGCCTGGCGGGATAGCGGCAGCACCGCGGGTTTGGAAGCAGAAGCGTGTTGGTACAGGACAATACCCTGTGCTTCTTCCTGTCGTCCTGGCTGCAGTCAGTACGTGCCACTGCTGTCTGCAGTGTTTTTTCTGACAAGCAAGAATTTAGCAACAGAAGAGATGGAGCTATTGTGCAGATTGTGGAAGGTGGTGGGAGAGGAAGCTTAGCTGAGCAGCAGGGGAATCTATTGTCTCTTTTACTGCCTGATTAAAATAAGGTTTTTACAGCAGAAATACTCCCTGGGGGCTGAGCTGTCAGAAAGGATTTCTGTGTGCTCCACAACATTCTGTAGTCGTGTTGTGTACCTATTGGTAAAACTTAGATTGTGTCTGGCATCAGTGTTGTCTTTGCTGGAAAACATTTTGTGACCCTTTGGACAGCAGCTACCGCTCCTAAAGGAAGAAAAAAAATTGTCAGAACTTTAGGCAATGATTTTCAAGGTTTGATGTAGGTAGCTATACAAATCTGACAGAATGTTGGTAAGAGTTTGATTATCAGTTTCCAATTTAGTTGCAACAATGGTGCACAAAACAAGTAGTATCATTGCTGTGTAAAGAATTAAGTATTACATTAAAAAGCATAGCAGGGGATAACTTGCTTTGGACCTATTATCTGTAATATTAAATAGCATTCAGCAAGTATTTTATAAACTTCTATCATGTTTCTATTAGGATAGAATAGAGGAAGGATAATCTGGAGAAAGGGGAAAATGTACGGTTTTAAAAAGAAAAACAAGCAAAAAAACCAAACCAAAAATGCAAGCTGAGTTCTCAGTTTGTATTGAGAAAACTTCAGAGAATCAGCTAATGGGAACTTATAAACTGTAAAATGTTTGTAGGGGATATTGTACTAAACAAACTGTAAGTGTTTACAGGAGTCATAATTATTGACACCAGCAGGTTTGTGTTGTCTGTCTTTTACTTCATGGAAATAAAGAAAAGAAAATGTAAACGAAGCTTTTATGGTGTTGCAATTGCTGGAAAAGGCAAAAGATGAACTGCTGTAAATGAACTTGCATCTCAGGCTGAGGAAGCAAACTAGAAATGCTGATGTGACCTTAGCGTTGACTGCGGAGGGACACATGTAGAAGTAAAATAAACTATCTGATGTATGCATGGAGCAGGGAGAAATCGGTTCTTTTCACTAGTGTGTCAGAGCTGCAGAGGTGTTTTGCTGCTAGGCTCAGGCGTGAGTGGGACTTGACGAGCATGTTCACCGCTCACGTGTGTGTGTCTGTGACCCAGATCCCTCTCTGGTGCATAGGCAGAAAGTTGCCTTTGACACAAATTAGGGTATTTCCCACATCAGCACCACAGTTGTAACTGGTCAGACAGGAGATGGACTCTGTTCACTTACCTGTGTAATTTAGTGTATCGATGCAGGGGCCAGGGATAGGCTGGGGAGGAGAGGAAGGTGCCTTCCCAGGTGGTTCAGTCTAGCTTGTGAGAATCCTGAAAAATCAGGGCTCTTGACAAGCTAAGCTATACATCCATAGCTTTCACATAAGCTGAGCATGAATATTAGCCTGTCAAAAACCACCTGAAAAAGAAATTGACCTCATTTGCAGGTAGCTAAAAAGAAATTTCTTCTCAGACTCACAATATTATGAACATTTGTTGTTCACAGAAGCCATCAAGTGTGACACAAACTTTATATACATAGGAAAAATCACTTCTTTTTCATTTTCCTCACATAATTCTTCCATTTTCACTGTATCAAAACGTGACTGGAACAGACAAATCCTGCCTGCCTGCCTTCATGGTTGGATTCGGGGTATTTTTCTAAGTTGAGAGGCCCATATGGGACTTACTCTGTGTTTGGGGCATTGCCTAGGTAGACCCTCAGATACCTAACAAGAAGCATTTACAGTGTGGCATTTAATTCAGTGCGAGTGCTAATTCAGGCTCCTTCTCCCAGCTGGCTGATACTTATATCAAACTTGTCCAAACCTAGTAACAGACTGTAATAACGTAACCTCTGCTGTGTTTGACAGAAATTGGCCTGAAAATAGGCGGAGAAGCCAAGGATGCCTGTGGACATAAACGTGTGCAGAGAGATGGCATCACCTGCATTTCCGTAGGAAACAGGCAAAATAGTTCTCTGGTGTCTGGAGCATCAGAGGATCAGTGAAGACGACAGGAAAGGTTTGAATGGGTCACTGAGGTTAACCTGTTTCCTCAGTTACAAGAAATTCTTCCCCCTGACCAGGAGCATGTTTGGGATCTAGGGGATGCTGCTGTTTTCAGAGTGCCATAAATAAGCCCAAATAGGTTGGTGCCTGTGGGACCTGTTGCTAAGGTGATATAAATGGTCTTTTGCTTCAGTTGCTGAAGAGGACAATTCAGCAGTAGACGTTCAAATGGAGCTGAATTCAAACCTTTTACATTCTTTCACCCTGGAAGAGAAGACAAACAATTTTGTGTCATGTTGAATAAAATGTTTCATAAACACCGATGTGTGAGAAAGCAGTAGGTACGAAAGTTCACTTTTCTGTCATTGTACTTTTTATCCATTAGGTTAGTGGATAGGGCACCTGACAGAAGAACCTGGAGGAGCAATTCTGAAAATAGTTGAATCTTATCAGGATTTTTTTTGAGGATGGATCACCCTTGGCATGCTTTAGTTTAACCATTTACTGGGAGTTGGGCTCAGTGATTCTTATAGGTCCTTTCCAACTTGAGATGTTCTGTGATTTACTTCTTGATATACTGATACATAACCTAAACTTTCTTGTTTTTCCTGATGTTATGCTGACTAACATGAGATAAATTCAGAGGCAGGAGGGCTACCTTTGGATAGGCAGCTCTGGCTATGTGGAATTAATAGAAGGGGAGAAGATGGTCAAGCTGAGATCTATAGGGTAAATTCCCTCTATACTTCCCATATGTTTATAATTTACATCACTGCTAAATTTTTTTTCCATATAACTTGTGGGTTATGGTCATTGAAAATATAAATAGTGATTGGGACATCTGAAAATCAAGACAATAACTCTGTAGCTAGTTGGTTAGGACTTTGATGTGACATGTGAAATATGAAGATTAGCAGAATTAAATATAAAATTTGCTGTTAAAATATTGTTTCTAAAATGCTTAAGATACTAACAGTTGCTTAATTGCAGAGAAGAAAGCATTTTTTTACTTCTTGAATGGAAGTGGCAAGATTGAGCCTTTCTGACTTAAAGGGAGCAAAGTAATTTAAAACAGAAGAGTGAAATTTAGTTGCTATGAGTTAAGTATAAATGGATCTAGTTTCCATAAATAAGTCAGTACTGAAAGACCTTAAAAAATTTCCTTGATACCAAATGTTTCAGAAGCCAACATCAAATAATTTAAAATATTGAAGGTCTTTTGTGATCAGTACTGTAACCTCCAGGCACTGAGCATGTTCAGGATTTGTAAGATTGATCCCAAAATGGCATAGAAAAACAAACAAACAAATAAATAAAAAAAAATATTATGAATTGGACATCATAAGATGCCAGAACAAAATGTTGTAGCCCTGTATCTTGTTCTGGTGTTGCTGTTAATTAAAAGCCTGTAGATGCTTTTAATGTTGGTGCTACCCTCATCCTGTGTCCATTGAAGGTAACAGTGAAACACTCTTTGACTGTAAGGCTAGAGGAACAGACTAGGAAAGCGTGTTCAGATGTGTATAACCCTAGCAAGATTTAATAATAAAGTAGAAATAGTTAATTCTGAGTCATCCATTATAGCAAATGATATATTTCTATATGTAAAAATAGCAGCTGAAGGTACCTCCTGAGCTGGGGTCCCTTCTAGTTCAAACAAAAGCATGATTCTGTGCATGTGCAAAAATGTTTTTTAAACTAAGGTGGTGCTTGAGAGAGAAAAATAAATCTTACACAGTGTATTTTCTCTGTAATCTGAGGGGGTTTTTGTGCTTAATGCGTGGTTGCACATGAAAGTGCTGAGGTGGAAGATTTCTAATGGTTGAATTTATCATATATCAGGAGAGTAAATCTTTGATTCCTTTGCAGTGTGTTACCACTCAGCTCTGTCGTATTTACCCATTTGAGCTACCCTGGAAATGATTGTTCTTTCAGTACTTGAACAAATAAATAACTACAAAGGTGTGCTGGCAGATTTACTTTGTGCAATTGTACTTGACGCTAGCTAAGTTATCAGCTTCCTCTTAGCTAATATCTGTTTAGTTTTGCTTATTTTAATGCTAGGCAGAACTGCAGCAAAAGGTAATATCTTTAATTAGGCAGAACCAACATAGTTGGAAAAACAGATGCACTTTCAGGCTTAGGTCTGATGGGACTATAAGCCCTAAAGCTTGTGCTTTTTCTCCAACTGTCTCAGCAGTTTTGATATTATCTCTCATCTCTCCTTCCCAAGCCTTACTACTTTTTTTTTAGGTTGTTTCAGATGCAGTAGCCTGGTTATAAGCATGTCTAAGTAGGAACCCAGACTTTTTTAAAGGGTTGCAAGGCTCTGGACACATGCTGCTAGTTCTGCAGTGCTTGTACAATAAGACTGATGCACTTCTCCTTGAGCCTTCTGCGTCCTGGCCGAGAAGCCTCTGGAAGCAGGTTGTTTGTAGGTTCCAGGGCTCAAGACTTGATCCTGTACCAATACGCGCTGTTGTCATTCTGACTCTAGTTCTCCAGATAGGATCCTAAACTGGTGTAAACTAGTGCAGCTGCAATGGCTACCTCAGTTGAAACTCTGATTTTTTAATTTTTTTTAAGAGAAATATTGTTCTTACTTATCTTGAAATGCCACAGGGTTCCTGTTGTACTGTACTTAGAAATATAAGGTACCTCCACATAGTGCAGTTAGATGCAAACTCTTTTCCTAAACTCCAAGTAGGCCAGTGTGATCCATACTGCCATGAAAAAGCAATGCTGCTTTCCTTCTTTGCAGTTGATAATCTCCATTTCTCAGCAGGACCTATGAGGTCAAGCACAGGGCTGTGGTAATGTGGCTATATGGTTTCAGGATCTGCGCTGGCTTGTCCAGAGAATTTGGAGTATGGCCAGAATGAACCCCTTACTTACAGAGCTACCCATTTTCACTGATATATTATCTTCATTTTCTGCAGAAGCACCACAGGCTTGCATACTGGCTTCATTGTCATGAGATAAAATTTGCTTTTATTTGTATCTTAGCTGCATGACCCAGTAAGTCTGCTAGTCTAGTGTCTGTCACACATAATTCAGAGTAAATAAATCCCATGATATTTAATCATACATTGGACACAAAGCATTTACAAATTCAAACAGAATGTTCCCTTTTTTGAAGGTTTAGCAATGGGGAAATTTAAAACCAGAGTATTTGAGCTGAGTGTCAGGTTTAATTTTCACTTACTAAGAATGTTAGTTAGGATGCTATTTATTTAAGAAATTTGACATTAAGAATTTATTCATAGCAAATGCAAGTACCTTTGAAACCTTTGTTCTCAGTTGAAACAAGATGCTTTGTGGGATTATTAAATGCTACTCTGTGAGCTTTGAATTTTAAGAGTTGGGTTCAAAAGCATCCCAATGGATTGAAGAGTAGATGGAAGAGAGTGACTACAGACCTGCTGTCTGACCTTGTTCAAGTCGCTTCAATGCTTAACACTTCAACTTGCACCTTGATCTGTGTGGTAGAGATAATTACACTTACCTCTCTTTGTAAAAATGGAACCAGAATTAATTTTTATTCTCTGCAGTATAACTTCAGAATACTTTTGTTTGTATCAGAAGTAGTATGTAAGACCACTTTTGCAGTTAGTGTTGTACGTTGAAAACTGGGGAGTCTGGATTTGATCCTTGATTCTGCCACTATTTTCCTGCGTGACTTTGAAAGATGCCTGATCTTGTTGTATCTTAATATCCATTGATGTTATTTTTTTTTTCTTAATCTTCCCTGTTGTTCCTTCTGGAAATTGTAGAAGGAGGGGAGATGGTTGGACACAATTTGTGAGAGCAAAGTTGATGCTACTGTGGTTTTGAGATCCCAGGCAGATTATTAGTGTTGAATCCAGTTCACCTTGCAGTTCTGCACTTCAGTGACCTCCTTTATGTTATTACAGTACAATTAAAAATGAATAGAGTTCTCCTCCCTCTTCAGTATTAGTTAAATTCTCCATATGTTGGTAGGTTAAATGGGTATTGAACTGTTTAACTTTAATTAAACAGCAAAGTCTGGGGAGAAGCCAGGAGCACACTGTCAAATTAAAGCAGTTGCCTGTGTAAACAGCTGCCCATAAATCAGATTCTCTTGTATACATAACAACTGTTAATTGAATAATTACCTAAATTTAATTTCTTAATTTTTTCTTCAGGAAATGCATTACATTTACTTGGAAGTATTGGATTTTTTTAGCATGTTTTGATTTAACAAAGCTGAAGGTGCAACATACGTGCCAGCAGGTGTGCTGAAACTTTCAGGAGCTTATGGTCGAGACTTAGAAGGAGAAGTCGACAAGAGGGTGATATATGCATAAAGGAGTGCCAAAGCCTCTTTGAGAGCCATTTTGTGTGGTAATGGTTAAGGCAGCGTTATGGTTGGGGGTCGTGTTGATCAGAGGCTAGATTTGGTTTGGCAGGTCAGAACCAGGACCCATTGAAATCTCTGGAAGTCTCCCACTGATTTCAGTAGGGGTTGTGTCCTGCCTGTTCTCCTGTAACAGCCTCCACAGGGCAGCCCACATCGTGCTTGGGTCCTTTGGCAATCTTGTCAGGACACAAGTAATAAATCTGTGGGGATGCCTTTTCTATTAGATAGAATAGGTCATTTGGAAAGGTCTGTGCAGTATGGGACCTGATGAAACTCAGAGCCAAATGGAGTCTGCTGTTACTTGAAGTGAGGTAAATCATGAATAAATGCATTAGAAATGGTATTGTTTGTCTGGTAATGGGAAAAGGGCTTGACGCTGTTTTCGACGTGGAATGAGGAATGAGGAGATGTGTGCTAGTTTGCAGTTCAGTGCTGCAGTGTCCCTGCCTTATGGCAGACTTATGGGTGTTTTCTATAGTCAAACCTACCTTGACTGCAGTGATGTCTCCTCCTAAAAATAGAAACTGTTTAACAGTTCCATTTGAGGAGTGGAGTTAGATAATATTCACAAACCAGCACTAGTATGGGAAACATTTGCTTTATATTTTCTGCACTAAAAAAAAAGGAAGCTGGAAATATTTGCCTTGCTCTATTGATATGCTTTCATGACTCTTCCTGGGTTAAGATGGTGTCTTCCTGCAGAGCTGTTGTTCGTGGGCTGCTGTTTCCAACATGGAAATCATCTCACATCCCTGTGTACATCTTCAGATGTATACATAGAATGCAGTGGATGCTGCTGCAGCACAGTTCAGCTCTATCCCAGCCAAAACCAATACAGTGATGGACTCCCATAAAGGGAGTCCAGCTCATCATTGGCGTGACTGCTGGAGAAACATCCATCTGGTCAGATGAATCCCATACTCAGTGTTTTTTGGGAGGTGATTCAAAGCAATCCATCAGGCTGCAGACCATGGCAGTCCAACATGGGCGTCGGGCCTGATGTTTTCCGATCAGTAGCAGGCAATTCTCAGTGTGCACAAAACCAGCAAACATGAACAGCTCAATAAAGATCAGGTTTTATGTTTTCCCCTAGACAGAGCAACAAATCCGCTGTTCTCTTTATGTTCAAGAGGAGAAAATACATGTCTTTGCAAAAGCTTCTTGCCTTCTCGAAGGCTCTGTCTCTATCCCGTGGCTTTATAAAATCAAAGTTGCTGTGAAATCTCTCTCTCTCTGGGGAGATACTCTTTTCTTTGCTTGTGCCTGTATGTGCTGTGTGTCAGTCCTTTGCAGGGTTGTAGTTTGGACATGAAAGCCACAGCCTTGGGGACAGGATTTAGTATATAGCTCTGCCAGTGGTTTTTCAAGTCCCACTGGCTCACAAGATGCCATCTGCCCCTCCTGCCTTAGGGGACAGACCAGAGGATCACCACTGGTTTCCTTCCCTGCCAGCCCCACAGGTACATTTCAGGCTACACCATCTACAAAGTGTCAAGGGGAGTTTTGAAGTTAGAGTGTGGCCTGGCATGTTTGTGAGAGGTCCTCACTGTGAAACTCATGCTGAGGAGCTGCAGCCAGAATACAGCTAGCGTTGCTGCTGGAAGCACGCCTTATGACCGTGAAGCTGTGTGAGTAAATGAGACAAAGATCTGAGTAGCTGTGAGGGAAATCAGTAGGGAAGCAGTACTCAAAGCATCAGGGACACAGGGTAGTGTGGCCTTGGGAAACTAACTGAGAAGGAGAGACACTTGAATCTGCAAGCAAAGTAACACTCAGGTTTTTCCATTGTTTTGGGCACCAAAAGAAAAGCAACAGGAAGGAGTATAAGCTTAGGAAAAATGACCTGTGAAGAAGATTAAACAAACTCAAGTTCTTTATAATAAGTGAAGACAAGTCTGAGCAAAGTGAGGAAGGCGATCAGGTGCCTAAATACTTCAAGAAGGGAAGCAACAACCTATCCACACCCCTGGTGAGTAGAGTGAGGAGTAATATGCTTCACAGGAGACAACGGTAAAGAGAGGACTAGGCTGAATGAAAAACTTTCTTTGTCTTCAGCACTAGAGCTCCTTGAGCACTGATTAGGCAAGTGTCTGTCAGGATTGACAAAGGTATGCTCTGACTGGCCTGGGGGTGGAGGAGAGGATTTCCAGCCCTGCTTTGCTACAGCTGTGCAAGTCTTTTGCATTCAGGTTGGCAGAAGTTCCTTCCAGTTTTCAGTTCTGTATGTTCAGTGTACAGATGAAATCATAAACCTAAAATGGCACACCTTTTGTGGGTGCACAGCAGAAATCTCATGAGCTAACCTAAAAGCAGTTCTCTGAAGCACAAATATCAGAATGCTTTAATGTATGGAAATAGCTGTCTCATGGAGCATAATTGTGCTCCTAGGGTGGCCCTTTTTTCAGGGGCAGTGCGTCGTCTTTGTAGTGTGAAACTGCAGCAATTGATCTGACCTGGTTGCCTCTTCACATAGCCAGCACCTTCTCCTTTCGGGCTGGATTTGTGGTTCAGTACTTACACTTAAGAATCTTGCATAGCAACACAGAATAATAACTCTTATTTCAATATATTGACATGTTTGCCAGTATTAACCTTTCCTTAGCCAACCCAGGCAAGATTTGACAATAGAGAAGTATCTCTGCTCCTGCTATTCAAACATGTATATTTTTTTCTTTGTCACTGTTCAAAAATTCCGAGTTCCTTTTAAGCTCAGATTCAAAACAGGGACTTACTATGTATTTCAAATTCTTTTATGTGATCTGGGAGAAAAGCATCAACTTCTGTTTGTTCTTGGTGTGCTGGTTATGGCTCCCTTATGTATGTCAGTGAGCCTCTGGTACTGTGTGGAAGAGCACCCCAAGGTTAGTAAAGCTTTTATCTGTCCTATTCATTTTATAATATAAAAGAAAAATCTGAGTCTGCATCTTTAGCTGCTGTAAGTTTGTGGAATTCCTTTGAAGTTTGCTCTCTAGTATGCATATATAAAGAATAATGATAATTTTAGTGAAAATCTGCTAATACTGATGTTTTCTTCTTTATAACAATAATGATGAATTTTGATCAGTCCTAAACAAGATCAAAAGACATCAGACTCTCCTCTTTGTTTTATCAGTATAATGAAAACACAAATATACTTAAAACACTTCAAATGGTTGAGCACATGGTAGCTGAAAGAAACCTCAACTGTCTGAATTATACATTAGTATCAGACTGTAATAACCAAGATTATCTCTGCTGTATGTATTTTGCTGAAAGGAAAAGTACTGACGGATGAGTACAGTAAATTCAGTGATGTTTTCTGCAGCGCTTGAAATAATCGATGTGCATTGGTGTATACAGCAAGCAAAGGTCTCTTTCTTGAAGTCACCCAGCAATGGCAAATAAGAGGGATTTTTCACTTCTAATGGGGGTAGCAAAAATATGCACTACTGGTAATGATGGGCTTAGAGTACTGGGCTGGCATGGCAATGGTAAGGATGCCGTTCGTGCTCACGGCTCTGAGCAGTAATGGTGGTTGGGGGAGAGCCAGGAGGGAGCACCTTCGGAGCAGGTTCACTTCTGAGCACGGCTCCTTCCCCAGCAGCAGGTGCTCTCAAAGTAAGCCTTAGTGGAGTCTGGCTTGGCTGACGTAACATGCATCCCGCTATAAATATTTTGAGCCAAGGAGGGGCAGCTAAGCTTTATCACCACGTGTTTTCCATTAGGTGCCTGTTGTGCCTTGGGTGATGGGAGAGGATTCTGGGTGGTGAGGTTTGAATCCGGTTCTGAAACATCCTGGAAATCATGGAGTAGAAGAGTGATTGCTGGTAAACTACGAGAAGAACATATGTTCAGGCCTTTTAACACTAATCTTACCACTCCAGAGGAAAGTAGGTATTTATAGACATTGCCCAGTAGTATGTAGTAAATTTTAGTCCAGTGTTTAGGACAAATTTGAAAAGGTAAGGTGTATTCTTCCTGTAAAAGTTTAGAGCAAAACTGTACGCTTTCAGTCTTGAACATCAGATTTCCTTTTTCAGTTATTTTTTAATAATTATTCTACAGTCAAGAAGAGCTGTTGAAAACAATATGCACATGTTTATTTTTTGTGTTACATTTTATGAACAGCTGAGAGCAGTGAAAGGTAAGCCATACTTAAACTCGTAAACCAAGATCGTAACAGTTTTATACAATTTATAGGGTTTATTTAATAAGCTTGGGTAATATGGAATGAAAATTGTTCCCAAAGGGCCCAAATCAACTAGAATATTGAAGTGGAAAGCTGACTGTAAATTGTGTTTTAACTAATGTCATATGTTTATGTACTTCATATGGAGCACAGTTTCCATCTGACCAAATGCATTTTGGTTTGGCCGAGTCCTTTCGGGATGGTGTGAAGTTGTGACTCTGCATACATGGCAAGCTTAAAAGAATGTGTCTTCTGAGATCCCTTAACTTCACTGTTCCTGTTGTGGTTATACCTGTATGTTTAGATTTGTGTGTGGTGAGACAAGGGGAGGCAGGGGGCTGCCGGGGTGTTGCTGGTCCTTGCAGAGGAGCCGTTAGCCTGGCTGCTGCCTGCTCTCCCTGTCGACAGAAAAAAGGGATTTCAGCTACCCAGCTGACACCTCTTACAGAGCAGACTTCACCTGAAAATTGGACAGAGAGGAAAAAGGAACTGTGACTACAAATCACAAAGCGTTTATCTCGGCAAACACAGAGTGCAGTTGACTTTCAGCTTTTTAAAGTGTTGACTTTTTTGGGGGCTAATGCTGGAAAGACACATGCAGTAGCTGCACTAATGACATTTTACGCCTGAAAACATGACTACGACAGTATATAAACAAGGGTAGCTCTGTGGGCTTTTTACTGTGATAAATATAAATGTTTTACTGAGGCACTTTTTTTCTCTTTTTTTTTTTTTTTAGCAGTGAAGCTGTAGCCTCTATTTATTCTGGTCTTCTCCCAAATCTCTCACTTCTCAGACTTGCATCAAGAATAGTATGGGAACACTTCAGTGTTAAAAAAATGCAGGAAGGGTATCAATATTACACGTTACATGTTCAATGTTTAAACGTAAAATCAAATAATCATGAGGGCACAGTTTGAGGGATTTACCAATCTGAATCTGTTTTCAGATCAGTTTTCCTCAGTGATGTGGGTTTTTTTTTAATTTTTTTTTTTTTTAAATCTGACTGTTGAGTTCGGCCATGAGATGTGAATGTGAATCTTTGGGAGATACGAAGCGTAATTCTAGCGGTGTTGCTTTGTGCTTGAATTTTTCTGACATCTTACTCTTTGTATTTGTTCCCTTAACTGATGGCATATATTGAATAACAAATTGAGCAAAATGAACTTGTATGAGAATTTGAATGAGAGAAGATTATGCATTATTTAAGTCTGCTGATATTTGGGGACTCATTGTTACCCAGCTAACATCTCAAAATGAGTAAACATAATCTAAATAATCAAGTGTGCGATTCAGGTCTAATTGAAATCAAATGAAACTGAAATCCCATTGGCTTCAGTGAGTAGAAGCAACAGGGCACTTCTATGCAAATGAAAGACGAGTAAGAGATTTCTCAAGGGTAAGGTGAGCAACGGGAGTAATTGTGCTACCGTTCAAATAGCGGTAACACAGCAGAGGTATGGCTCTGCCTTATTTTCCCTGGAGAAACTGAAGTCTTCTGAGTCCTGCCCCCTCTCCTCCATTCCAGTCATGTTCTGTTCCCAGTGGATCTGCAGCAAGAGAACAGAGTAATACCTAGGACTGCAGTATTTTTCACTTTGCTAGCCAGGTCCAGGTGCCTTCGCACAACAGGAAGGACACCACAGTCCAAAGCTCATGCATTTTGCTACCTGAAGGCTGTCCAGCCCCAAGGGAAGGTGTTGGGAATGAAGCAAACCCCCAGCGCTGCTTTGCTTTGCCACAGCTCACCTCTGTTTTGGATGTCAATGAATCGATCCGACGTGGTCCCAGGCAAACCTACGCTGGCTGAACAGAGCTCTGGTTGGTGGATAAGTGAGATGGCAGCGTGATGGGCCTCTGAACTATTTCCTCTGAAATTCCATTACGAGGGATGTCATGGCATTTATGTTTAATATAGACATGCTGGACTATGCTGGCAATAGTGAACTGAATGTGGTGGAGGAAATTAGCACAGTGACAGCTGCACGCCAAGTACCCGCTGCAAATGCATCTCTGTCAGACACAAGGCAACTCTTGTCACCCTCTCATCAGATGTAATTGAATGCCTACAGAGGTGGTAATTACAAATACCATCCAGGCTGCACAGACTCATTTGTCTTTGTTTATCATCAGAGCAAGTATATTGATCATTACTAAAGCATTAAATATCTTTGGAGAGGAACAGGAAAATCAGATTAATAAAGCCTGACATGCATTGTGAAATGCACTTCTCCATGAAAGTCAGGTTTGGTAAGTACAGAAATGACAAATGAAATTACTCTTTTAGCACTCCGTTGACCTAGTAGTGTTATCCTGGGAGAAACAGCATCTCAGAGAAAGCCACTTTGGATTTTTATTACCGAGCTCTTTATATTTTGGAGCCAACCGAGTCACTGTTTAACTATATATGCACAGCTTTGAGATTTAATATACTCTCTGGATTATGAACCTGACTGCAGTGGAGTTAGTGGTATGAAACTAGTGTGATGGAATTGTAATGAAAATCTGGCGAATAAAACTCTACAGTAGAGATTATGGCTGAAAGCCTGTTTAAGGAACAGACAAGGTAGTACATGCTTGAAGTATGCCAGTGCCAGTCAGGAATTTGATGGGTGGAATTACTGGAATGATTGCCTGTTTACATTGGTGTAGACAAACAGAATTTGATCTTTTATACCTTGTTCTGATATCAGATGTTATATTTTTATCTGAGGCAGCAGAACATGGCCGTTTTTAGTCCAAACTGGTATTCCCTCGCTGTGCTCTTAGAAACAATTAATTTTGCCAGTAGTTTCACTAGTATCTTATAGCTAACAGCTAGTGGTTACCAATCATGCTTATAAGCTCCCTATTATCTAATAACAGTTTTTTAGAGAAACGGCAAGGAATATACCATGCAGGCTCAGTTTATCTCATGCCGAATTTTGTGAACTATTGATGTGCTACAGCAGGGAGCAAAGTTTCTCATATTCAGTTCTAGTGAGCCTTCATCAGTACTATATATACACATGAATTAGTTTACAGCATGTCAAAATACTTTGAAATCTGGCTTATCTCAAATACTCCTTAAAAAAATTTGGATGGTTATCAGATGCTTAGCAAGTCCTCCCTCACCCCAAACTAAGACCTATACTCGCTAACACCTATTGTATCTGGATAATGTTACTCATGCAGATATTCCCATTTGATAGATCAATTTTGTGTTAGATTATTTGCTTGGCATTCAGGTGAATCCAGCAGATGAAAATAAAGATAACCACTTGCTATTAAATTGGCATTTTCTTAAGCTTTTCTTTACATTAGAAAGTAGGAAACCTTAAGACGTGCTCAGCTGGCAGGTAGGTAGCATCATCTCTAAATTGTCCTCAGTGGTTCTCTGTTGCTTTATGCTTGGCTGAAGATTTGGTACATTAGGTTTCCCTGTGGGTTTTTTCAAGCACAATATATCCAGTTTGTCTTCCTTCTTGCCTATTTTTTAGGAATTTGGGTGTTGATGTACAAATGGACCCAAATTAGTGCTCTTTCTTCAAATGAGTAGTGAGATTGCATGTTAGGCTTGTATCACTTGCAAAGACACCCATTATTAAAGGAAATAAATTCGGAGATTAACTCTCATACGTAGCATATTCCAAGCTGATTTATAAATTACTTCTCAGAGTTAGTGATAGGAAAATGTTACAGGTGTTCGGTTAGCAGTCAGCATCTTTTGAGCACTCAGCATCTTTTGGAACTCACTCGTGCAGTGATGGTGGTTTATCTGGGTGACTATGTGAAGATCAGATGGGTTCCTGCAGCTCTAACATGTGCCTACCTGCCATCGTTGTCAGAGTTGGAGAGACAGCTGACCTGCACATCCTTCTTTTTGGTATGGGTAGCTTCTTTTAAAACTCTGCTAAAATCTCCAGGTTAGTTTGATAGGATATCGCTATCTCTTATGTATGCAAAAATGTGTGCAAAGCAAGGGGCACCACCAAAGAGCTAACTTGACCAGCTGCTGAAGCCATCTTTTTGGTTTTGGTTTGAAGCTTGGTCTTTGTTGTCTTGAAAATATGCGAAGCACCTCGAATGGGCTCAAATATTCACTAATGGACTGGTAATTATAAGATACTAGAATCATTCAGTCAGGTAAAAAAGACCCCAAACCCCAGCCCTCCTTGGCCGAAATGCTGATCTTCAGGTATGGCTGCTGTAAGTGCCTGTGCAGTCAGAGGAATAGTCAGAATTGACTGTCTTCCAGAATGGGAGACCCAACTCTGCAGAGCGAGTTGCTTTCAAATATCTGTAATCAGAAAAAGGCTTTAATCACTTGAGTTTTAGCCTCCATTTAGGTTTTCATGCATGCCAATTAGTAGAACCTTGTTTTCTAAAGATACAATCTTTCCTATTTTGAAAGCTTGACAGTTCTAATGCTTTAAAATTATTGAAGCTGACATGTCTCCTCAAGAACTGTTTAATCTGTCAGATTCTTCATTCTTTTATCGTCTCAATCATTTAATGACTATAAAAAGAGAAAAAGCTCCCAATGAGTTATTTTTTACCTTTCTTTAACTCACCAATAATTATAAAGATTTTTACTTGTGGTAGGAATTTCTCTTTAGAAACAGAGAAGAGCTAATTAAAGATGTCCAATATCCTAAATTATGAATTATGATGGAATGCAGAATAGTTTGCAGGTGGTAATGCCAGTGTGGGTTGGAGATACGATTTGCTTGTCATACTGGATGCTGGAAAGAGATTAAGCTTCACCCAGACCAGCTGACCTCTCATGACGACACGCTGGCTGCACTGGATTCACTGCTGTGTGTTGCTCCAGCCCAGCACCGCAGGTTTGTTGTCCGTGCCTCCAGCTGACAGCAGCCCCCTATTTACCTCCTTACTGATTTTACAGCTGCTTATATTGGCCCCTTGTTGGGTACAAGGGACTTGTCCAGATGGACCGCTTGCCTTAGCCAATCTGGAAATCCTACAAGTGGTGGATTTTAACTTCTGCTATAAAATCTTGTCTTTGGAAGCAGGAATAGGTTGTGAAAAGGTGGTAGTAGGCTGAGGGGAAATTAGCCAAAGAAGAAACAGAGTAAAGAAATAGTTACGATGAAAAAGAACTGCTGTCGGCGTGGGCATCACCTGCCTCTTGGGAAGGACAGGAGAGTCCCAGTCAGTGCTGAGCCCTTGCTGGCGGGGACGAGCGCCTTCCTCCCCGGGGAGGGCTGGACTCAGGGAGCAGGCGATGGGGAGCAGGGACGGGTCTGCTCCCTTACGCCGTGCCCGTCCTCTGCTGGTAGACATCCGACCTCAGTGGCACAGCCGCTCCGGTGGGGCTGTGGCTGGTGTGCTGGGGGCAGTGGGTCCGCATGGAGAGGAGAAAGGCCAGGCACGGCACAAAGCTGGGCAGCACCTCCTGGCCTTGCTGTTTTGAAGAAAACAAAGGGCTTCTATGAGAGGATTCGGTTAAAGTTGGTCAGATGACATTTCTCAAATTGTATTTAACCAGCTGTGTTCAGAAATGAGTTGCGCTTTATCACAATGCGTATGTGTGCTGCCAGCGCCAGTACCCCGCCTGCTCTGCTGCTCCTCATGGGCCGTTATCAGGCTGTTGCAGACTGCATGGATGCTTCTGGAGGAAGGGCGTTTCTGTTTAAAACACAGTTGTCTTTTCTTCCTGGCGATACCTAACTCCAATGCACTGAAATTCTGATTTGCATGCTCAAAGACAGCATTCTGAAGGAGGTCTGAAGTACTTTGTTTCCAGTAATTGTTCACTGATTTAATAAATAAATAAAATACCTCATACTGACACAGTTTAATTTATAAACTGGATTTTTTTTATTTTTCTGTTAGTGTTTTCCTTCATGTTCTTACAGGCAAATCTCTATTTTTCTTGGTATGTGAATGCTGGTGATTTTGTTGAATACTTTTTTTTCAGTTGAGGTCTCGATCAGTTTTTTTGAATGAATTGGCAGATTTGGCACAAACTGGCAATCTCTTTCTGGGGAGGGCCAAAGATGAACTAGCAGAAATGTCTAGATGGGCATCCCTTGGAAGCATGTGCTGGACAGCTCATGCAGCAGGGGATGAGAGCAGCACCTCGCCCACCTTCCCACTTTCTGAATGTCATGCTGTCTCTGTGTGACGGGTTGACCCTGGCCACCACACTCTGTTTGAGCTAGGTGCTTTCTTTGGTATGGGGTGAGTCACATCTTCCTCACAAAACTATCCCAAGAGCAGTGGGATCTTGGCTGAGTGTGAGCCTGGAGCTCGTTGTGGGGCAGGGCTGGTGCAGGTTTGACTTGTTTCCAGCCCAAAGCCCTGATGAGGCACTGCTGCCTGAGCTGGTGGTGGACGGAGTGATAGCTGGGCATGCAGCAGCTGAGTTATTTGACATCAGCTCTGCAGCGTTTTACTAAAATCAGTAAACCATGCAGATAATTACCTTATAACTTCATAATTGTTTGCACCAATTCAAAGCAAGGCTAGAATATTAGCCTTTGGGTTTAATCTTGCTTTGTAGTCAACTTTGCAGTCCTTTCTGACTGGTGTAAATTGCTACGGGAGCATCAGCACAGAATTGGGAAGATGGTAAAATTTAGTGGGATCTGCTGAGATGAAAGAAAATACATGAATGGATGATATCAGCACTGTTAGTTTTCTTTTGCTCCTTAAGTGAAACCAATTATTGATTGCAGTGGGAGTTTGGCTGAATAATAGATGATGTAAAATGGGTGAGAGTAAGAACATCCGGATTTGATTTTAGCATGCTCAGATACCCAGTTGTAGCCTACGTAGTGTTTTGCTTGCTTAGTCATAGCAAGAAGACTGTATTTATTATTCTGTGGAGGGATAGTAACAGGATATTATGCATTAACAGTCTAGATTCCTAATTAAAAACAAACAAGAGATGCAAACTCTCACAATCAAAAGCGTTTAATCTGTGGAGGTTTAATTTTTGGAAGCTTTTAATCCTCCACATCTGCATATATAATGGCAGGTAAATACCCCATTGTAAATGATTGATGTGAAAATATAAACAAAAGCAACTTTGATACATGACTTAAAATGCCTTTTGAGCTGTTTTAAAAATATACACTCCAGTTACCTTCTGTCATTGCAAAGGCACCAGTACAGAGTGCAAGATTTCACTGTAGTTTCTCATTGCTGTTCACAAAAATAAATAATTTCACAGTTTGCCCTTATTCCATTCATTTTAGTGCTTTCCACAAAACCAGAGGCTTTTGCAGATCAGATTGTAAGAGGATGGGCAGTTGTGCCCACCTTCTTTTTAGTCCTCTGAGAAGATGCATCAGTAATTGGTAGCTACTTGAAATGCATACTTTTCTAACAGGAAGAATCTGGAGAAATGTCAGATTTTATTATATGCTCCCTGGGAAATGCACTGGGCATCTGAGTTGTGTTTGTCTGTCCCTGAGCTAGGACCTGAAGTAGGCAAAACTTGGTCCTATTCAGAGAAGAGAATAAAAGGTGGACATCAGAGGAAAGCACAGTTACCTGGTGGTTCTCGCCTATAAACTGGCAGGAATGAGGCACAGCTGTGGTAGATCAGTGAGGTGCAGGAGTTTAACGCTTTGGTTGGGGAGCATAGCTGTAGGGGTGAGAAGCTGGTGGTTTTGAACTAAATTGCTTGTATAGAGGTGCTGGTACCTTTCCATCATAATATTTATGGTATGTCAAGTTAAATAAAGCTTGTCAAGTCTTTTTTTGGTGGTGTTTTTAAAATAGAAACAGTATTTAATAGAAACAGCTTACAGGGAGGGTGGAGCATTAGTGAAGAAACAGAAAAGCAGTGTGTGGTGGCTTCAGGAATGAGACTTTTTTTCAGCATCTTGTTTTGTTTCAGTGGTGCTGGACAAGGGCTGGGGTCTCTGTCCTGGGGAGTCCTGCCTGCTGCGCTGCCAGCCTACTTTTTCCATCTGAGCTGTCTTTTCTGAGAGAAAATTGGGGGAGGAATCCTTGCTTTTCAATTTCATTCCATCAAAACCAGAGGAATCAATGTGCTTTTGTTTTTATTAGGCTTTGTCTGAAGAAGATGATGATTTTTACCAGAGTGGTGTTTGGGTATGGCAGTGGGTTTATTTGTGTGTTTCTATTAATCAGTGGAGGTTTCCTAGCACCAGCCAACCTCTCGCTGTCACTTGTGTGCCTACGGTCCCTGGGGTTGGTCTCACGAGGCTGCTCGGTGAGGGACCGCGTTCTTTCTTGCAGCTGGGCAGCTCTTGCTCCTTTGAATGTGTTTCTCCAGCACCGTGTTTCAGAGGCCGGGGGGCAGTTGGCAGATGCCCCCGTGGATGAAGTACTCATAATGTGCCGGCAGAACCTCCCTCCAGCCCTCTTCCTCCCAGCGGCCGCCTTCCCCGCTGCTTATGGCCTTTCCCCCGTGGGCGACGAGTCGGCTGCCGGTGCTGCTCACTGCCCTTCCCGCTCGATGCGCCTGGCCTCGCGAGTCCGTCACGTTGTCGCTGTGCGCAATTGAAAATTAACATTTTATTTTCAACTCCCGATTTCAGATCTGAACTGAGCCTCACCATACAGGGTTACCAGCATTTTCTAGCTCATCTGTCTTTGCTTAGTAGACCCCAACGCTTTGTTGGGAATGGGCTTGGGGATGGAGGGGTGCTGGAGATGTGACTGCGCGTTTGCACACTCATAACAGTTCCCCAGCCCAGCTGTGCTGTGGGTTACCCGGCAAGTTTATTTTCAATTAATCTGCCCTCTGGATCTTGCATTGTTTAATCCAAGACACGTTACCAAGCTTTATGCTGTCCCAGGCAGCTCCCCAATTACTTTTCTGCTCTCCTGAGCCTTCTACTGAAACTGTAAGTAGTAGATATGTACCCTTTAAATACTCAAGAGACTTTTACCATCAACTCCCACGGTCTCTGAATCAGACCCAAGATGAATAAGGCATTGCAGCATTATCTGCTAGATTAGCAGTCGATATAAATGCCTGTAGTCAGTAAGTTTAGCCTCACATCACCTGAGGATCAGCCCTTGTTTGTTCTACAAGAAGCTGTATTCCATGTTTACTCATTAGAAACAACAAGAAATGTGTATTGTGGGACAAAATATAATGGTACAAAAGTTCAGAGTGGAATAAACAATGCAGAGCTGTGTGATGAGCATGTACTCAGTTGGGAAATGCAAAATGATAAAGACATTTATGCCAGGGAAGAATCCTAATTGCTAAGAGGAGCTGAGCAGAGAGTATAAATAACCAGGCCTTGCCATCTCAGAGCTAATAAAATCTTCATCCGCACTCAGGGAAGCCCATGTGCAGCGTGCTCACTGCTGCTCAGCAGCTTCTAAATTTTCACCATTGAGAACAAGGGCCAAAAACTGTGTTCTTTGAAGTAAGCAAGAAACTTACGGTCACTTAATGATCCAAGGTGGATGAGGGAAGGTAAGCTTGGTGTTTTTAATCAGCAGTAATGGGTTGCGGGCAAGGAGATCTCCTTTGTGTGCACGCCTTTTGTTTTCCTGCAGCACTAGCACAGTGAAAGTGATGTTTAAATATTTTATGAACATGGACATTAGACAATGAAAGTCTATTAAAACAGAAATTCACATCCCTTTGCATGTCACTATATTGTGTAATGGGAGTAATTCTAGGTAGTAATATGCCATCACGGAGCAAAGTGTGCATACTCATTTTGCATATTGGGGCCTAGGGGTAAGAGACTGATTCTACTAAAAGTATATAAATGGGATTTAGGGCAGGATCCAAGAGAAGCGTTCTAGAAGTAAGCTGCAGGGAAGAAGCTGTCACAATCCAGCACCCTAACAGTCATAAGAATCAAAGATCCGTGTTTTCACTCTAAGTAGACTACTGGTTGCTTATTCTTTGCAGTTATTAATTGTGCTTACAATAATATGACAAGGCAAAGCCAGGGCTCTACAACTGGAAGCAAACAGCTAAGTTCCACTAATCCCAAGGCTTGAGTAGCTTATTGCAGGGTATAATCTCAAAGTACCAGGAAGCCATTTCTCAGTGGCTATCTCTTTGGTTTTTCACTGACATGCTGTGTGAAGCTCCTACTGGGAGAGCAGCAATATACATAGGCACGTTTAGGCCATCTCTGTACTTCGTTGGAAGAGCAAAGATCACAGTGTGTTCTCCCCACCTCCTGCTGACCTTATCCACTGGTAGACAGCCATGTCTGACCATGCATGCTTGGTTTTGGGAGTGATCTCAGTCCTGTCTTTATATACAGATGATCTCTGTGGGGTGTGAAGAAGCTGGTGTGTGAAGAAATGTTGTACAATAGTGGGCAAGAAATTGATCATTAAGTAGCTTGGAAAGCCTGCTAAGTTTTCTGGAGGGAGATTCTGTTTGAGGTTCAGCATAGCATGGAGATGGTCTTCCAACAGCCCTTTTCACCATTTGGCCAATAGTCTAGAAATGAAAGGGGAGTGCAAGAGGGAGCGTGAAAAAACCTGGTGTCTCCTAGAAGCATGGCAGTGATAGACCAAGAACTGCTTCAGTCACTGCTTGGGGGCAGCCACATGGACAAGGTTGCCTGTGTCCCACCAGATCACGCTTCAGCTGTGATGCAAGACAAGTCTCAGCAGCAATATCCAGCCTTTGAATGTGCTTCGTATCTTCACTGCTTTCTTTCCTTAATTTCCTCAGCACCTCCTTCCCTGAGCTGCAGTGCTGGATGGAGTGCGTGGCCTGCTTGGTATAACCTAATGTTTTTTTTCCTACTCAATTCATCTTCATCTCTTGCAAGATGAGAGCAGTTATCATGCTTCTAAAGCTAGAGGAAGTGTACGCTTCTGCTATGGCAATTACTCTTAGAACAATTTAATAAGGACTGGTTTGTCTTAGGTCAGATAGGCTTTATGCTTTAAGATAATTCAATATAAAAAAAAATAATTGGGTTTACGTTTGAAAAACCCAGAGCAATTGTGCTTAAGCTAGTAGAGTATGCTAGGGTTTTTCAGGGGTCAGAGTGCGGGGCCAGAGCTCACATAAATTGGGCAGCTGCAGTCAGTGAGACTCTGCAGTCATGTGGCAGCGGATTATCTGGTCCCTGTGACTGTTGGTTTTAAGTAGTTATGCAGCACAGCTCTTATTTCCTCTTATTGTCAGTTGCATTGCAGAACCTCTGAATATCTGGAAGTGTTTATCTCATATGTCCGTGCTTAGCTTTTATCTTGCAAATTTTCTGCATGCTTGTGGGACCAGCTACATTTTTCTACAGCTACTGATTTTCAAGGAGTCTAGTAGAGGTGTCACCTGTCAGGTATCTGTAAGTTTTGCTTGAGCCTGCTGTGTTGAGCAGCGCCAACAGGCACTGTTAGCTCCTCCGTGGTGCATGTCTTTCCTTGCCCACTTCAGCCTTCCTTCCCTGGGCTGCCGTGCCTCGGAGAGCCGCTCTCCTTCCTGAGCTGCTGGCCGCAACCTGCACAGGTGACACGGGCTGCTTGCACAGCACTGGTGACAACACGTAGTAGCAGGTAGCGACAAGTGTGCATTTTAATGGGTATCTTAGAAAAAATTCTTGGCGATAAAATTTAATTTAGTCTGCTTATTACAGTTTTAACATCAGAAGGGCAGTCAGTCTCTGAAAAGCTACAGCTTACTTGGAAGTCTGCGTGGGTATAAAAGCAACCTGAAATAAAAGAGGGGAAACTGTCAGTCTCTGGGTTCCATTGCATAACTGGGAGAAGAGGGAAGTTGGTGATATTTTAGGGTTTTCTTTTTCCCCCCAGTATTCATGCTTAATGTAGCTGCTGACAAACTCTACTAATATGATGTAACTCATATGACTAAAACCAAAAAATGATTTGGAGTCCAGGTAGCACCAGAGCAGGAGAATCCGGACAGCGTGACTTGGTGCTAGATTGTAGCTTGTAGAGGTGGGATCCCTGCAGCATCTTCATGTAATATTCTGACCTACTCCTTTCAGTTACCACGTTTTATCTCCTCCTGAGTGTGAATGGTTATGGTGGTGTGTGATACCCAACTACTGAAAATGACAGTTGTGAGGAATTCAGTACTAGCTCAAGAGTAAAAACAATGGAAAGATGTGGAATCATGCAGCTGTAAATCAATTAAGGGAAAAAAGAAAAGAAAATGATGCCTTGCTTTCCATAGCAGTCTGTGCCAGGAGGTGCTTTTTACTGTTCTTATATTATGAGGAGAATGTAGTTCAGGGTCTGCTAATGGCGTTTTGTTTGTGCTCTCTTCCGCAGAGGTGTTCTTGGAAGAACTTGCTAGATTCTGCTCCTGTTAATTGCAAGTGGAGAAAAATGAGATTCTGAGGCTTACTTTGAGCCTTGCACTGTAGGGAAAAGGAACACTAATAGCATATGAATAATTAGTGTGTTGTTCTAAGTTCATATTCTAAGCTAATGCAGTCAGTGCATGTCTGTGTTATCATAGAGATGATGTGGCAGCTCTGATAGCATTACCTCTTGCTAAGGTTGCCTGACACTGCTCATTAGAGGAATACCTTTTCAGAAATAAAACTTAGTGATCCGAGTTGCATGCCAAATGTAGGCAGGTGATAATTTCAAAATGCCACAATCCTCCCAACGACAATGCATTTCCTTTATAGAGGTTTTTTCCCCACAGTACATCTTTCAGCTTGCACTTCAGTTGTAAGCCGCTTTTGAAGAGCAGTTTGGTCAGATGTATGAAGGTTTCATTTGCATAAGTGAGTATCACAGATACTTATGTCAGGTGACAACACCAAGGCAGACAGTATAAAAATGTGTTTTAACCAATTTTTCAACCTGTTGTTATGGATTGCGTTAAACTGTGCTAGGACTGACAGCTTCTCTAGAGGAAAAACGTGAAGATCAGGTAAACCTTCACCAAAATACAGCCCACTTGGAAGAAAGAATATAGTGCCCTTTGGGGCTATGGGGCTTTGCTGATTAATGGATCCGTGACAGTGAGTGGAACAGAAAAAACATCAGGAGAAAACAGCAGAAGGAAAGTGAGAAGGGATACAAAAATGGCCACATGGCCTGAGCGAGTGGCAGGAGCATGGTTCTGATGTCAGCCTGGAGACAAGGGTCTGCAGACTGACCAGGGATGTTCACGCTTTGTACACGTCTTGTATTCAAACGTCCCTGCTATCTCACCTGTGGGTGTTTTGTACTAGACTTCTTCAGAGGCAGAGTTTCTCTTCTAGGCCTTTCCCTAATAAGTAGGTAGTTTAATTAGACACACAACTCAAAGCACAGTGAAGGTCAGAAGGGACATCATAAAAGCTTTCCTTGTTTTATTTGATTATATTTCTTTGATTACCATGGGCCAGATTGCATCCTGAATCTGTACTTCAGTGCATCTCTACTTGTTCCCTTTCCTGACGCAGCTACAACCCCTCTCTGTGCAGGCTCCTGCTCCTTTGGTCAGGCTTTTTGGCTGTGTTTCCCTGTTCTGAGTGCAGAGTGTGTGTGGCCAGGCTACTGGTATCCTCCAGTCATCTTCAGGTACTGTCAACAGCTGGTGTGAAATTACTCCTTCACCTTTCTTAATTCATCCTCCCTCCCAGTTGTAATGAAGATCATCTCAAGGTCAGGTTGGTGCAAAAGATGGCTCCAAGCAGCTTTGCACCACCTCCTCTGAAGCTGTGCAGTGTTTCTTAGTGTGAGCAAAGACTGGCTGATGCTATTTGGTATTTTTGTGATGAATGCAGGGTGACATATGGAAGCAACTATACTGAAAGAGGCTTATGTGCTGGACCGTAACGGTCAAGCTGACTCTGCTGTTTGGATTCTGTAACCCTACTGAAAATTAACTGTGCAGCAGCTACCATCTTTTAAAGGCAGAAGTTACTTGTCAGGGTCATCATCTTTTCAGTGATACAGCTTGCCAGTTTTGGGTTATGTCTGCAAAGCCCTCTGAGTCACGGTCAAATGATTGTGTTTGTGACACTTTACAACACATGTGGTATGAAGGGTTAATAGTTGCATTAGAGCAAATCAGTCCAATCTGTCTTAATCGTGCTTGATCAAGCAATTATGAATGCAGATGCCTGGCCCTCATGGTTACAGCTGTAAGCTCTGTAATGAACAAAGCAGTTCAAGTTTGACAAAGTAGATACCTCAGAAAAGCAGTAGCAGATATAAGAAAATAGCTGTACAAGGGACTTAGAGGCATCTTGATGTTTTTTCACCTTTTTTTAAATTCTAACCTGAAATGTGATGTGTTGCTTAAAATTGGTTCTAGAATCACTGAACTTCGAGCTTTAAGTTATGACCAAATACACCATCAGTGTAGCGCCTGCAACCCATGTGCACTAGGCTTCTTAAAAGAATGGCAAGGTTGCAAGCAGAGCTAGATGGGGGTGTCTGTGCAGCATCCACTTAGGCCTCCAATGTCCTGTATACGTCATATCATAGTTTTTCACTTCCAGGCTTCTCTGGGCCATTTGTCCTTGTGGTTATCTTCATCTTCTGCAACTCAGCCTCATGACCTATTTTCGTCGCAGACACTCATGGCTGCACAGTTCAGGAAAGGGGAAAGCAGAATGAGGTGAGCATCGAATGAACAAACAAGTCTGATTCTCTATCGAGAAGGTGTCCTTGGCCACCAGTTCCTCTGGCTTTTTTAGAAAACAGACAGGCCTTCCTTTCCTTTGAATCACTATCAAGTGATGAAGGTAACTCCTAAGGGTCTTTGGTGTAATGTTACTCTACCACCTCAACATTCAGTAGCTGTACTATTGCTTTAATTCCTGTTTGTTCTTTAGCTTCCTAAGACCCCTTACTCATTGTAGCTCCTAAACTCTTTTTTTTTCAATTTGCCCTCCTCTCCGCTCTCATTTCATGTTTTCATGCTAGTGGAAGGCAGGTGGTTCTTTGATGATCTCTGACTACTTAGCTTTGAGGCCCAGACTGAGAGCAGTTCACCCTGCCACTCCTACCTCCTTTCCCTCTAGACCCAAGCTTCTGATTCTGCTCTTGACCCTTATTTTGAAAGGATGTAATTGACACAAAGATCACCTGTCAGTCCCTTACTTAGGGAAGAACCTGAATTTGCATTGAGATACTGAATTGATTAGTATTTGTTTACACTGATTGCTCTCATTGAATGTATTTGATTATATTGAACAGTGTAGTCAAAAGAAAATGAAACTGTTATAATTATGTTGTTATTCTATTTAAGTAGAAATTGTTACACAGTGCAGGAATAGTTAGAAGTCCATGTTATATAATCATTACTTTGCCATAGGCTGGTTCACTGCCCCAGTCCCATCGTTTTGTACGCACTCAGTAGCTACACGGTTGTGCGAGCCATGTTTGTGTGAGTGGGACAAATGCTTATGGTTCTGCACACAAAGAAACTTTACAGTGGAGTGAAGACATCAGATACAAAGATCAGACGTTGGGTACTGCCTACCCTAGAAATAACCAGCTGTGACTTTCATCAGTTCGAAAAGAAAAACAGCAGCAGTGATTAAATGTACTTGTAAAGTCAGAGAAGGTTATGTGTCTAGGTGAAAAGCAGATTGAGCAAGCCTCATCAGAAGGGATAGAGATGAGGAGGTAATGCAACGTGTAAAGGCTGATTTACATTATCTTGCTAGATAAAAAAACAGATCATGTGCAATTTGTTACTTACAGTTCAGCACTGTGAAATCAATTACTGAGATGCAATTTAATTAAGACAGGTTAACGCTTAATCTAAGGCACTAAACCCGTAAGACGTAATTTCAGTTTACTAATCATTGTAACGCTAATGGCTATTTGACATCTGTTCAGTTAAATTGGGCAATATGTTTTGGTGCCAATTTACTCAGTAATTCCTCCCCCCCAGTTCACTAAGAACAGTGCTCTTGATCACAATGAAGGATTGGACATTAGTAATGGAGAGTACGTTTCCTTGTTTAATTCTTGCTGCTGCTAATGTTTCAGATAAATCTGGTCTGGGATACAGTTAACCTTTTAATATGTTTACATTAAGTAATTTTTCTTACCAGGAAGTTGAGTGCTTCTCCCAGTTGTGGTATTGACCCGATAGGTGACTTTTGGCAAGTTTTTGGCTTGTAAGTTATTCAGCAAAGACTTTCAGCTTTGGACCCAGTTGTGTCTTTGTTCTTTAAATAATATTAACTGTGTGAAGGACCTCTAGGATCTAGTGGGAGTCTGAGAAACTGTTTGCTCTCCACTTCATTGTTATTCTGCTTTTGTTTCTCATCATCCGGAGGTAGCTGTGCTTTAATAGAAACAGGAGTGAGGAAGAAGGTGGGAAGTCTAAGTATAGCAGTGCTACGGTTGGGAGAGCTGAAGAGAGAACAAGCTGTCACCTAAAGGGCACTTCGGTGGAAGGACGTTATGATTGTTTCCGCACTGCTGCATTAGTTCAGTCCCAAGGGCCCTCTCTGAGAACGTACATCCGCAGGAAATACCCAGAAAGCTGCTTGAGTGAGGCCAAGTCTCACCCCAGCTACATGGAGCACTTGGGGCACAACATCAGCCCACAAGCTCACCTAGCACCAGCTCCACCAATCCCACCAGCACAGCACACCCACTTAATCGACCATACAGTCCATGTCAGTGCCGTACCTCGGTCTCACTGTTACTCACGACTGCCTTGTAGCGGAGAGGAGGGAGGTATAAACCTCAAACAGGCGAAGTGCTCTGTATGTATTAGAAATCTTTATCAGCCAGGTTGAGCACTCTGAAGCAGATGTTTTCAGAGTCTCTAGACATTTAGAAAGATGTGGGCTTCTTAAAGCTCAGATAAGCTCTGACAATTCACGCTGGGGCAATTTCAGCTGTCAACCAGGTATTGTGCAAATAGCACAACTTGAATTGTGCCCACTCCTCCCATTTTCCCACCCCATAGATGAATTTGAACTGGGACGGGCATCTGGGGACTGTGCCCTCTTGGACCACCATGGCACGGCTCACTGGAGCTCGTGAGTCAGAGCCTTTGGACTGTGAGTGATCATGCCTGCTCCAGCACAGGTTCATATCCAAAACCGAAGTTACATTTCACTTGTGAAAAGAAGTAATCTGCAGGTTTTATCTGTCTGAGCACTTGGTTCTGTGGATTTTAAAGGCACTTACTTGCTATTGAAATAGAAGACTCCACGGTGTCTTGAGTTATTCTCTTCTGAGGGCAAGGAATGTTTATTAAATTTCTTCCTAAGTCTTCTCAAATATTTTGCTGCAAAGAGCAAATTGAGCTTGAGCACTTTCCTAGACTTTCTCCATTCATCCCCTTGGGACACAACTGAAGAGGAACTCAGACATGGTCCTCAAGAAAAGTATTTTTTCTGTGTGCAGGCCAGTTATTCCTGAATCGAGCAGTGTGTAAACCTTATGTGTAAAGAAACCCATGAACTCAACTTTTGCCCTTTTTTTTTTTCAGAATGAGTATTGAGAGAGATTTGAATGTTGAGAGCTGAGTTTCAGGTGATGATTTAAGGAAACCACAGACCGACTAGGTTTGTTTTCTAGCATATCAATACTAAGGTGAAAATCTGAATGCAACTTGTGGAGGTAGAGCCCTGATGTGAAAATTGTCAGCCCCCGCTGTGCCAGGCGGGAAGACTTGACCATCAGCCTGCTGCTCCCCACGGGGGATGAGTGCCGCAGTTCTGCGGGTGCTCACGCCTGGTGTCATTCCCTTTCACAGGATGGATGGAACCATGTGTATTTTAACCTTATTCTTAGATTGTGCTGGAACTGTAGAGTTAATAAAGACTACACGTGGCTTAAATTTTTTTTACATCAAATGGCATTTCAATGAAAAGTTAAATGTTTTACACGCAGTAGCAGAATGTTCACTAGAATATGCTTGCAGTTTGTTGGCTCTAGCAGTGCTGTGGCACAGTTAGAAATACTGATAAAATATCAGTGCATGAGTATCTATTTTTCCACATTCTTAGGGTGGATCTTTCAACAGGGCTGACTAACAAAATCTTACCTCTGTGAGAAAGTGGACAAGATCAGCATCATCTGAAGGTGTTTTTATTTTTGTCTTGCTTGTTCGGATAACTTCTTCAAACCTAGAAAGATTTCATTGTCTTTTCTCACTTCTAATATGATTTAATACATGTAAGAGTGGCTATTCATTCAAATGTAAGAATTATTAAATATCTTTAAGGTAGAAAGATAACAGAGCTTAGATTTTGGAAGCATTCGCCTGCTTCTGTGTGTAATGCTTTTGCATAATCCTAATAACATTTTCTTTGTTCAGTGAAATCACATTTCATTAACAACATAGTCTTCAAGGATGTTCTTGTAGAATTTTCTGCAGAGCTGCCTCTCTAGGTGAACCCCATAAAAACCTTGGTGTTAGCTAGTTTTTACTCCCATGGAAATCCGATGGGTAGTCAGTACTTTAAGTACGTTGTGCTGAACAATTATCCAAGTTACTGCTGGTATTTTAGGGTCTCAGATTACAGAAATGAATTCTTCATTTATAAGTATAATAGTTATGTATATGCTTAACTCTAAGTGTGATTTTTACCATTAAAATCTAAGTCTACCACTCTGCAGAGCCATAGAAGTCAGGCTGACAAGCCTTACTGAGGGTAACCATGTGAATACCTCCCCTTACTAATCCCAGGGTAACTTGTTTGTCTTCTCAGACCCAACAGAATTATGTTTTATTCCATTAATGGAACCATCACTGTCGACTGTGATGTTTGTGTGAGTGAGGGCTTAGAATTGAATCTCTTCATAGCTTCAGAAAGTTTTTATACTATAATTTCAGAACTGGCATTTGTAATTACACCATAAAAGAAGGTAATATGTGAAAAGGGTTCAACTGCTCCTTCCAGGATAGAAAATATATATTGTAATGCGTTCAGAAAACATTCTAAGGGTAGAGGATCAAGTTGTATTTGATTTTCTCATTCTCTATAATAATCATTTTTGTTGTCTTGCAAAGCTCCAGCTTTGCAGTGCAATGCATAAAAATTCTGCAATACCAGCAACTGTTTCTCTTTAGTTATTTTCCAAGTGATTTGATTTCCTCAATAGCGTTAACTATATGGAGGTCTAACAAGTTGTAATTAATGTATTCAGACATTTTCTTTTGTGACAGGCTAGAATGTGAGTGACAGCACGAAGGGAAAAAGCAGAATAAAATTGGATGCTTGAGAAGATTATCATAACATAAAAACTGACAACTCTTTGGCTCTTGAATAACATATTGTATTACACTGAAAGGGAAGGAAAAAGCTATTTCACAAAAAACCCGCCGTGGCTTAGAAATTTTTTGAGGAGGGGAGAGATTTTCAAAAGCCTTTTTAATATTAGACAGATTTGAATATTAAAGTTCACAAATAGTTTATCACATGCTACAGTGTGTGTAAAGTGGAATACATGTGTGCACAATAGAATAAAATCTCCTAGAACCAGTTGTGGTTTCACTGTGTGCCCTTCGCTGAGTGTGGGAGTCCAACCAGCACCTGAAGAGGGGTAGGAGGCATGAAAGCAGGTATGGAGCATCAGCTCATCGGTGGAAAAAGAGACTCTCCAGGTTATATGTTGGTAAGGAGTTTTGACTACAACTTTGCACCCTTGAAACTGTCTTCAGGGGAAGTGAAAGCAGGGAAGAGAGGAAGGGGTTTATATCTAATTATGTATGCATATTTGTGAGTGTTCAGGCATACTCTGCTTGGGACGCAAAAACATTGTACTGAGATGAAGTCTGTCTTTGTACAGGTCTGTTCACAAAAGCACTCAGAGCCCTCTGCCCTGGTACAGTCTCACGACACCGGTATCCCTCCTTCTGACCCTGTGGATGTGAGTGGGGAAAACCAGAGAAGGCGATGGTAGCCACCCTGCCTGCCTGGGGTGGTGGACAGCCTCAAAAGCTGCTTTGAGAAGGGCATCTCACAAAGCAGCGGAGAGAAAGGTGCTCTGGGTGTTGTGTGTTGGTGGCACATTAGTTTGGAGACATAAGTCCTACTTCTGTCACATACTTCCACAGTGTTCTTCACAGTAGGATCTTTCACTTGGTCATTCTTGTGTGAATGTTTGCAGTGCAGTAAGAATCAATTGTATGCTATGGGAAAGATGCTCTGAGCGTGGAAACTCAAAATGTTTCATTGCATGCCTTGTCACTTCACCCTGCTCATGATAAAAAGACATGAGAATGCTTTGAGAAGACAGTCTGTTTTCTAAGAGACACTTAGTTTTGCTTTATTTTCTGTCTTGAAAAACCAGTTTCAAGAAGTATGCACAGAGAGATGGCACAAGGTATAGGTGACAACGGCAGGAGCTTGTCATAGTTTGTTGAAGGGCAGCAGCAACATCAGAACTACCCTAAATACTGGGTACTCAGTTCCCTATTCTGCACTTTTTTCAGGCTGCATTTCACAAGGTCTGGTTTGCCTGGGCATTGCTTTCATATGTAAGATGTTTTCTGAAGCTTTATGTGGAAGGTCGGATATTCTGGTGGTGAACCTGGCAGAAATATCTACATGGAACAGGGGGAGAAAAAAAAAAAAAAAAAAGGAGATTTCTGTCCAGGTCACCTGGATCTGAAGATAAAGTTGGAAAGCCAAGAGCAGAATTAGAGAAGAGTCTCATTTCCTTCTAATTTGAAGAACTATTTGTGTCTGTGTGAACTGCTAGTCTGAACTCAGAATGGGAAATTCATAGGCAAAGTAATGTTCTTTTATAAAGAAAGGGTATATTAGGAAGGTGGAATGATTTGAGGAAAGCAGCAGGAAGATCCTGCCTTGCAGCTATCCATGAGATATGTGCTCCACAGATGAACAGAGGAGGACTCCTGTCCCTGGGGCTGTCAGCCAGGCACTGGCCAACACCAAACTCGGAGAAATGGGCTCAAGTGTTGGGAATGTTTGAAGGGGTTCTCCTTCCAACTTCGGGGCAAAAGTTTGGATTATTTTTACTTAGTTTGAAGTTGCTTGTTTGGCCCGAGAACAGTAAAGCATGAACAAAAACAACGCCTGTGCTACTTTTATTTTTTAGGGGTGTTGGTGGAAGAAACCATCCTAACCCTTATCTGCTTAGATTTCTAGGTAGCTTCTAGGAGAGGAAGATGAGTTGAGCAGTGTGAATCTGAATCTGGTCTGAAGGCTATGAGAGAGCATTATTCCTGTATCGCTTACAGGAAAACACAGTGTGCACAAGCCTTCCTGCGCAGGTGGAGAACCACTGCTCCTGTACTTTCCTCTCTGCCCTTCCCAGGCAGTACGTAGTTGTCTCCTGGCAGTGGCCACCAGCCGCTCTTTTCTCAGTGGCCTCAGCCTATCCTCTTGGTCCAGCACCAGAGGCGGCTGGTTTGCATTTGAGAAGCTGGGATTCTTCTTGAGAAGATGCATTGGATAATTAAAGAACAGTGCCGGCTGCCTTTCCTCCCTCACTGCCATCCATCCACCACAAGGTCATCTGTACGCTTGCCCCTTCATGTTTATTTCTGAGCCAATAAAATTCGCATTTGCTCTAGTACATTTTGTAATCCACAGCTTTCAGACCAGAGATTGATTATCTGTATTCCTAGATAAAATCAAAGCGCAGTACTTAAAACAGATTTCCACTCAATTATTTCCCCCAGACAGCTTAAATGGTGCTTTGAAACCCAAGATTAACTTAGTAGTGGCTGAGAGATACATATCGGCATTTTCCTTCTGGCCTTGCTAAATTTAATTTTTAAAGCAATTTTAGTGCTGGTTCTTTTAATGTCCATGAAACAGCGGACTAATATTTAAGATTCAGACTGGAGTCTATGCATGGTATCTGAACCAGGTGAACTTACGTCAATCAAAAGTAACTCTTGATTTCAGAACCTGGCCCTCTACTTCCAGAAGTTGGTACAGAACTGCTAGACAGGAGTCTTGGCTGGTACAAATTAATAGCTTTGTTTTCTGGGGAGGTCAGCCAGTTCCCAATGAAATTTCATAAGCTGTTTAATAACAATTTGCATTTGCTGCAGCAATGAGGATGAACATGTGTTTTCTGGCACGCTAGAGCTGCCTTCTCTCCATTTCACTTAAGCAAGAACCAGATCAAATACATTTTATTTGAGCTTCTCTCAGGTTTGTATTTCTTGCAGTTGTTGGCCACATCTGGGTTTCCTTTTTCTCTCCTAAGTAACCCCTTTTTTTTTTTTTTTTTTAATATACTAAGTAGATACTGATTTCTTTAGAAACAGGTTACCAGGAACAAAAGAGGGGTAGGCTCTGCGAAGCATGCTGCCCGTGCTCTTGTTCCCAGCTACTGCATTCTCATGGATTTCCCTGGTGTTAAACCAAACAGAGAGAAATGCAGTGAGTATTATTTTATTGCAGCTTGTCTCTATGGGATGTCCCCACACAGCCTGGCTAATAACTGCATTCTTGACTTATGTCTCTCTCATTTTCCAGAATTTCCTATGCTCTTTCCATAGGCTGCTGTAGACCTAAAGCACAACGCTGTCGTAGGTTACCTGGCTTTTGTCTTAGTAAGGTCCTACCAAGCTATTCATGTCCCACAGGAGATATGCTGGCTAGCAAACCAAGTTCTTGATGAAAAATTGCAATTCTAAAATGTGTTGGCTGAAACGTAAAATATTGTTTTGAAACAGAAATACAGAGTTCCTGGTGGGAGCTGTTTCCTCTGCATGCCTTTCGGTTTGGATCAAGACTGTATTCAGGGAGCCTCAGTTCAGCCATTTAAATGCGTGGAAGTGAAATTCCTAAGGTTATCAGGAAGGAAGAAATGAAGTTAAAGGAGGATGTTAGAAATTAGGATTGGAGGAGATCTTCTTGTTAGTATTTGTTCTAATATTTCAATTTCAGACTGGAGAACATTTTCGCACAAAACTTTTTCAACAGAAATATAAATTTTGTCTCAGCATGATTTGAAAAGTACATTCATTTTGAGTTATAAAGCAGATGGAGGCTTTAAAACTATTATTTTGCTTAGATTTATTGATGTCTTGTTTAGAGTTTTTTTTTAATTGCCATTTTCTTCTGAAAATATTCAGTGTTACATTGATAGGTGTAAGATTGCACATTGCCAAGAGAAAAAAAAAATGTATTCAGCCCAAACCAGATATTTGAACTTTTTGATTCATGAGTATGTTAACATTTATTTTAGTTAGGCTTTTTTTTTCTTTTTTTTTTTAACACTTCTCAGAATGATCAGTGATTCCAAAATATCTTTTCCTTGCCCAGTTCTGCTTGAAACCAGGGCATCATTAAGTGAGTTCTTCAGTTTTATGGAGACAGTTTTGTAATCCAGAAAACTGAGATGCTGGTCAGGGAAGAAGACATCCTTGATCTCTTTCTTGCTGATATCAAAGTTTAAATTGAAACTCTGACAACAAAGTCCAGTATCAGTGATAACGGATTGCAGTTATACGTAGTATGGGATGGGTTCATAGCTCACAAACAGATCACAGGTAGTAGATTAGACAAATAATTGGAAAAGAAACCTACAGCCAGATCCTCCAGCTGCAGTCAGTTACGTACAGTTATACTGTAATTTCAATGAAGTTCTTCTAGCTGTTCTGATCTACAAGTAGAACTGAAATTAGAATACTTTCAAAATGAATGTGATGGTATCAAAAGAGCTGCTAAAATGTGTGAGTCATCAAGGAGATGACCCTGAAAGGCATTATAATACAGGATGATGACATGTCTCCTTTTGGTGATTTTTTCATCTTGAATTTTGGTCCATTTTCTTTTTTCCTTGGAGTGCCACAGTACAGGTTAAAGTGCACTCTGAAAAGCAGCGTGTAGAATAACTGCATAGTTTTGCAATCTTGTGTTAAAGCAGCTGCATGTGTAACTCGTTTAATGGAAGTTTTACCACTTTTTTTTTTTCCTTTTACCATATAGTATTCAAAGCTCAATAAAGATAAACTTCAAATAACATCAGTATATCATGGAAGATTCAAACCCCTGTAACTGAACCCATATTCCCTAAAGTGCTGTTTATGAGCAATGTTATTTTAATCTAGTGGTAGAAGTAAAAACAAACATTTGGCAGTGTTTATGTTTGTACCCTTGGGACAAATGATGAAGGAGTTACTTGCTCCAGTCTTTAATCAATTTTAGGTAAACAGCACTAGTGTACCTTGAACATCCATATTTTCTAATTGGCTCTTTTAAATGTGAAGTCTCCCATAATTCACAAAACAGATTTACAACTGAGGGAGAGAGGGGAGCAACCAGCACTTACCAGTTGTTCCTTTGATGAATCTGATTCAGCAGTGAAAATGGCAGAGCCGAGTCGTGAGCTACAGCTTGTTTGCAGATCAAAATGCAAAACATGGGTGATTTCCCTGGCTTCAGTTGATTCACTGCTCTGCAAATCTGTATCTGCATTAACAGCAGAGATGCACAAGCAATACTAATATTTGATTTAGCACAACCAAATCTATTTATTTTATGCGTGGTAAATTCTTTGGACCGAGTCAGTTTGTGTTATTCGTACAAGGACTTCTCATAGGGTTCAAAGAGTTTGATGAATCTATTTTTTGCACTTGCTGCAGTTGGTGAAGTGAGGTGTCTGTGCCAGCATCTACGGAGAGCACTTATGGTGAGTTGCAAGATGAGTCAAAGGTGGAGATGAATCTTATTGTAGGACTGCATCCAAAATTATACAGGACATGGCAGACAGTACTGAGTACAGGAGAAGCATGAGAAGAAGAGAGAGATGGTAAAAAATGGCTTGTGCTGTTTTAATGCATTTGATCCCATTTGGCTTCACTTGGAGTCTCCCACAAAGCTCTGTAGACCTCAGACTGAATCAAAGTCCTGTGCTTGTGTGCATAAGTAAATTTGAAGGAATACGTAGTGACAGAGTATTAACAAAGGGCAGGTAACTGATGGAAGTTTGGAGAGCGGTGTTAGGTATGTAGGATTTGAGGTTGGGATGATATACTAGGATTTAAGTGGACCTTGCCTGTTGACCAAAGATCTGTTCTCTGAGTTTGACCCTTGTAAATTCATTCAGTCAAACTGAAGCATTTTAAACTATTGTCCCCTGAAAACATACAGGTATTGATTCCAGAGCATAAAATGTGGTCACGTGTCTGGAAGGGAATCTGGCAAAGTTCCTGTGGATCCACTTCTGAGGTCATCTGGAGACAAATTAAACCCAAGCATACTGCAATTGCATTTTGCCTTTATTTTCAGTGGATCAGTGACTTTTACTGTAATATCAAATTAACCAGCTGGCTAACCATCAGGGGAGGTATGACATCTTGCGACAGGCATTATAATATCAAAGAACAATTGAACACCACCTTTTTGTTTAGATGATGTCCTTATATTGGACATTTCTGGGTGGTTTATTTTTAATGTATTAAGCCACTTGGGGTTTTTTGGGGGGTTTTTTTTTTTTTTTTTAGATCTTTCTCATTTTCTGATTTATGGCTAGACTAGATTATTTCCCCCCCCACTAGGAAACTTTATAATGATTTAACAGCAAAAGCCAGGTACCATTAATCAAAATAATGCATTTATGCTTATCAATATTGATTAAAAGTCTAGCATTTTCTTGTTTATTATCCAGTGAGGAGGAGGGCTGCCTTTGTTGCTTTTGTCTTTTTTACTCATGGTTTACTCAACATTAGTGTATGTGCATGCTGTGATTCTGAAAGCTGGAGAATGATTCCTTACATATGTGCTTGTGTATTTTTCTACGTTTGAAATGCATAAAGACAACATTCTGTTTATGACGTGCACTGTTCAGTGACGTACCTTTTCATTTGGTCTCCAAATGTGCTAACGTTAACTTGGTAATAATTTGGGTTTATAAAAACAAAGAATTATACGTTGTTATTTCTTCAGATACAGTTAAATTCTGAGTATCTGTATGCTTGGGCCATAAAAAAGTAAGCACAAGTATGATGTCATGGTTAACTTTAATCTCTCATATGGTGGTAAAATGAGGAATAACTCTTAACAGCTTCATGAGGTTGTGGTTGACTTTTTCTGGAGTAACTACAGGATCCCCTGAACTGGCAGGGAAGGAGTTAGTATTAGCTGCTGCCAGGGGAATTTGCAGCTGATAAATATGTCTAATTGCAGAACCAACCTCTGGTGTCTGTGCTCCTCTTTACTGGTCACTGGTTGGAAGGAGATCTTTAAGGGAGGGGGTAGTTGAAGAGGACACGCGGTCAACAAACACCAAACCTGGGAATTCAAAACCTTCCTTGAAAAAACAGGAGTTTGTTAACAGTGGTGTTTTTAAAGGATGGGTGTGTTGGCTTATCCTGGCAGTAGGCCCTGGAGCTGTAGGATAAGCTGGTGCAGGTGGCAGCTTTGTCCACGCTTGGGTCCTTTGGAGATGCCGGAGGCCCCAGGTGTTCGTTGCCGCTGGGTGAAAATCTCTGCCTGCTGCTGCGAAGTGCATCCGCTTCCCTGCTCGGGTGCTGCAGGCTGCTCCTCTTATCACAGGGGCACACGCTGCCAATTGCAGCGTGAACTACAGTATACAAAGCAACACATATTATTCCAATGTTATAGGCTCTGTTACTACCAACTACAATTTTTTTTAAAGGCTTTTTTAGTGTGGTCCCAGCCCATGAGCAGTTTAAATGCTGAGCTATCCAGTTTTCAGAGCCAAGGACCTCTGCATTGGCTAGCTTCAACTCCCAATGCAGTGGTAACCACGACCATCTAATGTTACCTCAGTATTCCTTTGCAGTCCTTTACCTGTGCGTTGTCTGTGTGTGTTACCCTTCATGTGGTTCACTTCTTGTCTTTGCCTGTGACATCTCAGCGGCAGGAACATGGTGGGAAGGAAGGTGGTTCTTCTGTGAGCAGTTGAGAATGATAATGATGATATGAAGAGTTAAACACTCAACATACTTCTCTGTATTTTTAGTGTAGAAAATAGCACAGTAAATACTGTAGTCTGACAAATGTTAAGTATTTGAGGGGCATCCATGTAAATTTAGGTGCAGGATATGTAAAGTAGCTATCAACTTAATAACTGCAGTGAATGCAGCTTAATGATGTTTGGGGCTAAAATAATTGCATTAAGGCAAGTAGTATGAAAGGTCTGTGAAGTCAAGTACAGTACCTTTATATAGCTGGAGGAAACAACGTTTAAGTGTAGCTGCTGTAGTGCCTAATACTTACTGGTTACTGTGACCAGTGTCTTTATCTTCTCCATGCTGAAAAATACTGAAATAATCTGGGAGACAAAAAAGTAAAATTTAATTTCTGTTTCTCTTTTAATCTCCTGTTGTGTGGTTTAACCCCAGCTGGCAACAAAGCACCATGCAGCTGCTCACTCAATCCCCCCTGAGTGGGATGGAGGAGAGAATTGGGGCGGGGGGGGGAAGTAGAACTTGTGGGTTGAGATAAAGATAGTTTAATAGGAAGAAAAGGAGGGGAAAATACTACTACTACTACTAGAATGTACAAAACAAGTGATGCACAGTACAATTGCTCACCACCTGCTGACCAATGCCCAGCCAATCCCAGAGCCACGGTGCCCCCAGCCCCACACCCCCCAATTTATATACTGGGTATGACATCATATGGTATGGAATACCCCTTTGGCTCGTTTGGGTCAGCTGTCCTGGCTGTGTCCCCTCCCAACTTCTTGTGCACCCCCAGCCTCCGCTGGCAGGGCAGTATGAGAAGCTGAAAAGTCCTTGACTTGGTGGAAACATTGCTTAGCAACAACTAGAACATCAGTGTGTTATCAGCATTATTCTCATCCTAAATCCAAAACACAACACTGTACCAACTACTAAGAAGAAAATTAACTTCATTCCAGCAGAAACCAGGACATCTCCATATTACCAAAATATAACAGGGTCTGGAGTGGGCAACATCTGGAGCCCTAATTCCAGTTGTGATTCCATGTCTTTGCTTTCCCACCCTTGACCTCATCTCTAGTCTTTTGATGCCAAACAGTGACTGTCATGGTTCCTGTCTGCACCAGCTGTCAGCTCCGATGCTTCAAAACCAAACACTTTTCTGTTTTCCTCATTTTATGCTTTATGTATTCATATGAGTCCTGGGAGCCTGGCAAAACTTGATAACTTAGAGATGAGTTTTTGTTAAGAGTCAGATTTCTGAAGTGCAAATAACTCTTTCCAGCTCTTTTACCTGTGACGGCATACACAGATAGCCCTGTTTGAGGCAACCTCTTTAGCACATCTTTCTTGACAATATTCTGCATTTTCAGCAAGATAGGACACCCTTTTTTAAGATTCAGACTTTATGCACTGATTACTACTTCTCTGCTATGGCTTAACTTCTCTGGCATGGCTTAACTTTGAAACCAAATGAAAGAAAATCCAATAAAGATAAATGAGATGTCTTTAAAGGATCCAAAAGGAAATACAGTAGAGTCAGCAATGAATTTGAAAATACAGTGTGCTGAGGAACTTGAGGATAATGGTTTCTTTATGAGGTTAGATCTGTTCACAAGGGCTTGGAAGCATTTAAGATAATGCATTGCTTTAGGAGCAACACTTTTTCAAACTATCATGGCTGTGATTCTCTACATGTCCCTGTCTAGCCACAGAAGTATTCTGAACTGGATGCATAAAATAGTAGTTTGAAAATTATGCCAAGCAGTGTGCAGTGAGCATTGACAAAGAAAAATGCATCTTCCTATAGAATTCCTCATGGAAAGTGTGTTTAATATGCTTCCTCAACAACTGAAACTGTTTACCTCTTTTAGGTCTCCTGCTGCCAGCGATGACCAGAAGTTTCTACGGTTCCTGAGAGACAGGTAAGTTGCTTGAACTAGTTACTCACAATAGGTCGCCAATGGTTGGCTCAGCAATTATACATTACTCAGGAGCGATCATCTTCAGATGTATTCTCTGTATTTTAAAGGAATTAGTGCCTTCCAGAATTTGGGTTGTCAGCGTTGGCTTCAGTTTGACTGCTTAGGGTCCCTTACAGTAAGGGTGTATACAGGTGAAGAACCAAAGAGCTGTTTTTAGTTCCTTACTGGATAATTGAAGCTCTGTAAACAAATGTCTAATGAATCACAAGTACAGAAAGCAATGTGGACAAGCAGACATTTAAATGAATATTTGTAGCTGAGTGGTGGTATACTTATGAGTTAGAGCAAACAAGTTTTATGTACTGAGATCATTCTTATTCCCATTTGTGGCATTGTTCCCGTCACCTGGCTGGGGGTGACCTGAGCCCCAGCTGCATGGTGGGATCTGCTGGTGCCTCACTGAACTGCTGCTGATGGTGTGGGGTCTCTGTGTGACAGCAGTCAGCCCACGTGCTTGTCCTGTGCTAGTGCCACTCTGCTGGGTTAATGGTACTCTGCTCATTTAGCAGCTTTTATTGCCCTTAGAGCAGCACATACCGAAAAGGATGATATTTCCTATCATTTGCTTAGGAGTTGAAGCTGGGATTCTTAGAGAGCTGCTTCTGCATTAGAAAAACAAAGCAATAGTTTAAAACAATCTTAGTGTGTCTGGTCTGTAAAATGTCAGAGGACTTCAGCTGTTGTTAAAGGGGAGTTAACCTGGGCGGTCAGTTCCCCGAAGGCGTGCTCTCAGAATCAGAGCGTGCCTGATACGATCAGCGTAAATGACTGAAGACCGTCCATCCTCGCTACTCACAAAACATCTGTACTCGTATCTGAACAAGTTTGGAGGAAGGCGCTGTTTTACAGTTATGGCAGTGCAATGGGCATGCATGAATTCGTGCAGAATTTTTTAAAACATCCATGTACAACATTGCTGAGTACATGAACACTGCTTTTATGTTCAGTTCTGCTGAAGCGATGTGAATGCTGTAGTTTTCGGTGCGAAGGGTCAGACTTCCAGCTTGAGACGGGTGAGACATTGAGAATCTGTTTCACCCCGACTTCACTAAATATTGAGCTCTTCTAAGCTGCGTGTGCAAGGTCAGAATTTTTTGTTGGGTGTTTCATGATTGTTTTAAGGAAAAAATAGCCTGTACTCATATAAGGCTTATTCAGAGAAGAAATATTTCAGATTTCAAGGTCAACCGCTCTCAGTGCAGACTGTGTGTGACATTTCAGGAATGAGTCACAATACTTAGGATTTCACCATGTTTACTGTCATACAGCATGTGGCTCGAACAGCTTGCTCCCTGCATGCTATTTTATAAGTCTCTGTCCAAACTTCGTATAAATATCCCAAATGCTAGGACTTCTTCCTTTCTTTATAAGCCTGTTCTACAATATCTGTTTAATAAGATTTGTGCTTGAGCTGTCATTTCTGATTACACGTTACCCTTAGTTTATATTGCTTCCTTCCCAGTGGTCAACAGTACGAATGTCTGTGTGAGTCTTAATGCACTTCCTTTTTCTTCTAATGTATAAATGTCTGAAAACTGATCAAACCAACCGTCCTACTTTGATTGTGTATTTTATTTCTACTGAAAGGTTCAAATGTAATGAAAATAAAATGTTCAGTGAGCATAACACAGATTTTCCAGAACAAACAGGCACATTTAACTTGTTTTGAAAGATGGATGAACACTATTAATTCTATATATAACTTCTCACTTGATAATTGTTATTTAAAGATTTTGTTCGAGGTTATTGCTGTACTTACATTGTAGAGTCATTTTACACCAATGCATGGATCAGTAACTTAATTATAAATAAGTGGGTTTAAGCCAAATGTAATGGAAATAATGCTTTCTTACCCAGAGTCTACTTAGTCTCAGATACAGTAATAATCTGGTGGTGTGGTGTGTGTTCCATTTGCCACAATGAAGCAGAATATCCTGAGGTGCTGAACTTGTGAGAGTTTTGCTTTAGGTCATGTTGCAGAAGCTGCGCGGTTTGGTGTAACGCTGTTTGAAAGTCATGACAGGCAGTGCCTGTGCCAGCTGTAACATTCAGAAGCTATGGCTGTGCCATAAGTTGTAATGAACATCTGCCTAAATTTGAGCAAAAATATAGATCAAAATTAGAGGGAAGTTATAAACAAGGCTGTATACTGAACTGTTCATTTATACTGATGAAAACTTTGTTACTCATATCTCTAACCATTATCAAGAGTATCTGCATTTAATACTTATTTTTGATCAATTATGAGACCATGTGTGTAACTTCTTAGCCAGTCACGCCTGTTGAAATTCACCTGTGTGCGAAGGGCTGTCTGTGTTCATTAACATTGCAAAAAGGGAGCCCAAACAGTAGTTGAAGAGACTGAGGCGGTTGTGCTGACGACATCTGCGGACCTTGGCTGCACTCACTGAGTAGATCTGTGCCCTGGAAAAACATTCACCGCCTCACTGGGACTGCTTCTGGAATAATACTCCATTCAGTGTGAGTAAGGAGTCATAACTTTGGGTTTACACTCATAAAGCAGGGCCTTGGGCTCCTTGCAGAAACTCTTCTCCGTTGAAATCCAATGAAAATCAACAATATAAATCCAGACTTCCCTGTGGTCACATGCCAGAGGCAGCGCATAAGGTGCTGAGTGATGTATAGTGCTAGGATTGGGTTCCGTCCTTGTGCTCTACCTCTGTCCATTTGGTTCCCTGTCTAATTGCCAGCTTATTAAATCAAAAATGAGTTGGGATGCCATGCTGGGAGGAAGCAAGAGAGCAACGTCTCTTCCTACCCGAATGGGAGTGGTGCCGAGCTGGTGTCCGGTCTGTCCCAGGAGGTAACTGCCTGCAGATGCACAGCATCAGAAAGGTTCACCAAAGCCGTCATAAACCGATTGCTTGATGTCAGTACGGGGGGCAGGATTTAGAGCTGCTTTGCACAGCTGTTCAGAGATGTCTGCCTAGCCTGGAAGAGTAAAAAGGGATGCTGGTGTAAAATATTATAGGGTATTATTTTTACACTTTATTCTTAAGCAGAAAAAGTGATAGGTATTGTTCAGCCTGAGCCCTTTGATGCATATGATTGTTAACATTAATTTTAAATCCTTTCAAAACCATCTTCAAAATGTCTATTAAAATATTTAATTGCAAGGTGCTTTTTCTTCTTTTCTTGCTTCATCACTCTCAAGTATATTGTTCTTTATCTCAGAAAATGAAGCACTTGTGACTTTGACAGCCCATGCAGGGAAAGGAGACGATCAAAGAGTGCAAGAGGGTAACAGCAGCAAATCATTTGGAGGCCTGAGTTTGGGAGGTTAACTTCTGTTTATTAGAGGATTTGCAGGACTTGGAAAAGAAACTGACTGCTTGTAATTCAGAATTAGTATCTGAAAGCTTCAAGTTATCTTTATCGATTGTAGTTGTTGTTCTCAACATACCAGCAGAGGGGGAAGGAGCAGAAATATTTACTGGCATCTAACCTGAAGGAGATTCTCCAGGCTATGAAGGCGTGTTGAAGTACCTGCCTGTCACTGACTGTTAATGGGAAATAAATACTGTGCCACGCTTTGGGGCTTTCAGAATTTCCTCTCATACATTTATCCTAAATTTCCCCTTTCCACGCTCATTGGATTGATTCTAAAAGCTGTGGGACGTCCTTGCCTGGAGAGTTTAATCATAGGGCTTTATGAACCAAAGGGCCTGAGGTTGCTGGCAAAGGAGGACTTGAGCAGCTCTGGAGAGTCAGGGACACAGTCGTGCCGTGGAGCTCGTGCAGGAGATACGTGCCACAGCCCACGTGAGCCACCTGGTGCATCGCTTATGGCCAGTGCTGAGGCCAGCAAGTCTGTGCAGAAAGACCTCCTGCTTTCTGCTACAACGAGAAGGTCCTAGGAGCAAAAAAACCCATCCCATCATCATTCACGGGATGTGAATACCTGTGAATCTGAATATCACCTTCTGTCCCTGCTGCCTGAGGCTACTAAGGGCTTGCATGTGTGGGGAATGACACCGTACCTGCTCCTTCCCCGTGGCTGGCTGATGTGTTTCTCACCATAGAAGAGGAAAGGGTCTGTCCTCAGCGTAGTTCTGATTGCTGGGAAGAATTGGTGGAGAGTCGAAGGTAGATGGGAAATCTGGGAGAGACAGACTATGAAATGGCACAGGCTACTCCTGTAAGAAAGAAAGAAGCATGGGCAGCAATTTAAGAGTGATAAGCTCTGGAGAAGGTGACCTCAGCAGATGCAGTGGGCTGGGGAGGTAGGATCCCTTGGGATGATGGTCTAAGGGATGAGAAAGGGCAGGTTCTGAGAGAGAACTGATAAACACACAGCAGCCAAGCATCCTCATGCACAGGGGTGGCAGGAATATAGTAAAAACCATTAGGGCAGAATCGGGAGCTCCTTTAGGACTTGAAAATCCAAAGAAGTAGTACAAAAGCAGAGGCACTTGACAAGAAATGAAGGTGAAGGCATAGCACAGGCATATAATGGTAAAATGAAAAGCCTAAGGCAAAAAATGTGTTTCATTTAGCAAGTGAGATAAAAAGCAGGAGGAAGTAGTGCTGTATAAATACATTAGAAATAAGAAGATAGGAGAGGGAATACAGATCTAGTACTTGACAGAAAAGTGGCTGCTTACAGAAGGGTCTAAAATGCCCTGGTTAATTTTGAGCAGAGTGCCGAATAAGGGTCCAGAACAGAGAACAAACAGGCGAGAGTTTTTTGGATGTGCTAGATAGGTCGGGACACAGGATCTGAAGAAATTCTCCTTAGAATTAGAAAGAATTAATCAAAACTATTTTTGAACAAGAAGCAATTATTTTTAACAGCTTGTGGAGCTCAGAGGAGGTCTCAGAACTATCAAAATGCAAATACAGATCTAAATGTAAAAGGAAAAAAATACAGTCTAGTGTATTATTGACTAAAAAGCCTAACAAGTTCTTGGAAAGGCTCTGAAATTAATTAATGAAAAAAATCAATCCATAACACTTGGAAGAGGTGAATAAAATCGAAACAAAACAACCATCATGGATTTGTCAAAAGCGTAGCAGATTAGTCTAATTAACTGACCTGGTGGGTAAAAGGGGAACAAATAGTTGTGATGTACTTTGACTTCTTTATTTGCAGGTAAGCTGGAGAGACATGTCTAGGTGTAAGATGCACATACAGCTTTTTGAGAAATTTATTTTAAGTAGTAGCTATGGGAGAGCATTTCAAGTGAGAGTCCCAAAGGGACCTGTCTTGCTCTCGAGTCTGTTCTCTATTTTAATTAGTAATATGTATGATGGAGAACTTGTAAAATTTGCAGATGACATGGAATAGGGAGGGATCACAGGAACTCCGGAGGACAGAATTAAAATAAGAAATTATGTGCAAAACCGAGATGTTTCTGAAAACCCCAGGCTGAAATGCAATGAAGTAAAGTATGAAGCAGTGCAGAGAGGGGAGGGGAGTAAGTGGGAAAGACAGAAAAGGAGTTGGGAGTTTGGAGTGTCCGACAAATGAAGCATGAGTAAGAAGTGCAAAGCTCTTGTCAAGGAGGGAAACTCCATCTGGAATGTGTAACAGAAGGGTCATGGGAGAAGAGACCTGGGAAGTCATCCTGCTCTGCTCTGTTCTGCCTGGGGGTGACTCCAGCCTGGCTGCACTCTCTGGTGGGGGGAATACAGCTGAAATAGCGAAATGTCTTCTGCTCTTTTGTTATTTGATTGGTTTAACTTATCAGAAGTCTGGCCAAGGAGAGATTTATTGATGATCATTGGAAAGGTTGTGACAAAGGTTCGTTTTACAGGATGATAACTAAATTAGCTTCAGGAAGATCTGCTGCTGTGTATAATGTGCAACATCAAAAACATGGGTAAGTGCCCACAAACAAAAATGACAAACCGCAAACAAAACCAAAAGCTATTTAGTAAAATCTCTTAATTAAACTTAACCTGCTATAACTAGTAATGCATTACAACTTTAACCTGTCTGTGACTGCAGCTTTGCTCCATTTCAAAGCAAAGCTGGTCTTCATCACTGGTAACACAGTGTACAATGACTAGCAACAAAAATTAGCATCTTGGCAAGGTGATATGAATTCATCCAGAAAATAAAAGGGGTGTCATTTGCACCATCTGCTGCACATGAATCAGGAGAGAAGAGAACAGCTGAAACCTGGAGACATCAATATTGAAATGCTACTGGGAGGCAAAACAGTGGCCAAGTAAACAGAGGGGCTGCTTGGCCAGCGGGCTGGGACGGTGAGGAGATGTGATCAGGCATGGCCAAAACGTTTTCCAAAAGTTTTCCTTCTTACTTGCCTTTCTTCCTTTCTGTATTGTAGAACCACTAACTACAGGCATGTTGTAGAAGGTGGAGGTGTAAGTGCGGTACATCTGTCAGTGAGAGCTCTTCGGGCTCGGAGGGACAAACACTGCAGCGTGGCTGGTTTGTGCCCTCCAGAGCTGAGCATAAAGACAGTATAAGGGGGTTAATTTCTGCTCTCTGGTGTGGGATGAAAAGGCGGAGGAAAAGGTTTCAGACCAGTGTGGCTATTTGGATTCAGTTTTCTGTATTGCATGTATGTGTGTTTGCAGGTAAAGGAAGTACAGACATGTATTTTGCATGTAATGGAAACAGGGCGGCTACGTGCGTACTTCGGGAGAGCCCCACTGGTGTGTGCAAAGCACGAATGTTTCTGTCTGTACAGCCAGGAGAGCACGTGCTTGCTGTGCAGGGAGCCTCAGCCATCGTGTTACTGAGCTGGATTTTCTTAATGAGTGCGAAAAGGCGATGGCAGATGTGGGCTGAGAAGCATTCATGAGCTGTGCGTGGTACCATGTGTTCCTGGGCCGGGAAGGAGGCAGAGTGTGAGTGGCGTGGGGTGGCACGCCGCCCTGCCTGCAGCCAAGCTGCCTAATCACCTTAATAAACTGACTGAGCACACGTTTCCATCTTAGCTCCCAAACTCTTTCCCTAGCCAAGATGGTTAGAAATCTCTGTGCTTCCAGCCCAAACCTCCTGAAGGCCGATTCATATTTACCCTTTCTTAGCCGGTATTGTCGCAGGATTCTTCTCCCATCCCAGGGCTCATCCCTGGCGTGTATGCAAAGAACAAACATTTCCCCCTGGCCCTGTCTTTTCTCTGGGTAAACAAGCCAAGTCACATTATGCTTCTGTGTTGTCTTTAAGGTACCGGGCTAGATTCTCTCGATCTTACTTACGTGAAAGAAAACTTTACTGCACTGTTGGCTCTTTTAATTTCAACAGGACATTCCCAGCGAGAAGTAACTAATCAAGAGGTCTGCTCCAAAGACCCTGAAGTCAATAGGAATTTTATTTTTACATGATTGCATTCTGGACTGAACCCAGCTGAGGTGGTGATGGGAGGAGCTGGATTCAAGAGTTTATAAATGCAGTTCTCACAGACACTGAATTCATGTGGGTGAAATTGAGCTTGGAGGAAAACAGATGAAGCTCTGGTGTTTAAAATGTGATGCCATTTCCTAATAGTAACTGGCTAGCTGAGTTTTGGGCAAGATCTGGAAAAAGACATGCCTTAATAAGCATGCCAGAAGGGGTGAACACCCAGCTATAGCTCCCCATGGCCTCAGGAGCAGCCCTTCTCACAAAAAACCATAGTTTTTAGGTGTAGCTGACGCTCACTTCTCGCTTGAACTTTTGGTGGTGTGAGCTATGGTGAGAGGCAGGGGGCTGACGACCTCTTCTCTTCCTCTGCAAACGTGAGGAACTATAGAAAATGAGTTGGAAACTGGGGGGATGTTTCTCCAGCTCCGAGACAGAAAACCCAGCTGCAGAGGGGAGGCTTTGAAAGCGAGAAAAGCCCTGCGCGAGCACGGCTTCACCAGGGTTAGCATCTCCAGCGGCCGGGGTGCCGTCAGGGGCAGCCCTCGCCTGCCTCCCCTTTTACAGCAGGCCTTGCAGCACGTCACCCCGTCCTGCTTGCCGCAGGAGGCTGGCTTTAACACATACCGGAGTCAAAGCAAATTTTTCCTTCCTAGCCTGTTTGACCCTCTGAAGAGCTGTCTTTCCTCCACCAACCGTGGGAGAAGGGTTGTATGAAACTTGGCAAATCATGAAATCTATGAAAAATGGAATTTCAGGCAGAAGACTGATGGAAACAACTTTTAAAAAATGTTAAAACCTTGGTGGTGATACTTGCAGCAAGGAACTTCTTGCCTTGATCCTTTGAAGTGGTGCTTTTCTTCCTAAATACTGCCTTATATTTTTGTAGTGAGAGCATGGTGACAGTTAACTGACCCAAAAATGAAGAAGAAAAAAAGTGATCTCATGTGGAATAAAATGTTTTATTTGATTGAAACACCGGAGCCATAACATTTCTTTTTGTGTTTGGCCTGAACCAAGCGCAGCTTCAGCCGTTGAACCCGGCAGGACGAGCCCTTCTCAGCCAGCGCGCGTCTGTGCGCCCATCCAAATACTGACATCCAGCCCCACAGGCGCAGGGGGACCTTCTCTTTTTCCGCTCCAGTAACGTTCTTGCCACATGTTGGGCTGTACCATAATAAACTAATAGCAATATTTGGATTTACTCGAGGAACACACGTGTCGACCTCGTTACGTACCACCTGGCCCTTGGAAGCTGCCCATGCGTGGTGTGTTGCGCTGTGCTCCTGCCGGCCGAGCATCCCTGAATCCCTGCGGTGTCGTGCCCTGCTCCCTGATGGACGAGGGATTGCCGATGGGGAGTGACGGGCCGACTTTGTACCGCTGGAATAAAATGTGAGCTACACAAACACTCTTGTATTTCATTTTCAAATAATTACCTCTTACACAGAATCGCCTCTGATTGAAAGCTAGCAAGATAAGTGGTATCTGGAAGTTGGTGTAATTTTTTTACTGGTTCACTGAACCATTTAAAACTGGTATTGACTTCTACATTATCATAAATTGTTATATCCAGTGAAAGAGCCAGGCTGTGGGGTTGTATGTTTAACAGTGAAAGCTGGGACTGCTTCAGATTGAAACTTGATACCCAGTAGAATATTTATTTATATTCAGTGCTGTTGGTATTGATACTATTGTTCTTGTTCACAGCTGCTTCCTGAGGGAACCTATAGTGTGAGATGTATGCCCAATTCTAGACCTTTAGACCTACACTTTGTTGTAAAATTTGGCATACATTTTGACAAACATAAAATGCAGTAAAGGGGAAGAGAGAAAGGAATATGACAATAGGACCTCCATCTGTAACTGGCAGTAGGAACATCATTCATTGGTGTCTTAAACTATCTTACGTTAGGCTAAGAAGTGCTTAGATTTATTTTTATGGATTCCCTTTTTAAATGCTTTCTCTTGGAAAATGTTATTTTTAATTTATGATTATTTTCTGTGAAATTCACTTTCTTCATGTTTCCCATATTTTGAAAGCTGACTGCTTACTCAAGAAAAAACCACTTTGATGTCATGGGAATAATGAACACTATAAAACCCCTAAATAAAGAGACTTTTGAAAACTTTAAATTTTGTTCCCGAAATGGCTTATACTGTCATTTATTTTTCTTCATTCCTTTTTCACTGCTATTGAAACTACAAAAAGGAATAAAGGGGAGAGCAAACAATACCCTACGAATAATAACTAAAATACTTCTATGGGAATTAATCTATCCTTTTTCTAAAAATGAGCGACAAAACCAGAAATAATTCTATGAAACCAGTAGGAGAAACCACTCAGGTCTGTCCCTGTCCCAGTCCCTGTCCCCGCCGCTCTTCTGTGCAGCCACTGGTTTGGGCATCGCTGCGGTGAGGGGCTGTGCTCCGAGCCGTGCCCCCAACTCCGTGCCGGCTGGGCATCCCGCTCCCCTCCCGCCTCCTGCATGCGTGGGGCAAGTTTGTTGGCATCACGATGCCTTCGTTTGAGATTTTAGAACAGACTCACCAGTGAAATGTAAAATACAGCAAACACTATACATTTGAAAACTTACAGCTGTGGCTGGTATAAGCAGTCACGTACATTGCCTTCAGTGACCATTTATTCCAGAGGGATAAACCTGGCTTTAAAGCTCTTTTTGTAAGTTAGAGAAGTTGGGAGGCACGTGGAGGGAGGGTGATTTGTTTTGCAGGCCCCTCAGTAAAAGCATTTCCTATTATACAGAAGGAGGTCCTGGCACCAGCTAACTGGAAATTATAGCCTGCGTTTTGCTGCTCTCTCTATTTCCCTACTCATATTCCCATGGGTTGTTTTGTGCGTACCTGTATTGTGTTCATTCTACAAGTATTCTGCAGTAAATCTGGAATATTGCTATATTAAGAAAGGTAAATTTTTGTACACGAGACATTTCTGATGTACACTCCTTTTGTAGTAATCAGGGCAGCTAGTGTAGAAAATGAAGGTACTGTTACTGAAAGCAAGTAAAAGCTGAGTATACAGTACAAACAGTCAATGAAAGAAACAGAAGTAGTGCTCATGTTTGCAATGGTTTTCAATTCTTATGCAGAGCAGCAAAACGTGGATGTTTCCACGGGACTTCAGACATCATGGTACTAAGCTGTGTCTTGGCACGTGGGAGTTTGTCCCGCTCTCCAGATCCAGGGCACGGGCACTAATCCTACTTGCCAAACTTCCCAAAACTTTCCTGACGCTGCTGGTTCTCATGGCTGGTGCTGTCCTCAGGGATGTCAGACCCTCTGCCTCCCGGGCTGCTGATTTCCTCGGGTCTTGTAATTGTCTGTATGCCTTTAGTCCTTAATTATCTTACAGTAAGAAAGTAATGAGTTCATGCAGTTGCTAATAGGGGCACTATAATATTTACCCTCTTTAGCAATAGATATATTGCAAAGTCCTCAGCCATGCTAATTTTTTGCGGGGAGAACGTTACATTATGCAGGTTCTGGAATCTGTAATGAATACATTTAAATTCATTACTTATGCACAATCCCCATCAGCCCACCGACTTGATTATTGCTATTATTGTGACACTAATGTTTCTGTCAAATTTCAGTTTACTCAGTTTCAAAATCCAATTTAGGATTAGCATAGACGCTTCCTTGCCTTTGATTGAAAGTGACAACTAGTGAAAATCGCTTTCAAAATTCCGGTTTTGTGAATGTTATCTTGCAGCACTTTAAAAAAGATACCACTGTAGGCTTATAGAAATCTGCACATATTAAAAAAAAGTCAATGGGTTGATTTTTAAAAGAGAAAGCAGTTAATCTGCAGTTTTACCTACTGTCAGGTTAACCCGAGTACTTCACCCAGTTATGATGTGATGGTAGTCAGCCACACTTTAGTATTAAATATTGATGTTATTACAGAAGATTTGGTTTGATGCTATTACAGAATATTTGACTTTTTCTTTCATTATTCAGTGCGTCCCCATGTTTAGTTGTTTCCCCAGTGATTACAGCTTCGTTATGTGGGCAGGTTTGATGTGACTGGCAAAGGCCAGCTTCGTTGGTCCGAGAAAAAGCGATGAAGAAAGTGAAAGTTATTCTAAAGGGGGGAATTTCAAGGACTTCGGTGCTGAAGAGATGGGGACGGTGGGCTGCCCCTGTGGCCATTTCTCCAGCTCCGTTTTCCACGTCCTTCGCAGTTTGGATCAAGAAGCCCCTGGCAGCCAAGGGCACCGGCAGTCCGGCGGTGACCGCCCAGCAGGGCCACGGTGCCGGCACAGCTCCGGCGTCGGCGAGAGCTGCCCGTGCCTGGGCACTGTCTTCTGCAGCTGGAGGTTTGAGCAACGTGCTCCTGCCTTAGGTCAAGTTGGCCACCGTAACTCTCAAGAGGAGAAAGAGCTTTCTGCTAAATTATTTTCATTATTCTGAATACATTAATAGCCACAAAACAACATATCTGAGATGATGAATTGGACATTGAGAAATTAATTCCACGCAGAGTTTTCTCCAGCAACAAATTGTAACTGTCATAGGCACAGCCCCCCAAATATTTTCTATCGGTTCACATTGTAATTTATGTTGAAGAGATTTAATGCTGATGAAAATGTCATTGTAATAGATTATATCGCTGCTTATCATCCCGGCTTCTCATGCGAAGAATACATCCTGTGATAATTTAGATGATGTGAATGTTTGAGCATACACGCAGAGTACCCCTCGAAAGGGCATGTCTTATCCCAAAGAGGAGGTTTCTGTGTAAAAATCCCATCAAAGTTTAGCAACTGAAGATCCAGGTGAAGCAAGTCTTTATTGGTGTGGCGTTATACTTATTTAACAAGGCTTTGGAAGGCTGGTAGCTGCCAGAGGTGCCGGACTTCTGCAGGTACAACAGGGACGTGGGTGGTGGGAGGCAGAGGACCCCCATCCTCCTCTGCGCTGGGTCGTCTCAGCGCCTGGGTCCTGTCTGCCGCACTGATGGCAATTCTCATGATTTTATGGAGCTGTTGAGGCACTTGGTGTGGACTTCAGCTCCTGCAATGACATATTCTTAGTTATAAAGTTCAGTATGTTGGTGTTGAGGCTGGCGAGCTTCCTTACAAGCCTCAAATCTGACCTCTGGCAAATTAAGTTCCAAAATTCTCCTGCATTTCCGAATCAAGACTTTAATTCTCTTTGGCCAGAAATTTAAAGGAAATCGATAAAAAGACACAAAGCAATCCAAACCCACAGTGTTCCTTTTAAGTGGTTCCCGTGGTACAAACTCCTCCCTGCCTGGTAAAAGCGAGTGCCTATTTCTGGTCTGGTTTTATTTAGTTTCTGGTCCCCTCCGCCTTGTTATGCTTTTCACTTTGATTTCAAAAGCTACCTGTCCTCAGAAATGCTTCTTCTGTGTAGATGTTGGACTCGGCCATCTCTTGGATAAAGTGAATAGACTGAGATCCTCAAGTCATACAATTTTTTGTAACTCATTTCCTCAGTCTTTTTCTGTGTTTTTCCTTCAGGTTGCAGTGGGGAAGAGTCCCCTGCATCCCCCTCTCCCGACCAGGCTTGGCAGTGGTGCGCCGGGGAGATGCCGGGTGGGTTTGCCGTGGGTGCGAGCGAGCCGGCGTGCTGCCCTCGGCTGCAGCGGGATATCCCGGGCAGAGCCGGGCAGGCTGGGGGGACTGCCCGCTGGTGTCCAGCCCAGGATGCTTCCTGCACGCTGCGAGGTGGTCGGCTTGCGTTCCGCACGCGGGGTGCTGGTGCTGCAGCATCACACCACGTCACCACGTGGTACCGTGCTCCGTAACCGCAGTGCCGTAATGCCGAGTACAAATGGTGAGCTGGGAAGGAGTCGGAAGTTGTTCTGAGCACATCTATGCTTTTAGCTAATCAGGTATACAGAGAGGTTGTTCCAGGTTTAACAGATAATGTAACGTAGCAGACAGGAAAACACAGACGCAGGCAAAAGCATTTTTGCCTTTTTAGAAAATCTTTGAAGTCCAATGAGATAAAGGATGGCCAGCATTAATTTTACATTTTACAGTTTGGGGAAAAAGGAGTAAGAATGCAGAGAGCGACTCACGAGGCTATGCCAGCATTATTTTCTTTCTCCGTCTGTTTTTTTTTTTTAAGGAGGAACTTGCTGTCTCCATGTAATTGTGCAGCTCTTCCTGCCTATGTGCGGAGACTTACAATACCCTCTGAAGGAATGCTATCAGTTTTGCAGCATGGGCTGGGGCGGTGGTCTGCTGCTTCCCTTTCTCCCTGCGAGGGTCTCTGGTATATTGTTTGTCCGAGCTTTGTGACTCGGTCAGCTCTGCGCCACACTTCTCAGTAGACGGTTCACTGCACTGTTCCCCTTTGTGTGCCGGCCGGCGGAGGCACTGAAGACCCTCTGTCAGTCTGTTTGTCTCAGCACTGCTCAATATGCTGGTAGAGAAGTCTTAGTGTGCAGAGCGCCTGTTCCCCTTTGTGTTTATTGCACTTTATTGCAGCACCAGGAAAGAAGTAATAATGATTATTACTTATAAACACATTTTTCTGTCATTTAAATAATTCATAAGTTTCTTTCTCACAATTAGCTCAAACCTGTGGCAGGACTGGATCTGCCAGACTCGCAGCAGTAATAGTTTTTGTACATACACCAGTGTCCAGAGGGGTCTGTGTCTTATGTGGGGCAACCCGCTTTAAGTCCTGTGCACATGCTAATGTGTGGTGCCTAAATACCTGCCTAGAAGTAGTAGAGAAATATGTCTGTAGTGACATCTTTTAAGATGATAGCTCAACAGCTTTACAGTTGGTCAAAATATTTTCAGTACTTGTAATTAAAAAAAAGATAATTTTTTCAAAATACTTTCACACTTCCCAGCGAGCAGCTGTGAATACTCTCATCAGGTTCAAAGGAACATGGCTGAGTGCTTGGCTGAGTGAAATCTTCACCTAAAAGTACACGAGATGATGCCAAAGGAGAGGTCTGCAGAGATGTGAATAATTACGCTCACAATTAGTTCAAAGTGTTTCCGTGTGCTTTCTGGCAAGGTTGTTTCCAGCATAATCTGTGCAGCTCTCATCTCTGACTGTGAAACACAAAACCTGTAGCTATTCTTCTGTGAGCTGACAGGGAAAAATGGCAATGCTTTGGGCTTGGCTTAGTGGTAGATGCAGCTAGAGGTGCTCCAGGGCTCAAACAGCGTGTGTGTTTGCAACAGCCAGTTTTTTCCGTTCTCTGTTCGGTTCACCGTGCTGTTTTCCTGCTATTTTTTTCCCAGTGTTCCCTGGTTTCTTTGTTTCTTCCTTTCAAACTTGGTTTTAATTTCCTTTCAGTTGTAGATTGCTGAAACTTTCTCTGGCTGAATTTTAGCAACCTTGAAATTTGGCTGAACCTTTGTTTTACATTGGCTTCTCATTCTGGATTTCGTTTCTCAGGTCAGTTCTTCCTAGCACAGCAAAAATTGCTTTCCTTAATAGATTTAATTGCCCACATTTATTTTTTGTTCCACTACTTTTTACTCAAGCTGGACTAGCTTGAAGTGTAACAGTGTCTCTGCACATATAGGTTTGACATACGGAATGACAAAACCCATTAGGAAATTATATCCCCTCTGAAACTAAAATACACACAGTTCTACCAGTAATTCTGTTTCATGGAAGAGCGTGTTCTCTTACAGCAGACACATAGCAGATGGTCAAAGTAATAAAGCAGACAATGTCCAGCCAAGTCGAGATCCCAGATAACCTTGATGAATCGTCTCGTCCATCTCCAGCTGAGGAGAGGTCAAAGGAATCCTTTCTCCTGAGGGAACAGCTTCCTTCTCAGTTAACCTGCGCTGATGTGGCATGAAAGCAGAACTCCAAAGAAGAGGTGGGGATGGGTCAGAAGAGCAAAGGATGAATGAGCTGGGAAAGGCATGGAATTTCTGGTGCAGGTACAGCTTGAAGTTTGCCTGAAAGACTTGAATTCTAAACCTGCCCCCCACCCCCACACCCCCAAAAAAAGGGAGATAATTTTGCACAGTGAAGCTTTTTATGAGTTTTTTAATTATTCTCCTGGGCCAGAAAACAATGCAAGCCCAGCTTTATTGTGGTAAATTGTCATTGCTATCCCCAGTCACTTTACTAATCAAACGGGTTTTATAATTAGGGTTTTCTTGAGTTGACTATGAGAGGTGAAGCTGAATCCTTTGAAATGACTGGCAGAGTTTGTCGCTAGAGATCTTCCCTGCTGGTGAAATGGCACGTGTGGGATGCACACCTATGAATGTTTGCTTCCAGAAGCATGACTGACTGCAGCGATTTAGCAAGCAGTGTGCTAGGCTGGGCTTTCAGGCATACAACAAGGATATTTCTCTTACTCTCCATCGTGAGTGGCCCTGTGTTCTTACTGTCTTTAATGTGCCTCTAATGTGCTTTGATTTTATTGATACAAACTTAATGAATGGTGCATGATTTGTGTAGAAGAGAAGAATAATCTCCGTCCCTTTCTCTTTGTCTGATTCAGCGTTATAATGCTTTAGTGACAGATCATTAACCCACTTCTGCAGATGCTGCAGAAGCAGAGAACCAAAACATATCAGCTACCCCCGCACCTCACTGTTGAACAGAAAGCAACAAATGGGGGTAGGCAGGACAGGGGGGAGAAATCCGCAGGCTGGGGACAGTGCAGGCCAGCACTGTCAGCAATAATCTCATGATTGAGGTGTTTCGATGTGTGCTTTACAAGTGCAAATAGTTGACGTTGGTTTCTTTGCCTGCTTCTCAGTGGTTTGCATTCAGGAGGGGCTTTGCATGATATAGTTGGGTTTTATTTGCACAGTAGGAGTGACAGGGAGAGCAGTTTGATGGTTGTATGTGGAGAAAGGAAAAGCCACCAAGATAACCTGAATTCAGAGGTGGAAAGCAGGGAATTAAAATAAAGGTTGCACCAGCCTCCCAAGGTTTGAGTTGACATTTCCAGCCATTCAGAATCATATGGCAAGCTCAGCAGGCCCCCATCATGGACTGCATACGACACACCAGTCATTTCATGGGATGCCCAAGCCATATTCCTTCAGGCTTTGTGCCTGCCGGTCAATTTGGCTTGTCAATAAAAAATTCAGGCTGCTGTGAGCAAAGTTAAAATGTTTGTGTTGTTTGAACTGACAAACATCCTGTTTCTTTACCTAACTGATGTTCAGAAGAATAGTAGGTCTTTCAAACATCTAGAAATGGTGATGCCAGAGGGTCCAGACTGTACAGCTTGCTGCTGTCTTGAGGCTGATATTGGTAAGTAATATTATTTTTAAAAAGGGTAAAAAAAAGCATTTTTCATTGGGATGATCTACGAGCATTTGTTACTGGCAGCACTTTTTCCAAGCAGTTTTCGAGAACCGTATGTTCTCAGCATTTCTGCTCTTGACATCACCCGAGGCTGGTGCTTCATTTCCAGCTTCCCTGGCAGGCTGTGTAAAGTTAGCACATCAACAAATATGCAGGCATGTTAAATGTTACTTTTCGAGCCATCTCTCAGAGCACTCTATGATTGTTACTAATATTCTCATATTATCTCATGATGGAGTGTCACAGAGGATGTGCAAGGAGTACTGGACAGCAAAATCGATTGCTAATTCAGCTACCACGCTTTTTAAAGTCCAGAGAAGTCAGGCCAAGAGTCCCAGGCTTGGCGCAGGGACCAGTGTAATTGCAATTAGCATTTTATCTGGCCTATTGATTCAACCAAAATTCTGGCATCAGTGTTTGGACACTCTTTAATTTGCAAGCAGATGCCTCCACCAGCTGCTTTCCCTGTGCAGATGTCTCCACCTCGGAACAGCGATGGCGAGGTCGTACGAGCCACGGGAGCGTGGGGCTGATCGAGGGTCCTGCCCGGCACTGGATTCCTCAGAGCACACCTGGGGATACTTTTTTATTGATTCTCCCACCGCAAGGGCTCATTCCTGCCGGCGGACCCCAGCACACCTCGGCGTGTGCCAGCAGACGTGCCCGCCTTGCGAGGGATGGATGGGATGCTCCGTGGTGAGCGGCAGCGCGATTCCGCAGCTCGTGGGAGCCCCGCAGCTGGATGCCGGGGCCCAGACGCTACTCTTGCTTTCTCAGCATACAAAATTATTTCTGTTTCCTGGGGAGAACAGCAGTAAACCCAGAAAGTCTATTTGGAGACGGCTCTCTGTGAAGGGATCGATGCCATCGGTTCTGCAGACTGAGGTGCCCGGAGGAGCGGCTGCGAATCCAGTTACAAGCTGGAGCAAGCGCGGTGGGTCTCTGAGAGCATCAGTAGCAGCAAGAGTCAGGGTGGGCGTGAAGCTCCCTGTGGGGTCGGGACGGTAACAGAGAGACTTCTAAAAGCTGGGAAGCTTCATTATTGACAGCTGGAATCAGGATGGAAAACAGGTCTATGAGGTCAATAAAACCTACTTCCATTACCTGTATTAAATTCAAATATCCTGTTTTGCTGATGCACTAGTAGGATGCATTTTTAAGAATTTTCTTGCTCTTCTGTCCTGTTTTTAAGTGAGTTTAGGTGAAATGAAGACTTAAATTAGTTATTCCTTTCTGCCTTACTGATTTGTTTCCTTTTAAAAATTTGCTTACACGTAATAAGACATCGTATTTGCATCTGATGAATTTTCTAATTGGTTATTTTTTCTCTTAAACCAAACAGTTACATTTGCATCATCCAAATGCAGGCATAAGCAGGTCTTCACAACCTGAAGTATTGCTAGTTGGTGACATTTCTATTTACAGATTAAAATCTCACTTCAGATACAAACGCATCTGCCTTGTAAAACCATCCTGATGATTTTTGCTAAGCATCGTTTTCAACTTTTGTAACTACAAACACGTTGCATTTAATTCCTTCCAGATCTTTCCAAGTAGACAGACATACAGTAATAGCAGTGATGCAGTTTTGCATACTGTGAAATTATTATTATTTTTGCCTGTCTCTCTGCAAAGTTTTATTTCGCAGTCGCTATGAATAATCTCTGAAGTCTGTACTTCAAATAAAAGAGGTCATTCTGCTTTCCTGCCAACATAAACAGGAGTATGATTTGTGTGTCTAAATAAACAAATCTGTTATGCGTAATAACTCCTGTCAAACAATGCATTGCCTGTTCCGATTTTCATCTAGCAATTGCAGGATAAATTTACTGATAAATTGAGAGCTCAATCCTGAAAGGGTGTTGGGATTTGAAGTCTCCGCTGAGTTTTGCTGGATATCTGAAAGCTGACGAAGAAAAGTGAGTTTCTGCATTCAGTATAGCAGCTGACCTCTGGGAATCCCTAATAGCACCCTCCTCCCTGGGAAAATGCGTGGAGATGAGCAAGCTGAGGAAGGATTGGCAGCCATGGGCCGTACGCAGCCAGCCTCGCCGTGCCCGCCTGGGACGGAGGAGCGAGCCGATGCTCCCAGTGCGGGTAACGGGAAGGGGAGGAAGGAGCCGCGGGTGCAGGAGGACGGGACGGCAGGATGGTCGGGGCGTGAGGGCTCAGCACAGAGGGGACCAGGGGTGCTCACGCTGCCGGAGGTTCCACCGGCACCGAGATGGCGAGGCTGCGCGAGTTCTTGATGCTTCTCCCAGCACCGCCTGCGACGGCGATGGGGGTGACTCCATCAGAAGGGATCGTGAAACCCTGGAGCTCCACGGGAGACGGGCAGGGGACGCGAGTGGAAGCGACAACGCGCTTCAGCACGGCAGGGAATTCGTTTGACCGTAGGGTTGGTTTTTTCCGTTGGAATATTTCTTTATTGAAAGGAATATAAGTAAAAATAAAAAACCCTGCACATTCACGTCAAGGGCACATTCAGCCATCATTTTCACCGGCTGAATGTTACCTTAGGCCAGGGTAAGTCTGGCGGAGAAAGCTGTGTATCTTCTCTAGAAATAACCCTGAAGTAGGAAGAAAGTATTTTGCATGCCTATTCCCTTGTGCCTTTCCAGATATTCAGGAATATTCACAATGTTTTGTTTGTCAGCCTAGAAACTGTATTCATTTAAAATAAACTAGGAAACCTGTGCTGCAGTGTTTTCCTGTCGAGATGGGACTTTTGTAGGCTTCATTGTCATGCAGTGTATGGTACTGCAAAGGAAAAAAGGAGTATGAAGAAATTACCCAGTGAAACAGAAGAAACCCTTTTATTCCTATCAGTTTTGATTGAAGGTGGGAGGTAGTAGAAGCAACACAGTAAAAGCTAATTCAAAATATTGCTGCAGATGATAACTCCTGGCTTCATTTTTCTGCAGGGACAATATATCCCCTTCAAATAAATAAATATTTCTAAAATCTTAGCCCAGTTTATGGGCAGACAGCAAATGAATCTGAGTGGAAGTCTGGCTAAGCTGAATAGTTTGGAGAAAACTACAGTGGACAGGAGCACGCCTTTTCAAATGAGCTGCGCTTGGCTTAAATTTTCACATTTGAAAAATATCAATCTGTCGGGCAAAAATTTGTCAGAAGGCAAAAATTCCCATTTATTCTGCAAATGTTGACTTTGGAGAATATTGCCCGAATGGCAGGCTTGGCAGAAGGGGCCATGGGTCGGTGCACGCCAGGTGCTGTGTCTGGACTGACCTCCTTGGGGCAGAACTTCTATTTCCGAGGAGGTAAAGAAGGAAATCTGATATTCTTTCCTAAAGGGACATTTGGTAACTAATGAAGACACAATGTTTTTTTCCTTGTTTTCTCTATTCATGTATGGAATTTGGCTGCAGCCCCCATCTAAGAGAAACAACTGATTTCTAGGCAATGGAGTAACAAATGGACAAACAACATCCCTTTTTGACTGCTGCATCCTTCCTCCAGTCTCTTCTTGATTAAATGGCAGTCTTGTTATGTTGCCTAGTATAACACATAGCTTGTTTATCTTGTCATTTACTGCTACCAGAAGGGTGACTGACAATCCTTTTAAGTGCTTGGCTCTTTGGAATTAAATGGAATCAGACTGCATGCATGTTTTATACTGAAAAGCAGCTTTGGGGAAGTTTCCCCAGAATTTCACATAACAGGGGAAGGAAAAAGGGGCTCATGAAGGAATCCAGGCAGGCCGCTCGCTGGAGTCGTCCTGGGGGTTGCGGGGACCCACCGCACAGCCGCTCTGCACCGGAGCAGGGCTGCGCTGCCTGCTTGCTGCTGCTCATTACTGCAGCTCGTTACTGCAGCAGCACCCAGAAGCTACAGAGAGGATGGGCACCTCCGGGTGTGCTCTGTGCTCTGCTGGCACCGAGTCCCGGCCAGTGACAAGGCGGAGGAAGGATGGGAGAAGATGAAATACTATTGTTTTCATTTCATAGGTGGGATGCCAGAGCTTCAAGTCTGGTAAAGTAAAGCACTTAATGCCTCTGCTTAGTATTAGTCAACGTAGTGCTCCTGCACCCAGTGCTAAGCAGGTAATTAAAACCATTCATTGCTTTACTACACTCTCATGACTGTTCTGCTGGAGGTGAGAAGAAGACCCAGCCCAGCTAAATATCCCGTTGTATTTGGCCATGAGGTTACACATGTGCCCAGTACTGATGAAGTCCTTTACCTAGAAAAAGGGGTGAAAGCGTCCCAGGGAGGTGAAGGCGGGTGACAAGGTGGCTCGCTGCCGGGCGTCTTGCTTTGCCAGGGCTGTGGCCAGCTCCTGTGAGTGAGAGTCGCAGCATATGGGCCCTGGACCATAAACTAATTAGCAGAGGAAAGGTATAGTTTTGGGGACAATTCTGCAAGAAGGTGGAGGAGAGAGGGAAGAATGGCTCTTGGAGGGTATACTGACATGGACTGCCAAAATCCATCACTATATGCATGACATTATTAATAAGGAATATAAACAACATGCTAGCCCATCATGATTGATAAGACAATAAAAATCCTTCTAACAGCTTCTGAGGTCTTGCTGCTGTTGTTAATTATAGTTGAGCAATTCACTGTAAACTGCTCTCTGTGGGTTACAGAGCTTGCCCTCTATTGAAATGCAAAGCTAGCGCGTGTGCTTATTTCTTTACATACTTAGGAGGCAGCAAACAAGCAACCAGCTGAACTGTTTTAATTTAGGGAGGAGGAGAGTACACGAAAAGTGTGTGGGTTTGGGATCATTTTCTGTGCAGTTATCAACTGGAACGGGCTTTGTTTAGAAAACACGCCTGTCTGGCCTTGAGATGGGCAAAGCTCTTGTTAAGAGCTTGGTGTTGGTCTATTTGGAAAAACTTTTCTGCGTGGCTGCAGCCTGAGGACTTGCCCTGCAGCAGCCACCGCCGCTGCTGGGGGGTCCCCGGCCTCGGGAGGAGGAGGACGGCTTCCCCGGCCTCGACGCGCGGTGGGGACTGCTCACGAGTCGTCCTGCTGACGGCGTTCAACACTTTTCTTCCTCATGGTCTGAATAATTCAAGGGCTAGCAATAATAACAATAACTTAAAGTTCAGTAATAATAATGGTACTTAACGTGTGCTGTTACTATTTCAATTGCATATACTTGAAACCACAAGCATTTGGTTTTGTTGGTTTTTTAATAAAAGAGTATGTTAAATGCATACATCGTGAAACTCTTCTACATCAAAAGACTATACTTGCTCTGTGAGCTATTTCTGGGAATGAATACATTTTTCTTAAAATTTATTTTTCTGCAAGTACTTTGAGACCTCCAGGAACATTAAACCAAGAAGAGGTCATTAAGGATATTTGCTAGATTTCATTGTTCCGACAGTAACCAAACAGGAGGAGGTTAAAAGACACTGGGGACTTTAAGCTCTAGCCCGTTATTCAAGGCTGGGCTAACGCTAAGGGCCAGAGCGGAGCTGGTCCCCGCGCCGGAGCTGCGGCAGTGGGCTCGCAGGCAGCTTTGGTGTCGGGGGTCGGGGGGAGCGGGTGTGGAGCTGAGAGCTTTTCAGCTCTGGGGAACCTCCGTTTTGATACCTCTGTTGATGTGACTTGTGCGGATGCACAGATGTGGGTTTATCTAGTTGGTGTTATAGTTTGAGCACAGGCTCTTAGGACAAGCAGCGCTAACAGCCTCGTGTTAGATAAGGTGTCTTAGCGGGGCTCTTTCTTAACCTGGAATAAGTTTCCCACTGAGATTGTTTGGGGATGTGAGCGTAGCAGTGCTGGGTGAGGTGGAGGCTGGGGGATGCTGTGGCAATACCGGGACAGTTTGCAGCGTCCTTGGTTAAAACGTTTTCCCAAAGTTTCAAAAACCTGTGACAAGCACTGACCACCTGCAGCCACACAAACCCAAAGGCGGCATCTTCCAGCTCTGGAAGAAGCATTGCTTTATTAAAAAAACCCTGTACAAAGGATGCTACTACTAAAAATTAGCACCACTTGGTATCATTTTAGTCAAAAGTCTCAATCAGAATGAACAAAACATTTATTCATTTAAATGGGGAATTAGCAAAGGGTACATTTAGGAAACAATACAAGCCACATTTATTCTAACGTACTGGTCACTGGCTGTTGTTCAGCCAGCTCTGCTCTTCTCTCACCCAAGGCTCTGAAATCTCCGCCATTCCTAGAAGAGAACGCAGAATCTGGTAAAAAGTGTTTGCTTTCTCTCACTAAAGATCTAAACTATTATTTTCCTAACAGAGTTTGAGCCTCCTGTGTCCCCAGGAATGTGTTATTCTAGCTCAGCATATGGTTGCTATAACTACCAGCCTAGTTTGCCTCTGACATACTCTTCAGTATGACATATATGCCTGATCTAGCAATGAGCTTTGCACATAAATTCGTACCTCCTCCATTATATTTTATCCTTCTGCTTGCTGTTCAAAATTATAATGGCTTATTGGTTACCTGCTGCACATAATTTATTTGTTTGTTTGTTTGTTTATTTGAAATTCCGGATTGGATGATATGAGACTAAATCAGGGGATAAATTAATAAATTGGAGAATAAATAAGATGTTATAATCTAGAAGTAAATGAAGAATAAATTAGAGAATAAATCCAACATTAAGACAACAGCAGTGCTTTGTCATCTCTGTGTGAACAAACATGGAATGAATGTTGTTGGATTCTTTTGTTTGCCTAATAGTCCAAAGAAAAAAGCCATATTTGCAAATACCAAATCCTGTTGCGCTTTGCACATAATTTAAAGATCTGAAAGTGAAAGGATTCTTTGATTTTCAGAAAAAACAGGGAAAACTACTAACAATAGCGACCCTAAATTGAGTTACAAACTGGGCTCTGGTGAAGCTTTCCTTGGGCTTGCTGTTTTGTCAAACTCTGATTTTACCTGCCAGTAAATACTCTAGGAACATTTTCAAAAGACCCCCCCTCCCCCCCAAAACAAATAGTAGTTACTCATCTAAATAGTCACCAAGGACACCATGCTAGCAATAGTTACATTAATTCTCAACATACGAATAATTTTGAGGTTCTTGCAGACTGCCGTAGAGTTAATTCATCCTAATCTGCATTGTTTGTTCCAGAACTTTGTTTATCACTGGCTTAGATTTCTCTGGATTGGATTTGCACCCATCACTAGGTATTTGTAAAAATATTGAGAAATCACAGGCATCTTTCAGATTTGAATGATTACACAGCCAAATGCTGATACTTTGGCATTCGCTGTTCTTCTATTTAAAAGATTTTGTTCTCTCCAATCTGTATTGTATGACTCATGCAGCCAATAGCGCATGGTGAATACCGAGCAGCAAGCAGAGACTGAGAAAAGCTGATGGCCCTGCTGGGTGCTGCCCTGTGTGGGCATGGGCATGGACGTGGGCATGGACGTGGGCACGGATGTTTCAGCAGACACTGGTGAGGAGTGAGGGCATGAGTAGAATTCAGGAGACGTTTGTACATGTGATGTGAATGAAAAAGGGGGCTAGATCTGCATTAATATTGTCAGTTGGTACCTTACGTGTTGTGGCTCCATCCCTGCCAGGTGCTCCTGGCTGCCTGTAAGTGTGTGCAGAATTGTCTCATCTCCAGCTCCTTTCTAGTTGACTTGAAACTTTGTCCACTGTTCCACCTGCAATGGCTGGACCTTGTCCAGGGTCAGGTGTTTGAAATCTCAGCCAAGCTTTGGAAAGTTTTTAGTAGCATCTAGGAAAATGTTTAGAAAAAGATGCCCTCTCCCCAGATGCCAGAAATCATTCCCTGAGGACAGAAGTTCCTGTAAAAATGAATTTGTGTTGATGAAAAGCCATACTCTATTATGGTGGTGATGATCACCATAGACTCTGCCCTAACACAGCTTTGACCTTTTGCTAAATTAGTGGTTGTCAATATTTCCTAAGTTAGCTGTCTGTACTTTGTGGCTCCATAATTTCCTACCCATTTGTTGATACAGTTACTGGCAGTATATTTCTGCGCATCTCAAAATAGAAACACATGATACAATCTAAGAATTTAACCTTAAAATCGTGGAGGAGAAAATCGTTAAAACCAAATCCTCTCTTTCAGAGGTTTCAGCTGTGTTAATATTATTAGCTTTAGAAATACTAGCTGAATAAATAGCATGACATTAACAATCTTAAGAGGGGATAACATTGGGCCAAACATGTGGGTTGCTTTCCTCCTTTTCCTATTTTCCCCCTTAATTAGACGTGATTAAATACCATGATTTTCTAAATAGATGCATTATTTTTTCTCCATCACTCTGTATTGCTAATGGTCTTGTCCACATGCTTTCTCAGAAGGACATAGAAATGCAGACTTCTTTCCTCGAGAAGACTGGCGTACCAGGTCGGACCTGAGTACCGGCGTAGCTCCGGCTGTTACCCCCGGCTGACGCGCTTCTCCGGGTGCTCCGTCGTGCTGGGTCTGTGCTCAGGTGCAGACTCCGGTTTCTCCAAAGTGCCCTTCAGTGACAGCCTGTAAAGCTGCTGTCGAAGTTCCTGGTGGAGTGAAGTTGGGTCAGGCTGGTTTTGCGGGTTTTTTCTCTGTGTGTGTAATGATCAGCTTTGCACCCCACCTTCAGCGGGGTGAAGTGCAGCAGAACTGACCTGGGGGAAGAGGCTGCCGGAGGCACCTGCCCTAAGTCTGAGCCCCTACATCGTGTGAACAAACCTTCCCGTTACGCACCAGGTGTGTGTGATCTCCCTGTGCTCCTACACAGATCACTTTTAAAAAAACAAGCTCCAGCCAGCCTGGAAAAAGAGTGCTGTTTAAGCAGCAGCGTTGCAGGCCATCTCGGGATGACAGATCAAGAAACAGGAGTTTGTACCTGCAGATAGATGCGGTACAAATGAGTAGCTTGTTAATATGTGAAACTCTCAGAAATAAAGATGTCAGTGTGGAATAACAGCTACTAGAAATTATTATTGTGACAGGAGAGTTGTTTGAAAGCATTCCACACTGCTCAGCACACCTCATGTCTCTACAGTTTTACTTGTTTGTTCGCGCGCACATTCAGAGTGAAGCTGTCAAAGTTGTCGAACTGGGGCAGCCGTGCAGCGGTAAACCTTTTTAATGCTCGGCGAAGCATGCAATCAGAATTATACAACATGAATACAGTCTTTCTTGGGATATGTAAATAAATGCACAAAGAATGCCTTTATGTGTAATTCACTTGTTCCTAATAATATTTGTTTGTGTGGAGGATAATAAAGTGTAATCATTCTTAAATTCATAAATGAAGTTAATCCCTGGCATCTGTCATAAATATGCAAAGATTTTGAAAGCTGCTGAATCCAAGGCTTGATTGTAAGTGTGTCCTGCTCGAAACTGGAAGGATATCTTCCATGAGGCTTAGACCAACCCTGAGGACTCGGCCCAGAGTTAGGTGAAGTGGCAGGAGGTGGTGATGGGGATGCCTACACTGTTTGCTGAATGGGCCTTGGGGACTTTCTGGGAAGAACAGTGTGAAACATTTTCCTCTCTAAAGGCCAGTACTAGGACAAGTATTTTGAAAGCAGTGCTTTTATTCATGGTTTATAAGGGCAGAAGAGATCCATAAATCATTTATCGTGCTCTCTCTGTATCAAAGAAAAGAAAGTCTCATTGCTCATCCTGTACCTAGCCCAACGCTGTCTTTTATGGCAAGTCCCCTTTCAGAAAGGCTCCCAGCTTGGTCTGCAGAGAGACAGCAGCTGGGAAGCTGCTTCCCCAGGCAGTCCTTCCAGCGCTGGGTTGCCTTCACTGTGCTTCTAATCTGTATTTATTAGCTTTCATCTTCCAGCAATTGCTTCTACTCGGGCCTTTCTTCATGAGATTAAACCCCCTGTTTGTACCCTGAATTGGAGTGATGGGTTTCTTGCGTGAGCAGCCTCAGGGTCCTGACCCGTGTCCCGGTGGGGCTGGGGCAGCAGCGAGCAGTGGGTGGGAGCCACCCGTCCGCTTCAGAGACCAAGAGAGGTGCATGCGTACAAACCCCGTCACGTTACATACACCGTTAATTCTCTAACAAGCCTATTGCCTGCGTCGCTCCGTGGCAGCCTGGGCACTGTCGTAGGGAAGGAGGCACAAAGTGAATCCGTTTTGCATGGGCGGCGTACAAAGTTGGAAGGAGGTTTCACTCCGGAAGATGGGAAGGCAGGTATATTCGTCAGTAGGATCCATTAAAAAAAGGTGCCATGCATCTGTAATGGGCTCTTTCTGGCTTGCCGGGGTAGGCTGTGGCCAGGCTACACGAACCCCAGCTCTGGCAGGACCGCGGAGGTGTGTGGAGCATCCTCCTGAGCTTCTCTGAGCAACAGACTTCAGCCCTCCCGGAGTGACTAAGTGAGAAGTGAGTGTCAGCGTGAGTCACGGGGCTGCGAGGAGCCCCTGAAATAAGAAGATAAACTGTTCCTCCTTCGAGGATCGTTGCTGTGTTTCTCTGAAAGGCAAATCCCTTTCCTTGCTGAAGAGCAATGTGGGTGGTGCAGCCTGGGAGGAGAGAAGGGTTGGGGCCTGGGGAGAAGTTTTAATGGGAAAAATGCCATTCAGAACAAATAATACACTTACCTTGTAAGAACCCTGCTGGGATAGGAGCCCCCCACCTCCGCTCTCCCTTTTGGTAAGGGCAGGGCCCTTCCCAGCGTTCCCCCCTCGTTCCTGAGCATCCACATCATCTGCCCTCGGACTGAAATGCAGTATTAGTGCTCTCCATCAGTTAGATTGCTCCCACTGCATTCACTAAAGAAAACACAACAATTGCCAAAATTAAACTTTAAAAACAAGCATGCAAACAATAGCCTTCTCACAGATACTTCAAAACTGCTTGTTACCAACAGAGTGTCTGTTCGTATGCGTCTTCAGACATTGCTTGTCCATCCATAGTTTCTTATTTGTGGGTGTAGGAAACTCTCGTCTCAAGCTATGGAGGTGCCTTTAGGAAAAGCCAACGCTGGTATTCACGTGATCAGCAAGAATGCCTGGCCCTTTACAGCACTGTTTGATTTGCACTGAAGATCTGTCATATGCCTATTCCTAGCCTTTAATACAAAAAACTTCAGTAAGCCAAACAATAATATTTTAAACTGTTTCGCTTACTGTTTTTAATTGCTAAGCCACAAATATCCAGATGGCCACAGATACGAACTGAACCAACTGGAACAATTAGAAGCCCCTGATACCTTGTAGACTCCTGTTCAGAATAAATACCAGCCCTCCGAGGTTGAAAGCAGGTGGCTCACTTCCTTCTCATCATTTTTCATTTTTGTTTACCTCCGTATTGTCCGATACAGGCCAGCAGTGAAACTGGAAGAGCTAGAAATATCAGGAAATACCGTCTAGTAAAAAAGGATTGTTAAGACTTGTCCTCTCCTTGCATAAACCTCAGTGGTGATTTGTATGTACAAATAATAATGAACACAGTAACATTTAAAAGCTTTCTCTAAAGAGTCAGTTACCTGTGGAAACACACGTATACATGCTAGCTTGTGCCTGCTCAGAGGCAATGCATTCTTTCGGGTCTAGGTAGGTCATGCCGCCCAAAAGTTTTCCTACTGATTTCATAAAACTTCTGTGTTTCTGACCTGAGCATGCCCTCATCTCTTTAAGTGCTATGGAGGGTCCTGGAGCTGGCACGGGGACGGGTGGTGTACAGCTGCCCACTCTACATGCGTGTCTACCCTCCTGGACATCTGTCAAACCTTGGACTCAGTGTTGTAACTCTCGTTCTTGTAATAAAAGTCTGTGAATACTAAGAAAACTTCTTGCAGTTGGTAAATCTGAACAAACATGATTCAGTGAAGTCCATAATGGCAAAAATCTGCTGGTAGTTTACTGAAATCAATTACCTGTCAGTTACTTTCTTTTAAATTTACATTTACAGATAACTGTATTCTAAAACCATGATGCAGATGCTGAAGGAATTAAATGAGCTGGGATTTCGTATGCTAGCCAGAGGAGTAGTCTCATATTGCGCAAAATTAGCATAGCAAGGATGAGTTTTTTTCAAGTTAATTAAGTTGTCATCAATTAAATGCAGATGCCTGAATATATACAGTAGTTTTCGGCTTTTACTAAAAATTTTTCTTTGCTCTCCCACATATGGAGGGAGATATCTCCACACTGCTGTTAAAACAAATGTTGCTATAATGAATATATGTGTCGCTAAATCCCAGCGTATATGTGTATGCGTACATATATTTATATGTGTACACGCACATCTGTACCAGGGGCCTATACTTCGATATTCTCTATGTAAGTAGGTACCCATATAATCATGTAGATTATCAAAGAGAAACTTCATGAATGTACAATTAAGTGAAAGTACAAATCTTTCCCTGGCTGTTATTTGTTGTTTATCATTTCACAGTACTGAAACAATGGCCTGTCGCGTTTGGGAACAGAAGCAGAAATTGTTGCTGGACACGGAGCAATTTCCTGCCGGAGAAGGTTGTGCGTGGGGTCCCGATGCCAATGAGCCCCGGCTGAAGCTGAGCAATGGCGAACACTTAATTGGGGTCTGCCCCGAAAACCCCCGAGCGCAGGCCAGGACTGGGCATGGCAATGTAGCTGGGTTGCTGGCATGGTCCGTGGCGTAGGAAATGGATGTCCAGGTGCCTAAAAACTCTAGTGCTTTGCACGTATATCACCACGCAGACCCAGGAAAACCCGTAGAACAGTAGTATTTGCTGTGGAAGTGCAGCCCCTGGATCTCAAAACTCCTTGATTTGACCTTGCTCCGCTCTGTACAATTAGGCAGTTATTCTGCAAGGCAGAAAAGCCTCTGGCTCTCCTGCCTGGTGCTCACATCACTTAACCTGAGTGGGGAGCAGACATGGGTCCCATTCTTTTCCCCAAAGGTTGTTTAGTATTTCATCTGTGGCTCTTCAATATAAAATGCTGGAATGGCCAGAAAATCATATTAATTTTCACTCTGTTTTCTGGCCCACTGACTATCTAATTAATCATGTCAGCTGTACTCCATAGCAACAACTGGTACATAATGTGATCAGCTTGTTTTGGTTTATGGTGTAGACATTGGACCAGTTTTAGGATGAAAAAAAATCAGATTTTGCATTGTTTTGATGGAAAAGATGTATTTTTTCATCCTTCTCCTGGGTACATGAAAAATGTCTGGTTTTTTTTCCTCACTATAGATTAGATTCATAACAGGCTGTTGGCTGATTTCATGGTTACGGTAATGAAGACTGAAAATTACATAATCACAAAAGTTTGGTTGAACTCTACTAGAAACTCCTGACTGGCTAATCCGTAAGGAAAAAAGATTACTTAATTCCCCTACTTTTTATTTGTCTTTAAATATGTGCTAAACAGGTAAATAGAGAATCTGGTTTTGCCCTTTAACTAGTTCTCACCAACAGAAACTGCAAAAATAACACCTGTAATTCAGGAACTCATCCAGCTCCTGGAGCCTGGGCAAGTGTGCAAGGAAGATGCACTGACAGACTCCCGGCCAGCTACTCTTGCCTGATGGGGAACACTGGGTGACTGGGATGGATTATCTGGCACCGAGTGGACACTCTTTTGTAGGACTTGCTGTAGGACTAAAATTTTAAGCGTGGCTGACTTGTGAAGCTTGGGTTTCTGATTTCTCAATTCCCTCATTTTGTATTGGCTTGAAATGTTGCACTTCAGAATTCAAAAAAAACCCCCATGAAGTAATTGGGCATATGTAAGCAGAAGGAAATCTATCATTAATGGGGAAAGATACTCTGAGCTCTGTCATTAGGCTACCACTTCAACCAGGGTCATGATGTCAAATATTATTACCCTTTCCTGATACTAACTGTGTTTCTTTTCAAGTTGGTATTTCACATGGAACACTGTTCAGATGTTTTGTGTGTTTGTACATGTAATACACCAAACGAAAAGACAAGTGTACATTTTAAAACAAGATTACTAGGAGGCACATAGCATTCAGAAGTAAATTCCTATATACATTTGAAATTCAGTACAATACTAAGAAAACAAAAAAAACCCCTGAATCCAGATTGTCTGATATTGTGAAAACCATAAACAATCTTAGCTGTGCTCTTTCTGTATGACCACAAAAGATTAACAAAAACCAAGTCAGCTTGGGAACTTCTGCAATAACCTCAGGAGACATAGGAGAATACTTGAAGTTGGAATTTCAACCCAGTTCAGTATCTACAGCCTCTAAAAGGATATATTGTAGCAATAACAAGAACTATAATAAAATTATATACCTATTTACTTGAGTTCATTGTAGAAACCCCTTGAATTTTATGATCATCAGAGAACATACTTGCTGCTGGGACACCATTATTATTATTATCATTATTATCATTATCATTCTTCGGTTCAAAAGTATTAGTTATTGCCTTGCTTTCATTGCTGTCCCCTGTTTTCTTCATGCAGCTTTATACCTGACCGTAGATGAGCGTTTGCTTGCTTTACAGTGTATGGACATCTCTTTTTTTCCAACATGACCCTGGGATCTAACAGAGCACTTCAGACACACACTTCTCACTGAAATTCTATGATCCACTGAAGATTAAGTGAGATGCCTAAATACTGTTATAATGCTTTAGCAATTACTGTTCTTGCAAGACTGCCCTGTTAAAGTCCAGAGGGCAACAGAAAATTGTACTCTAGAGTAGGACAATGAAGAGGAATAGATGCAACAGAAGTAGACAAGCTATTAATGTCCATATTAATATTTTTATTTCCACTTAATTCCATAAGTGATCTTACTTGCATGGTGAGACTTCTCAAGCAGTATATTAATAGTTAGTGTAATAAAGTAACTTCACCCTTAAATAGATAATTTAAACTAATTTGGTTGGGGCCCTGAGATTAAGAGCGCTGCTGCAGTGAAACAGTGTGAGGAGTGAAGAGCTTGAGGTGCCAATACCTTTCCTTAACATCAACAAAGAAAACTTTTTATTATTTTCTGTGGGAAACTTTTCATGTGAATATGCCTATTGTGGACCTTTGGAAGAGAGATGAAGTACAGTCGGCAGAACTGCGAACAGAATAATCTGGCATGTGTCATGTACTGTTGACTCAATGTAAGGCTGGTTTCTGAAGTCTGTCACCCAAAAACCTTTGCAAGAAAAAGAAGCGGCCGGGTTTTCCTGCTGTGGGCATCAGGCTGGTTCAGCTCTGTGTCACAGGAGCCTGGGGATACTTAGGTGTTTCTGGGCTCCCGGTGTGGCTGGAAGGGAAATCTGCTGGGGATTACTAAATACAGGGAAGCCACATTTGGCCCCAAAGATGCCAGCGGTGGCCGGGAGCCTGTGGGAGCTGAACCTTGGCAGACCATCACACCGGGTGCTCCCCTTGCTCGGCAGCCGGCAGCATCCCACAGCTGGCGGGCAGCGGTGCGGGGAGGGATGCTCTGCTCGCGCCCCGCACGGCCCCTCGTGCTCGTTGCGGCTCGGTGAGCCGTGGGAGACCCGCCAACGTGAGTAAAGCCTGTGGTTTCATACTCTTGCGTTATGGCCTCTGCCTAAAATATCAGGCATAAATCCCCCTCGGCAACCCAGTAAAGGCAACCCGAGGGAGATGCTGGCTGTCCCACGGGGGTGGTAGGTCGGGCACCGCGGGTACCTGCCTCCCAAAGGCTGGGGCGGGCGGCGAGCCTCCCCCCGTGCCTCCCTCCCTGCCTGCCGGGTCGGTCCCTTGGACGAGGCTGGTTGGCTTCGCGTTTGTTGGTGAGGAAAAGCCATTCGGTCCGTTCGCTGGCAGTGCCGTTGCTTCGAAAGCTGCTGCTGCAGCCGGGGTGCCGTCCTCGGGGTTTTGCCTCTGGTTCTGCAGTGACAAACGTCGCTCCCTTCAGTCTGCATGCCCGAACGGGAGCTTCCTCTTGCTGCTGTTTACGTGGACGTTGTGGGCTTGTGAAAGCGGGGCGTGTAAACCAGGCTCTGTACGATGTATTTCATCTCAGGTGATGAATAACACCTCAGGAAGGGAGTTGGAAACTGAGGTCATTTTCTAGGCACAAAAGGCAGGGTTACCTGGCTAAACAGTGCTCCTAGCTGCTGTGTAGCCTTTGGAAATATATTTTACAAGTCACAGCTAAGAAGAAGCACAAAGAGGCTTTCCCTTGTTCCTCTATCCCCTGTTGCGCTGTGCTTCTGGCTGTAAAGGAATAAGCCTCGCCTAGGCAAAACCAATACAAACTTCTCAGAGACAACACATTAATCTCCTGACATTTATATAGACATCTCAAAGGCCTCGGAAAATTGCAGTCCACGTCGAAAAAAAAAAAAAAGCTGTATTCAATTAGTCTGAATCCGAGTTTTAGTGCCGACTGAACTGCGATGCCATTGCAGCTCCATCTCCATCCTCCCGAGAGACAGCCTGGCTGGCGCGGGGGTGGCAGGGGCATCCGTCAGCGCTGCTGCGGGGCAGCCCCAGTCGGGCTCCGCTCTGTGCTTCGCCCACTCGAGGGCATCTCTTTTCTGAATCGGGCCGTGTAATGTCTTCATCCGCACGGCCGCCGCTCAGTTCTGTTAACAGGCTGTGTTGACTTCAAGTATATCTAGTAAGTAATCAAGAGGAAATTGCAGAGCTTTGTGTTTCTCCCCCCCCTCCCCGCCCCTGGCATTCCAGTTTTCGGAAGTGTTTGTTGCTGGTGCTGCCGCCTGAGCAGTGTCCTTCTCAGTTCACCTCTGCCTTCAGCACACAGTCCAGCAGCAGCAGGCTGCTCTGGGCCCTCAATCACGGCAGCATTAAGTAGCTCTTTTGTCACCAGCAGTTGTTCTTATACAGATACGTGTGCGTGTGTGCATGCACGTATATATTTATATACATATATACATGTACATGTATATATTTATATAGATACATGCACGCAGGTATGCACACATGTATGTGTGTATGTATATATAAAAATGTGTGTATGTATATATACAAATACATATACGTTACGCATCTGTATATATACAGCTTTCATTTCCCAGCAACACGAGTAGTCCCGGGAGGGTTCAGGCTGAAGGCGCTGGTCCCAGAGAGGGGGGTCCCTGCGAGTGCCGCGGGCTGCAGGCTGGCCGGAGGCACGCCGGGGCTGGGGACGCGGCGGTCCCACTGCTGAGGCGTCCGCAGCTCCGTGCCGCTCCAGCCCACGCTGTCGGGGCGAAGGCACGCTGCGTGCTGTGCCGGCGGGTCTCCGGGCCGGTGGCTCCTGGGCGCTGGGGTGAGCTCCGTACCGCGCTGCAGCCTGCAGCGGCAACCCCACATCTCCTCTGTGCAGCTGCAGCCCTAAAGCCGTTGAGTCCTCTCCTGGTATTGGGTAGAGCCTTACCGGGGATGTCCATTTCTGACCCGCAGTGCTCCTGATTTGTACCTTCCCTGCAGGGTGAGAATTAATCTGCACCGAGAGGAAGCCCAATGTGTACGTCCGGAGTTGTGATGATGAATTTGCAGCTCTCTGTGGCACGATATAGAATGGAGTATAGAAGAACAGAGGAGTTCCCATTGGGAGGGACCTACAACCATCATCTAGTCCATGTATGTACACCAGCAGCGCGGAGAAAATGAACTCCTCTCCCGCAGAGCGGCGGTGGGACGGGGACCCCGGGCTGGGGAGCACCAGGCTCAGCCCAGGGACTGCTCACCCTGTGAGGGGCTGGTGGGCGAGCGCTGCTGCCATCCCTGTCCCCGAGGGCCACAGTGTGCGGCACGACCCAGACGGCTCCTTGGGAGAAGAGGGAAGGGCTAGCGTGAAGAAAGACAGCCTCAAGTTTCAGGGCGACGTGCAGGAATTACAGGGGAAATTATCTAGCCTATTTTATGTACAGGGTTAGATTGCCTGTTAGCAGAGGTCCCTCTGGGCCTCAGTAATTCTTAAATTAGCTCCTTTTTACTGAATTTGTAGCTCCTATTCAATACACTCCACAGCAGTTGCTAACATGCCTTGTGCACCTCTGGTTTCCATAGGAGAGGGAGGGAGTGCAGGCGGTTCTGCATGGGGTCCTCCCCTGTAATCTGCGTATCCAAATATCAGGGAGCAGTCCATAAAAAGCACTGGCTGTACTCCACACCATTCATGAGATACTTTTTCACTCTTTCTAGCCTAAATGAAACCATCAGAGCTTGTCAAGTTGGTGGGAAGTGAAGCAGTGGGGGGAATTTGCATGTGATCCCTGCTGAAAGCCTTCTTGAAACTCGTCTGTGGATATTTTTACCTGCAAAATCTTTTGCATGACTTCTCATCCCAGCTTGTTCCGTGTAACGTTGCATCTGGCTGTGTTCAGCGATAGCGTAATGTGGTAAGACATAACACAATATGATGCTTTCTAAGTCATCAAATGCACACAAGGTCATAAATTCAAAGCAACACTTCAGAATTAGAATTTGCTGTATTCTTTTAAAAACACAGACCTGATCATGAGCATTGCTTGAGCCAAGGTGCTGTTTTGCTTTGTTATCTGTATGTTCCCAGGGCTCTGCTGATCCCCAAGACTTTTGTAGTGCTTGTCCCTTTGGCAGGATAGAGCATCCCATTAAAATAAGCCCAGGGCAGAGATAGAAGGGTCCTTTGTGTGGCTGAAGCAGCATCAGGACACCTTTTATGCAGTACAGTGCTTCAGCTTTTGTAAATACACAGTGCTGTCTAAATACTCCCTTTCATGTGCATATTCGGTAACTTTGACAGTGTGTGACACAGGTTGTTAGTATAATTGATAGCGATTTCTTGTTTTAGTTGCCTTTCAAAGAAAAGAAGATGAGAGGTTGGAAAGTCCTTGAAGCTGAGGGTTGTGACTTCTCTGTAATACCTCATATGCAGTGGAAATGTGTTACTTCCCCCCGGCTTACGCCCCTTGCCAAAGATCGTGTATCTTTAACCCACCCTGTTAACCCAGACCGCTGAGGGCTGCTCTGTGCTACCGCATTATGCAGGGCCAGGGCAACCGCAGCTTTTCCCCAGGAGAATGGCTTGCAGCGCCGTGATTGATGTTCCCCGGTCGATGCATCTTGCCGGAGTGAGTGTTGTGGAAGGTGTGAAAGCAAACACACAGGGTTAAAGGGGGGTGTTCCCCTGGGGGAGGCTGGGGACGAAGCGATGGCCCCGGGATGTGCCCAGCTGCAGGAGCGTGCTGAGCGGTGCCAGGCAATTACAGCTGCGTGCAGTTAAAAGTCGAGCTCTGTAGCTATAGAAATTGGAGGGAGGGTGAGGGGGGAGGGACGTGTCCTGGAGGCCCAGTACCTTGGGCTGGCTCAGGCGACTTTTCTCCTCTCTCCCAGCCCACCTGTAAAATGGGGTATTTCTGTTCAGCTGCTGGTTGCCTGTCACGTCTATCCAGATTATCACGTATTTGGTGCATAACCTGCCTCTCACTAATTCTTTTCTAGACCTTCTTGAAGAAAGGGGCTTTTATTGTAATGTATAGATTCAGTATAAGAAAAAGAATCTGGTTATATAACTGTATGGTGACAAGTTTAGCTCCTAGTTAAAGATCATTAACAAAGGAGGTAATTAGCCACAGGAACAACCTGACAGCAGAGTGACGGATTCTCTGCCTCATCCTGTTCGCAGTCAAACCCAAACGTTCCTGGAGGCGAGGAGAGGGCTCTGTCCTGGGGAGGAGCACCGGCACAAGCCGGCCATCCCCGGAGGACCATCCTGCCGCGGCGAGCCTGGCACGGCCGCACGCTGCTGCCGGAGGGCTGGGTTCGGTGGCCCACCTCCGCCCGGGTGGTCTGGTCAGACCACGAGCTGGATGAGTGGACCCAGCAGCCTCACTGCCTCCTCTCGAGGTCAGCTCTGGGGGTTGCGGTGCAGTAGGGTTGTCTGCTTTGGGTACACACCGATATTTTTGCTCTTGCTGCTTTGCGTGTAGAAACGGTGCTGCATGCTAGCACCTTGGCACCATGTCCCACAGCATTTCAGTAAGAATAAGCCTCAGGGGGACAGCTTTGTTTAGGTTCAAATGTCTATCCCAAGGGACATCATAGGACAATACAGAGCAACGGAGGAGTAGAACTCCTACTGGTGCAACATGTAATATCCCCATTAACTTCAATCAAAGCAATGGTTACTGGGGAAACCACATAGAAAGACCTACCAGTAACCGATCATGCTCATCATGGTGAACTGAAACACAGGCTGGCTCTTAGTAGAAAAGTACTAAATCAAATTAGCATTCTCATTTTAGATGAGCTTAAACAGGAGACATGGAAGCAGCTGAAATCTTGTATTTCAGCTAGCCTGTCTCCCAAATAAAAGCCATCTGACATATTTGCTCCATACACATTTAGGTTTAAAATAATCTCTGCAGCTTGGATGTATACCGTAAGAACATAGCTTTGCTGTTTTCCTGGGAAGAAAACTTTCTTATTTAGTTCTTACTTTGCTTGAACCACGCCCAGAAGAATAAATGCCAGCCTTTATTTTCTAGTAACTCTTCTGCTCTTCTCACTTGGGTGGGTCTGCAGAAAAGATGTGTCACAGTGGGATAGCCACCATCATGCAAGCCCATGGAAAGAATCTATTTGGAAATAAGGTCGTGGAGATTAGCGAAGCCAAAAGAGGCAAGGGAAACTCAAAATGAAGCCTGTTGCTTTGTTGTTTATCGTGCCTCTTGTACCTGATCACCACAGGGAATCCTAGCGCAGTAGCTGATCTGTAAGTGATCTGATATTCTCCATGTGGTTTCAGGTACCTGAGCTGAGTGGAGATGGCTCATTGTGGATTGCCAGTCTAGTAAAGAGTAAACTTCTCTGCCTTTTAAGGACAGCTTAGTGAGAACAATCATTTAAATTCAAATGGCATTGGATCAGTTAAAACTGGATAGGATATAACTAGACAGAGTCATTATGATCCTTGAGACAATATTGTATACCCACCCGGCTATTAATTGATGCGATTTTGCACTGTGCTATGTCAGCTCAGTTCCCAAAGGGGAAAGGGCAGGCAGATCTCATAGCCTGGTTTCCAGCCAGCATCTGTTGTTGGCAGCATGATCTGATAATCTTAATTTATACAGCTAATTCTGGCTGGGAATCTAACTGTTTGTTGTACGTCGTTTAGACTTAATATCACAGTGCCTCTGTGAAGCAGGCAAAGGGCATCATCCCCTCTATTTTACATGGGAAATGCCTTGTTGCAGCTGTAGATCTGCTCCTGCTCTCACGCAGCCTGGGGAAAGGCAGCGGCATGTCCGAAATCTCTGCAGCAGATTTACTCCAGCATTTCCCACTGGTATCTTGCCTGGGAGAAGGGCAGGCGGTGAAGGATACCTCTGTCCAGTCCTGTCCTTCTCTTCCTTCCATTTTAGGCAACGAAGGGTTTACCTGGGTAAATCTTTTTCACATAAAAAACTCAAATGCCGTCTGTATTCCTGTGTATTTCTGTATACTGTGCTATTTTTTTCTGCACAGTCATATAGCCAGGGTTAATGTGTACATGTCGTCAGTGAGGGCTGGTGGGGAGCAGACGCTGGGTGCAAGATCCTGCACCTCCTCGCTCTGTCTGCACCCATCCGTGGGTCCACCGATGTGTCGTGCACCACCGGCATCCCGCTGCGGCTGTTCCTCACCCATCAGTTTTGGAAGACACGGCCGCGTCTCTCTTTTCTCCAGCAGCAGAATAAATGCAGCACTGACGCAGGGCTTGCAGCCCCCAGCGTGTCTCTGGGGAGGGCCATCAGGATGCATCTCAGCACCCCTGGGGAAGACCCTGCCCATGGGTACCCGGCTCCGGCTCCGGCTCCTCCCCAGGGATTTTTCCGTCATTTCTCCCCACGGGCAGCAGTTGCTCCGTGAGCTCAGGTGGCACAAAGGCACACTGAGAGGCTGAGCATCTTCTTTACATCCAGCCGGGACCAATATTTTTACTGTTCGGAAAGGAAAAGTTGGGGTTTGCCGCTCTGCAGCGTTCGGCAACCAGAGCCTCGGTGTTGCTGATAAACCCACTTGCTTCACCTTTCGAGAGGCCAATACCTGAATAAATGCCCGGACTGGAGAGCTGTGCCCCGGGCTGTCAGCGCAGGGCAGCCACGGCCACCATCTCGGTGCCGGGCCGGTGGCCGAGCGGTGCCGCGGAGGGTGACCTGGCCCTGGGAACCGACCAGCCGCTCGGTGCGGCTCCAGCAAGAGAATTAGTGGGATTTGTGGCGGTGCCTTAATCCTACTTAGGATGTAGATTGCTCCATTTTAAGTAAGGGGAGGAATGGAGCAATTTACATGTGTTTGTATATTTAGCATGAATTATGCAAAAAAGAGAACATCCTTCTCTACCTTTTGCGCACACGACCTGCATTTTGTGCAGGAATTCACTGCCATGCTGGCAGGGGGAGGCTGTCCATAAAATACAAGATCATTTGAAATACAGTCTCCTTCTCTCAGATATATCAGTTTACCTTTCCAAATACGTTTTAGCTCATAACGGGACAAAACTGTCCATTTGATTATCGCCAGGTTTCTGCTGGATTCTTTCATCCCTGAAATCTCTTTTTTAAGTCAGGAGCAGCCTGTGCACTCGCCATGCCAAGTTTTTCACACAAAGCCTTGGCAGAATCTCTTTGCTTAAAAATATTTCTATGTGTTTGCATTTATTAAAACAAACAAGTACCGTGAAATCTTTGTTTAGTTAGGTTATGAATTATTTGCTTATTTTGTTCCATATTTGTGCAGCTGCCAATATTACATATTCGTAGTTGCGTTTCAGCCCAGCTTGTGTCATTCAAATAAGTAATGCTGGTAAATTTAATTAAAGAAGTTAATATTGGCTTTTGTCGTGATCTGACGTGGTTATTCCACCTACAGTGCAAGGAGGAGGCTGGTGCCAGGCTCACAGGGGAGCTGAGGGACCATGAGACCGAAGGCAGCAAAGGAAGAGCGCGGCGAGACCTCGTCCGACTGCAGCCACCTGTAGCATATTGGGTGTATTTCATTTCTGAGGGCTGTGATAGCGGCAAGTAATTTGTTGGATTTATGCAGGCGTCCCAGGTAAACCTGTGTTTGGAGTGTTCAGGGGAGAAAAGGGAGAAGGTAGGAAATCCAGCCTTTTCCCCTTGGTTTTGTTTGTTTGGATTGCAGACTCGCTGACTCAGGACTGGGCTGTCTCTCAGTCGGCCTTTTAGTGACACGTGCCGGACTGGTGGTCCAGTGGGACTGAGCAGTAGAGGCTGAAGCCAGGAAGCAAGGATTTGTATTGCTTTGGAAGGTCACTTCTTTGGGCTAATAAAAATCATTCCTTTCTAAATGAGTCTGGTTTGCTGGCTTTGATACGGGCTGAGGAAGCTCTCGCAGTGCACACCACCTAGTCTAGGGGTACCCAAAGGAGGCGTGAGTCTGTCGTGAAGTATGATGTCGTGGGGTATGAAGAAATATCAAGGGCATTGATGCCACAATTAGGGACATTATATCCTTGATAAATAACCTGGGGGGTGCATACAGGAAATTCTTCTTCTGTGTAAACAAAGACAAATTCAGATTAGAGAAAAAATGGGCACGTCTCAGGTGAATTGTTTGTGTGGTTGTCTCCAACATTTCCCTTGGGCACAGTTTCTTTTTCAAAATTGGATAGAGTGGTTTAGCAGGCATAAAGGTAACCCAAAGCAAAGTTGAATCAAATTCACAAGCAAAAAAAAGCCCACCTCAGAGGCTTAAAATATAACCACAAAAGACCTGCTGGCTTTATAGCAGTATAATTGAGAGCATGTAATAATCCATTGACAGCATGACCACAATAATACACATTTAAAACAAAGGAGAGAGAATGAGTGAAAAGAAAGAAAAAATTATGAGATAAGACACTTTACAATCATTGCCTGTTGTTTTTGTTGCCATGGTTGTTTTCCTCCTAGTACCATTAAATTATGTTTATACTGGATTATCATAAGGAAAAAGGTATCATAAAGTTTTATGATGAGAGTCTCTGAGAGGATAAGTATTTGCAGGAGGCTGCTGCTGACTGTCTGAGCAATTCGTTTCGTGGTGGTTGTCTAAGAGGGCCTGCTGATAGAATTGCTGCTTGGAGGAGGATGTCAGGGAAGTCATTTCTGGGAGGACAGGCAAGGTGATACAGCCAGGAGTGACAACCTCTCATTCTGGGTGAGAACATAATTCATGTGCACCTTACGACTTGACCTCATCAAAGTGATGTAGCTATAAATTATTAGGAAGATTGATCTACCTGTGAACTTTACTGATCACTTGCCCAGGAGATGTAGGCGCTATCACACTGAGGCCCCAAAACGCTTCTGCGAGCTATTGTAAAAGCTGTTATAAAAAATAACTGGCAGTTCTCCATCAGTCATCCATGGTCAATAACAAGTTTTTTGTCACAGGACTCTATTTACTGGTCAGCTCAGGCTTTCTTGTGAATGATCAAAGATCCCTGCAAGGTCACAGTGGGGTAATTGAGAATTACTGCTCAACAAAGACCTACCCTCTGCTGTGCCTCAAAGGTGGATATTGCTCTTTAAACCATGCATCAACATGATCAATCATATGATAAAATTCATGACACTCCATTCCTAATTCACGACATTCCTAATACCCTTGAGATTATCAACAATTGAAGATTGATTTGGCCACCCTTGTCCTAATGGCTCTTCTCCTTCCGTCTTGCCGCAGAGGGTAGAGATGCACCTTCAGGCGTGCTTCCAGTGGTGCAGCTTGGTGGGGATGTGAAATGCTGATTTTAGGGGCCCGTTCTCTGCACCACTTCAAGAGCTGAAAGTTAAAAACTTTAGAAACCATAAGGGTTTTTGTCTTGAACTCATATACATATGAGTGTTCTGCCCAAGAGCAAATGGGGAGGTTAAGACAGTAGTTCTGCACAGGGACAGTCTGGCAGAGAGCAGCGCTCCAGCAAGGATGCTTCATGGGTGGAGAAGCCCCTTCCCGTGGCAAGCTGCGCATTAACACCAGCGGCTGCATTCCTCCCAGGACCCCACCACGATCCCAGCAGTTAGCAGGTGAGACTGCGATGAAATGGGCCAATCTGTCTTTCTTTGAAGAGTGAGGGTGCAGCAGGAGATGTTGACTGGCGGATACAGTAACTGCCCCAGGTTTTGTAGTCGCTGTTTATTCTCTGAGAATCAGTGAGAACTAACCAGACTTTTGACGCAAAGGTAGATCCCCAAGGTAGGAACAGCTGCTTTTGAGGACAGAGGAAGGAGTGGCTCCTTCAACAATAAATACAATCTGAAGTCAGTAGTAGGGGCTGAAAGGTTGAACAAATTTGGGAGTATTTCTATAGGCAGCATCTATCTTCCAAATATGCAGTCGGGCCCAGTTATGGAACTCAACATATTTAGTGGCAGTTTTCTGTGATGATTCAGAAAATAAATGCTAAATCAAGTGAACTTTGAACAATACAACTGTCACATACTGGGATTCCTACTTGCAAACTAAGCACATCTATGAGAAGAAACAGTAGTGACATAACTGGGTCACACCTTTGAGCTTCATACGTACCATATTTTTTCCTTTCCTTAGCTGGTGATTTTCTGCATTTCATAAAGAGCAGTTAAAAATCTCTTGTCTTTAGTTATTCTTCTTGCTCCCCATGTTCTCCGCTGGGCTGGGACAATGGTGCAACGAGTGTTAAGGTTAAACAATTAATTCCATTAATAACACATGGCCAGCAGTTAAATCACGCACCTGACTTGCCGTGCTGGACACCGCACACGCACTGAGCAAAACGGCAGTCCTTGAATCTGTGAGATTGTGGTTAATCCTGACAAAATGTCATAGATAAAAAGAATTGAGGTTGATTGGCACTGTATGGATCGGGTTTATCCTACCCAAATAGTGTTAAAGTTCCGTAGCCTGCGTGAGGGGGGAGGATTTGAAGAGGGCGGGAGGGAGGCTGTGCGGGAAGCCTCGTGAGCACTGCTCTGCACAGGGGTTCCCCTCCTCCATTCATTTATTCAGCGGTGCCCATTTGTTACATGCATGAGGCATCTTCAAGAGTTCCCAAAGTAACCAAGAAGATGGTTTGACTTCCTCTAAAGTAGGTCTTTGGGCCTGATCCTTATCCTGTAGGAGCTGCACTGAAGTTGGTGCTTCTTTACCAGTGTCATTGGCAAGAACAGGGCCTCCATACTGGAAAGACACAAGAACAAACTGGGTCTGCTTAAATTTCAGATAAATCTCAGAGTTTAAAGGATCAGACATGAAGGAGAATCTTCTAATAACCTGGTTGTTAAATTTCACTTTGGGGGTCAGAGGGCAGGTAATGGAGGTTGAGAACAGCATCATGCATCCCGCAGAAAGGCATTGTTTATTTAAATTGTCCCATTATTTCCAGATTTATGCTGTAAGAACCATTTCCACAGACAAAAAACTTTTTCTATTGAGTCCTTGACAGTGGTGAGCGCCCCAAAATCCATACGATCAGCTTTCAAGAATGATGCCTGTAAAAAAAAAATTAAAAAATTAAAAATCCCCCTGCAACTGCAAAGACTGTGAACTTAATTTACCAATGCAAACAAGAGAAGCCTGCCAAGTTGCCAACATAGTTATCTAATTTGTTGACACAGAGATCACAGGCAACATTTTATTTAGTTCTATACATCTGCATTTGTTTGCCATCCGATCAGGTCTCTAATCCAGCCACTTCTGCATCAGGGAAAATTGCTCTCTGTCCTTCCCGGTTCTCTTACAGCAAAGTGCAGCTGGGATATTTCAAACTATATTTCTGACTCTTTCTGATGCCTGAATCTGTTGACCTTAAGGGCACGTTGTGAGGGCTGTTTGCTTTCAGGAGTGTTTGGGGAAGGTGATGGCAGGCAGCAGTGAGATGTGGAAAGACGACGATCGCGTGGACGTGCCTGTGCTGTTAGTGTGAATAATGGGGTCCTCTGTGCTTTGGGTTGGGGTTGACTTTGTATGTGAGCCTTCCAAAGAAATCTGTGTGTCTGTGAAAGCTTAACTGGAGCCAAAGCAGCCAGGTCCAGCGATCGGGCTCCTGGCTTTGGCTCCCTTGTCTCGACCCTGCTCGCACCCGGTGCCACCTGGGACCCAGGAGACTATCCCAGCCCCTTAATATTTTGCCCAGACACAGTCAGGGAGGTGTGTTTCCTGCCCAGGAGAACCTGCTTCTCACTTTCAAATTTAATTGACCTTTTCCTTCTGCTCTTCCCCTTCCATCTGCTCGTGCCCATCCTTCTGTTGCCACTGTCAATTCTTGCATCTCACCAGGTCCGACACGGCACCAGGCAAACCCTTATACTGAAAATCCCCCAAACTCTTTAGCCCAACTGCTGCTAGATTGCTGTGAGTATCTGCACTTTTCTGGCATGGAAATGGGAGAAGGAGAAGAGCAGAGAGGTCACTCAGTCTCTTACCTATTGCCAATGCAAGTTTACCTTCAAGAATCAATTTATCATACTCAGCAAACCATTTCACATGTGTCCAGGTGGCGTAAGGGACTGGGTGTAGTCATCTGTCTCGGGAAGAATCTCATTTGGCATTAAAACATTGTGATCCTAAATTTTGTCTCCTGACCTCTGAATAATTCTTGTCTCTCAGTCATATTTTATTCTTTTCGTAATTCCCTCTCATACATATCCTTTTGGTCACCTCTTTAAAATCATCACTCTCCTATGCCATACCAAATTTACTCCTTTGGAGCTTCCTTCACGAGACAATATCCCCAGTCACTTAATCATTTTGTTGCTTGTCTCTGAATTCTCTCCAATTTGTCAAAATGAATGGCTCCTAGCAATTGGTGATGATGAGAGGATAGAGGGTGTATTTAATGTGACAGTTATTTACTCTGCTGAGAAAACATCTTTGTTTTCCTTCTCAGAGAAATAAGGCTGTACATTTTCATCGCATTAGAGGCACAGCTATCTTGTGTACTTATGAGCCGTTACACAGAAATACTTTCTCCTGCAGCATTTTATTCTTTATTCTTCTGTCGCATCTGCTCTGTGCCTGGTGGCAGGAAATGTTTGAAGCGTGGGTATAGGTTCTAATGGTTTAGAAGGTTTGTTTTTCCACAGCTAAGGTTTGGGATCACTATTTACTGTTTTGCTAAAAATTATCAATGTATCATCACCTTTCACTGCTAGCTAAGTATATATTGAAAGCGTTTGCCAAATTAAATCTCAAATTAAAAAAATATCTCACTGACTGTCAAAGTCTCAACATAGCACAGATGTGTGTCTGGAGAAGGACTCTCACTGTGTATGTACTCTTTAACTGCAGAGAGGTAAAGAAAAATATTTTCGCTCAGAATCACAACTTGAAGGTATTCCAGTGTAAGGTTGCTTTGACTGATGCAAAGCTGCGAGGTCTGTGCACAGGACAGCTCTGGAGCTTTCTCCCCGAGAAGGCTTCGCTTTTATGTGTACCTTGTAAGAAAAGCTGAGGGAATACATTTGGGAGACTTACTCCGTCTAACAGCGCATGGTGTACAGCTGCCTTCTGCTTTTACCGAGTGCTTCACTCTCTTAAGCAAGCACACCGGCTGATCAGGGGTTGCTTTAACCGAGCTTCCCTCTGCTGACTTCGAATAGGGAGTGAAACCATTTCCCACCACCGGCGCACAAACATTCCTTGGCATCTGCATCTGTGCTTATCAACACCGGTTGTTGCCTAGATGGAAGGAACTCTGAAAAATTATTAACTTCATTAATAAGATAAGATAAGATGATTTCTGAAGCAGTGAATTCACTAAGGGCCAGGTTCAATTAAAGCAACGTGCATCTTTCAAAAAATTTCTGGGTTTTTTGATCTCTTCCTAAGGACATTCCACTTTTTTGACCTCAATGTGTTATTTAATCTGTTGGGGCAGAATAAATAATCCAACCACCATAAAGAGCTTTCTCCCTTTATACTAATCAATTTGAATAACTCTAACTTTTAAAAATGTAGGATGATATTATTTAGTACTCTAAAAATTTGTAAACAACACTTTTACCCTAATGATAGTTGGTAAAATTAATCCTTTCAAAAACTATAATATTTTTTTAAAACCACTATCTCCCACCAGCTCTACAAATACTTATACAATTAATTGAAGCCCAGAAAAACCTTTGTCCTTTATAGATGTCCTGACATAATCCATTCAGTTTGGGACAGAAGCATCTCGGGATGCGCCATCCCGTCTCTCTGGTTTGATGGCCGCATCCCCCCGCCTGACTTCTGCGCTGGATTAGCACTTTCCAGATGTTGCATTTATGTCACGCAGATCTCTGCGGGGTCACGCAGATGCACGTGGGGGTGTCCCCAGTTTTCTGGGGACCCCGAAGGGTGGGAAGGCAAAGGGGGGGGTACCACAAACATGCTCTGCTCTGCAGTGCTGCCCCGGATCAGCTGCTGCAGTCAGTATCGTGGCTCTCTCTCTCAGCCTTTATAAACCTGTGACTGTCATGAAGTACTGCAAAAATAAATCAAGACCAAGTAACGCTTGCTCAGGATCCCTGCCAGGTGGCCCGTGGTTTTATGGAGCCTGCCTCGGCGAACACGGCATTGCTGCAGCAGAGACCATGGGGCCCGGAGGAGCTGCTGTGGAAAACCCCATCTACGGCCACGGGGAGTCCTGCGCTGCACCTGGGAGCTAGACTCCTTGTTACATCTTTGGGCTGTTAGGGAAAATGTGGTCTGGTGTTCTCCAGGACTAGCAAAACACACCACTGAAATCTGTTGTTGGGTGACAAAACTTGCCCAGCGTGAATCACGCAGCCTCCGACAGCCAGCAAGGAAAATGAGTATAGGAGCCGCCTATTTGAAATCTCGTGGCAAGTAACCTAAACTTGTGTAAATACTCATTTTCCTGGAAGCAGTAGGCAAGAAGGATATCGTTCAGAGCTGCTTCGTGTGAGCGGTGCAGAAGGTGACACAGACGCGAGGGGCTCCAGCTCGCCTCCCAGCTGTAGAGCAACCCTGACCCTGTAACCGATCCAAGGGAGTTTCCACTTTCCAGTGGGATATGGCATATTCAACAACTCCTTACGGTGTGAACTCCAGCAGAGTGCTCTGAAGAGCCCAAGGGCTTCTCAATGGTCCTTACTAATAAATGACCTCAAATATTTCCTCCTGATGGCAGAGCAGTGTAGAAGTCCCCAAGTGACCTCTGCCTGGGACGTCTCTTCCCTGCTTGGGTTCACCAGAAGCCTCCTCGCACCGGGTAGCTGCATGTTATTAGCAGATATTGGTTCAGATTGAGGACTGATCATTCATATGAAATGCTGTGGTAATATCTCAGGTTTTTACATAATGAAAACAGATTTTAACCGTTTTCTTGTTAAATGTTTGATAAATGGAGTCTTATGTCTGCACAATATTTTGTGTTTGAAAGGCAACATTTGTTTGGGCTTCCTCAAGCAGGAAATTTATTTTAACAGCTCATTTCATAGCACTGAAATATTACTACTACTACTACTACTACTACTACTACTACTGACAATAATAATACCACTTAATTGTTAAAGTGCCTTTCAACTTCAGGAATATCAAACAGTTTTACAAACTCCTCCACCCTGGAAAGCTTCCAGTCTTTCACTACCTCTACGCTATGTTCTGGGGCAGAAAATGAGAACTGTGCTTTCCCAAGAAAATTGCATGGGAGTTTTACATAAGAAAAGTGAAAAGACACCTTCACAGTGCCTTTTAGATAATGGTTTAAGAGATGCAGTTTTAGTTTTGCTGACATTTGCCTTGTTTCCCTTGGAGTTGTTTATCTGGTAGCTGTAAGGTTTACCATCATCTACCCTCTTCTTGCCGTACTACAGTGATACGTTGGATGGTGTGACTCACCGTTTACCTGTGACTCCTGTGAGATGCCCCCTCTGCTCCTGCTGTGTGCAAGAACAGTTGAAGCAATTGGGCAGGTCTTTGGCACAAATATATCACAGCTCTGTTGATTATTTGGCTGAGGAAATTACCCTGGCTCGAGTCCTTCTTCTGGGCTTTCTTTTCATAGCTCAGTGAAGCAAAATCCATTTGTTTCATTGATGCTTGGGTTGGACCTCAGTGATTTTCCAACCACCTATTAAAATAGAGCCTATGCCTTTCTTTTCCAGAAAACCTCCATTTTGTTCCATGACTGGAACGATGATGTCAGACCGGAGTATTTTGGATTTACAAATTCCCTGCTACAAAATAGGAGTGAGCTAATCAGAGGGACAGACAGGCTAATTATAGCAGAGCGAGCGCTTCTATTTATTCCCAAGTATCTTGTTAATCAGCAATAATGGAAAAGAAAGTAGCAAGAACTTACATGGCAGTTAAGTGAGTTTTCGTTAAAATATATATTCTTAAATTAACCTAAGTGTCTTTGAATCATGAGAATGTAATTTAATTTAATCCATTAGCAATATGAAACTTGAATCCTACTTCCCATCATATCTTCAAGGGCGTAAGTAATGAAATGTTTAGTGGCGAGTAGGTAGTGTTATTATTAGAGACCTAATTGCTCAAAGGTGCAATAATATCCACTGCAATATTTCATTTTGGGGGGGTTAGAGTCTTTTACAATGTCACAGTTGAAAAAGGATGGGAAAGAAGTGCTGGGCAGTTTCTTGCGAAGCCTAATGAAATAGGTCACGGTCTGATGCATGAGCTGCAGTGAGGTTGATTGGGATAGGAATGGGAGCAGAACCTGTCCAGCAGAAATAAATGTATAGAGCTACTTGTTCCTGTTCTTTGTGGTTGTACCACAAGAACATTTATACAGACATCAACATTTTAAAAAAAAGCAATTACATTTTAGCCAATATCTGATCCTTTCACAGAAAGGGATCTAAAAGCAGTAAGAATATTAATATCCAGGATGGGTGGCAAGCGTGGCCCAGGAGCCCCCTGCGCTGCATGCAGGGAGAGGAGGAGGAGGAGGAGAAAGAGGAGGAAGATGAGGAGGAGGGCTGTCCCATGCTGGCTAAATCAGGCTGGACGAGGAGCTCTGCTTGTGTCTGACGTCCACTCTGCGGGGAGGGGGGGTCAGCTGGCCCTTACAGGAGGCTTCTTGCAGGTCATGCAGAGCTTGAGGAAGAGCACAAACAGAGTCCCCAAACTCAGAGCCCAGCTCCTTGCTGCTGGCGTGCCTTTAGCAGGAGTGATGCTGGTCCCAAGGGATGCCCTGCAGACGCCTGGGCTGTCCTCTGCATTGCTCCAGTGGCTCAGACCTCAGATCTCTGGATCTTCTCCCCCATTGCAGCGTCAAAGAAATGTTCTCTACCCATCTCCGGGAAGGATTTAATAACAGAATAAAAATTAATTGCTGCCTTGTTTGTTCCGGTGGCAGCTTTTACTGACAACAGCCAGAGCAGGGAGCTGGTGGCAGGGGTAGTGACAGCAGTTTTGTGGGGTCTTGCTCTGTATCACACGCCTCAGACGTGAGGAGCTGCAGATACGGTTTGTCCCATCCAAATTGCCACCAAGAAATGACCTGCCCCTCTCTGACAATACTGTTACTCTGCCCAACTCTGCATATCACCGGGAATAGCCACCGCATTATTGCTGTTATTTTTTGAAGCAGCAAATTTTGCAATACTCAGTCCTGTTCCTCCAAATCAACTCCATCCCTTTGCCTTGCCCTGCTGCTCACTGATGTCTTTCCTCATCAGGGAGCAGGAAGCAAATAGCACGGTTTATTAGCTGCAAACAGCAAACACCTCCTTTTTGGGATGGATTTTTTAACACCCAGTTCTGCAGTGATCTCCTTTTTGGGCTCAAGACTTTAGCCTTCAGTACAGGGCAGAAAGCAATAGGATTTGATCTTCATTTTGAGTCTGTTTAAGGAGGTTTATATTTACGAGCATATAGAGTTTCCTGACTGGGGGGAAAAAAAAAAAAAAGCACTGTTAGAAATCAAACTTTGATCCCCTCAAGTCACATAGAGGCAGGCACTAACAAGCATCTTATGAGCTGAAAATTGAATCTTATAGCATTTCAGCCAGGCAGTCTTGGAAAATTAAGATTAGGGCTGGAAATAGGAGAAATCAACATTAAAGCTTATGTATATATGCTTTATGTATTAGCCGTGGTGACCAAAAAACCCTGAATTTTTTCACATGGCAGATAAATAAACTTTGGTTGGAGCACAAATTTAAGAGAAGAGCAGAGGGGAGGTCTGAGCGTGGCCTCATGCAGGGGCTGGCAGTGATCTGTCCCAGCGAGGGCAGATGCCGAGGGGAGGAAAGCAGGGAGCCCTGGCCTTGGGACAGGCTCGGGGCGGCTGGGCTGGCACGTCACGGGACTGACACCCACCTCGGGGTTTCACCAGCTCAGGGTCAAGGGGTCTGTGTTCACCCCACTCTTTCTGTTCTTTCCTTTTTGGGGGGAAGGGGGGGGGTTTGTTAACATCATGGCACACAGTTACTTTTCTGCAGTTTTCTCATATTTTTGCTGTCATCCTTCGCTCCCTTCGGTGCGTAAAATTTATTTTGCTTAGTTGCATTTTATTTTAAAAAATGCTACCGTTTCCACTTGACCTACTGTGATTTCAGAAGAGCAGTGTGGTACATTAATCATCTGGGTAACGATTGTCTAATATTTATGTGAAGCTTCTTTCAAAGTTGGTATATTACTTTACATGGAGAAGGTCCTGTTGATTTTCCCGCTGCAGCCAGAGGCGTGGTGTGCATTTGCCTTCACTCATCAATAGGACGGAAAAGGGTCCAAGTGGCTGTTGATACCTTTCGCAGCCTCCTCTCCCCAACCACACAGGCATCTTCAGAAAATAGTTTGTCAAATATTCATGGTTTCATCTTTTCCCTTTCATTTCTGATGGTGCGATGCTATTTGGAATAACATCTTCTATGAGGATAACCTTTAAAATTCAGTAGAGAAAGGAGAAGAAAGAAGAATAATGCTTACAGAGGTCCTGAAGGAAAAACTAGCACAGGCTCTTACTTATAACTATCAGATTGGACTTTTAAGTAACCTACACAGGTTTTCTAAATATGCACGATTACATGTCCTGATGATGAAAAACCTGCTTGTTTTTCAGGACGCAGACTGACATGTAACTCTCTGGCATTTAAATCCTCGCGTCTGTAGTCCTTTGTTTTGGAGAAGGCAGCAAATTAAACTCCCACCAGCAGACACCCAAAGCAGGTCCTTTGGGGGGGTACGCGGGGCCGTGCAGCTCAGCATGCCCGAGAGTGACTCACCGAGCTGGCGGGTTATTGATTATTAATAGGACAAATGTTCCCATTTCAGTGACTGGAATTGCTCGTGCACCGAGGAGGAGACGGAGAACTGCCTGGGAAACGCCGGGCTGGGCAGGTGCTGGGGCGAGAAGCGGCGAGGTCTCCGTCTGGAAGAGGTAAAGGGCAACGTCTTCTGCCGGCGGCTGGCTACCGTCCTGCCGGGGCTGGTGGCCAGGCTGGGGGCGGCAGCGGCCCCTGCCAGGGCGGCGGAGCTGGCGGCCGCACCAACCCCCCGGTGCCAGCGGGCAGGCCAGCCCGGCCCCGCTCTGCCAGGTCCTCGTTGCAGGTGGACGCGTGGGTAGAGAGCAAACCGCTGCAGGGACAGGCGGGGAGATTGCCGAAAGGGGCGTCTGCTGGAGAGAGCATGCCCCAGGGCATCGGTGCCAGGGACCTCACCGCTCCGTGCTTCTCCCACCCTATGGCACGAGGTCAGGCTTCACAGTTTTGTTAATTAAGTTCAAGCGGCATAAAACCCCTCGAGTTTCAATGGGCTTAGGTAGCTGGGTCTCATCCTCCATCCCTGCTCTCTTACACATCTGTTCATTTTTCAGGAAACCAGACAATCTTTGGTCCCTTTGGGGCTCTTTCATTCAACCTTTTCATTTTGTTGTTTGTTTTTTTAGATTTCCATTGCAATCAAGCAATCCAAACCAGTCTCAGCTTGAAGATACGAAAACTGAACTGTTGCACTAACGCTGTTATTCTTTAAAAAGGCTGACAACTTTTTAAGGGTTGTTGACATTTCCTGTCTCAAGAATAATGTAAAGCAACAACATTCAGGAATCCCGCAAAAGTGATTCCTCTTTTCTTGATCAGCTCTGGTGTATTCATACAAACTTACAAGAATAAGTATATTCCTCTATACTAGTCCCACCTGGGGACTGGGGGGCCCAGGGCTGGGTGAAGGCAACACTCGGTGAGTGCCACAGGGACTGGGACGTCACTGGTGATGCTCTGCTCTGCTGGAACACAAGCAGTGCTGTGGTGCTAAAAGTAAAGCAGACAAACTTCCTTTGCAAGTAGTAATGCATGGGTACCGTTCTTATTAAGATAGACCCTCTAATCATTCTGGTAGATCTGGGTTGTAATGTTTTATTTCAGTCAGAAGTGTTTTTTGGTAAGATAGAATGAAACTTATGAAGCTTAATGTCCATGTCAAATATAAAGTTTTCCTTTTGACATATTTTATCTCAGTGCGACCATGGAAAGTATTGGATGATCCACTTCTAGCTGAATATTAATGAAGTAAATTATCTTAGAAAATTTCCTACTGTGTTCAGACTACAGGAACTAACATGCCTCATTAGATGCCTGTTGATTAGAAATGTTAAAGTGGCTTTTCTTTCTTTGAATTGTAATTAAAATTAATTTGATAGACTTAACCCCCACCCCTGTAACTGGCTATCCACTGAATCTTGTAAGTTGGAAGAAAAGCGTAGCTTGCCCGGCTGTAGCTTGTCTGGGGCTTGGCTTTGCCCTTGTGTTGAAGCCAGCGCACAGCCGCGTGCCGGAGGGTGGTGGGACAGACGTCCCGACGGTGCTTCTGCGCGAGCGGTGGGACCACCGTGGGGATGGAGCCGGGCCAGCCGGGAGGTGGGCGGTGGGCTTGGTGCCCCAGGGCAGGGATGCCTGCAGGGAGAAGAGTTCCCACTGTGAATCCAGGCCAAACACAGGCAGAGAGCTCTCAGAAATGTGCTCATTTTGTTCATCTCTCAATTACAGCCGTTTTCTCATGCCAGAGGTGCATCTCAAATCGCTCCTGTCGCCGTATCCTCTCTGTTCTGCAATTCATATCCTTCTTTTGCCTTTGCAAGTATGTCTAGGATTGTGCTTTCCTTTTAAACCTTCTCCAAATCATGAAATATTGTTTATATCATTAATTCAGGTAGGGAGCCAAGAAATGTGCTGAATGCAATCTTGCCTTTGCAGCCTGGTAAGCAGCAGTGAAAGCTCGTTGTAATAACAGAGCATTGCCCGTTATCGTTACCAGATGTACAACACAGAGTGATTGTAACTCTCTGAATCACAGGCACACCGGGGACTGGAGGGTTAGAAAAAGTATTTAATCACTGGTCCCTTTAGGATTAATAGGCAAGGCGAGGGATAACATTTGTAATAGATTATATCTTTCTGAGAGCAGAATCTAGGCAGATTAAGTACTGTATTCCTTACAGTTATTTTTGTTCTCAGGACGTATATTTGGGTCAGAAAGATCTTTAGTGCTGTAATGGAAATGCATTACATGGTAGAGGAAGCTTTAGTTGTTGCTGGTAAAATGAGAAAGGAAGTCACCTCGCTCTGCGCCCTGGTAAGTACATGAAGTTTAATTCCATCACTGCTCAAAACAAGTCAAAGCAGGTGGGTAATTAAGCCGGAGGAACACAGGTCAGGAATTTCATGCTTTCTAGGTGTTCAGACCTGTTCAGCTCTGTCTCCTCCTGGACAGCCTTCCCCATCCCCGGGACCTCCACCCCAGGATCCAGCCCCTTGCAGGGCTCTGGCTGCGGGCTGGGGTGCTGCACGGCCACGGGGACACACGCACGGAGCTCCTGAGCAGTTCTGCACAGTGACAGGGACAGTCTGAAGTGCCTCCTCTTTTGGGCCTGCTTACAGTGTCTCCGACCTTTTTTTAATATATGTCTACAGCTGTCCATGTTTCCTGGAAAATTCACAGTGTCGGGGGGAGGGAGGGGAAGGGGCCCAACAGCAGACGTGTCCAGCGGCAATCTTGAAAACGCCGTCTTAAGTCAGGTCACAGAGAGGAGCTGCTTGGCTTGAGACTGTGTTTTAATTACTGAGCTCTAACTTCATTCCTGCTACACCTATTTCTTTCATGTTATATATAACCGAGCACAATTCCTCTACTGAAAAGCTCCGGGAGAATCACTAAAAATCAGTCCAGAAAGACTGGCCGTTCCGAGGCAGGGAAGGCTCTTTTCCAAGCAGAAGAGCGGGGCTCAGCTTCAAGCCGGTCGCCGTCCTTCCCCTGCCCGTGCAGCCTGGCAGCACGGCCCCGATCCCGGGGCAAGGGCTCTCCTCCCGGCATGAAGGATGGGGTTTGCAGGCGACGCCAAGAAACCCCGTGGGATCTGTGCTCCAGAAACTTCACTTCCCGCGGGAGCAGTCCTCAGCACAGCCCCGATTTCACTGCCTCTGTGGATGGTGCCAAGCAGTTGGTTTTGCTCCAGGCTTTCTCTGGAATTAGGGACTCTGAAACAGAAGACTTGTGTTGGAGCATCCCCCCAGGTAGTTACTTACATTAAGGTACAGTGTTGTTTTCCCTGAACCTCTCCAGCATGCTTTAGCTCCGGAGGAGACTCAGGCGGCTGGCAGAGCAAGCGGGCAGCTGGATCTTAAGGATGTTTGAAGCAGCAAAACAAACTGATCCAGGTGTGAGTCTAAGGGGCAAATCCTGTTTTCCCTCCAGGGCCTTTGTAGGGACGAGCTTGCAAGGGTTGGAAACATTGCACATGGCTTGTTACAGCCCTGGGAGACATCCACTTCTGTCATCACACAGTGTCAATGTTTGCTGGCCACCTTGTTTTCCTTCCCATGTCTGCCGCTCCTTTTGTTTCGGCGCTTGCAGGACGGGCCTGCCAGGTATTCTGGAGCCCTTACCTGGAGCAGGATTAGCCTTCGGGACATCAGCTGGGTTTGTTTCACCAGCCTAGTTAAACAAAGCGGCATTTCCTACCCAGTAAGTAACTATTCACATGCACCTGGCTGGGATTCAAATGCTTAACAGCGATAACTTAGAGGAATGCCATGTGGCATGCACTAAACGGGAATGCCAAACTTGTTATATTTGCAAGCCAAAATACTTATGCAATTAGTGCAGCCTTGGCCAGTGGCCACAGCCAGATGTCTAGCTGTGCCCTGCGCACTCCTGGAGGAACAGTGCACGAAGGAAAAAGAACAGATTTTCTTTAAGTAAAATGAAACAGTAGGATTCGCCTCTCCTAAATGAGCTGTTTATAAAGGGCTTGTATGGTTAACTTGCGCTCAGTGATTTATTCCTCTTTCCCCTCCCCTACACCTCTTCCCTGTACTCCCAGCGTCTACTGAATGTCTAAATTAAATAATTGTCCTGATTTAGACATAAAAGAAGTTCTCAGCTGTCTGAGGCCCCAGTTGGGCGTCAGGATTCCTGGGAAGGGATGAAAACTCCTGCAGCCACAGCATACAAAGCACTGATTTGGGAATAAGCTCTCCCCGAGAGTTTCAATATGCTGATTAACTTGGTACCAGCCAGCTCTGTGTCAGATCAAGCCTGTCTGCCCCGCTCTCCTTTGGTGCTGTAATTCTGAGACCAAGTAATTTCCTGCTTTGGCATTTAAATAAATCACTTGTGGCTGCACAAGCAGAGGTGCACATGTGGTCCCCAGCAGGGACACAGCACCCCCGTCTTGTCTTAAGATATAACAGGACCCATCTTCCCGAGTCCCACCCATGATGTGCTGTCGGTGCTGGGTCAGGATTAGTCCCTCAGGTGTAAGCTAACCAGCGGGAGAAAGCAAGCACTGTGGTTCTTCGGGCTTTCTCTGGGCTTTCACAGTGAGGAGTGACCGAAGGGAGGCAGGAGTGCTGCAGCTGGGAGCTGTGTAGGTCAGAGCGTGCGTATGGAAGGATGATGTGCAGGGGAGCTGGGAGATAAGGACAAAGCGAAATGGAGTATTTAGCAGGAGAAAAGGGACAGGTATCAGGCTCTGCTCAAAACTGAGCTCTACCTTAAGGAGTTGAGAAAGATTGCAGATGAGTGGTGTGGAGGTGGCTGGAGGGCAGTGTAGGCAGAAACCACTGTATGGGCTCTGCAGTATGTCCAGACAAACCAGTCTCCATCAGGAGCTGGAGGATTGACTATGGGATGAGGCTGAAATGCCTGAGATTTTGGAAATTTCCACCTGATGCTTCAGCTTTCTGTTACTCATGGATGAGGACTGTGGCATAAAGTACCGCTTCAGTACAAAACCAGGTAGTTTCCATGACACTTGATGTAGGATAGAGTATATTTCTTCAGGTCCTCATGAACTGTATGTTAAGCAGCTTCTGGATCCATGAATGCATGGTCCATTTAGCTGTTCACTGACATCTGCCAGTTCAGGATCTCCAAGCTCCTGGGGCAGAGAGTAATTCTGCAATGGTGAGATTTGCAATGTTTTTTTCTTGCAGGTATGGCCTAGGTCTGACATTTCGCCAAGTTGCTCAGTTGAACGTTGATTGCGCTGCAGGAGAAAAGGGAGTGCCATTTGCCTCCAGGTCCTTGCTTTACAGGGCATTGAGGAAAAGCAGAAAGAATGGTTATGCATCAAAAATCTCTTTGTGTGAGGGATCTGCTGGAGCTACAGCAGTAACAGGTGGATCTTCACCGCAGCTTTCCTGAAAGTGAGGAAGGTAGAGCTCTTTGCATCCAGGGAACAGGTCCCTGCACAGCCCTGCGCAGGGCTTCCCATGTGCAGTGCTTGAGATCTCGTACGAGTTGGGACATGAAGAGTATTAGGTGGGACTGCCATGTTGCTGGATACACACATTTGAGAATCTCACCAAGGACCTAACAGCAGAGTCCTGAATCTCTTGTGTTACGGTTTGTCAAGCTGTTCCTTAGGGGCAGGAGAGACACCCCCCCAAACTCACACTACTTCTTGCAGATTCGGGTTGGTGGTTGCGCAGAGCCCCTCTGCTGTGCTTTGCTTCCCCACCGGCCGCCCTCCTCCCTGGCTGCAGCCGGTTGCGATGCTTTCATAAAGGCAGTGTTCTCCACAAACACGCTTGATTACTTTCAGAGCTAGAAACTTGCTTGGAAGAAAATGGTGAATAAACCCATCATGCAAGGCGATTCATGGAGATCATTAGCCATGACCCAAAGATGTATAAACCCATAATTTCTTCAAGTCTTGCTAAGTATCTTAAGTCTTAGAGGGCATTGTGCTGGTCTTCTTTAATAAACAGAAGCAAAACCCCCCAATTCAGCTGCTCAGTTGTGGCATATGTGGGACTTCTCATGGGTTACCAGTAGATTACTACAGATGAGCTCAGAGTGGCATGTCATTTGTGTTTGGCACTTGGCAGGGACTGTCATGAGTGGTGGGCGAAGGAGGCAGAAGAGGGCAATACCTGCTTTAGTATTTGCTGTCTCTATGTTTGAAATACTTAGAGGAACATCAAGCAGCTTCACCCATCCCACAGCAGCGTGGGGAGCCCTGTGGCCAGGAGAAACTGCGAGGAGTGGGGCTGGAGTACATACCCTGGGGAGAAGATGTTGATGTATTTCCCAGATCAGAACTGGCCCTATCTGTTATTACTGAAGCCGAAAGAGCTTGGTTTTGCAGTGATTGCATTAGGAAGGGGTTGGTGAGGGAACTGCTCCTCACCCTCATCCCAGTACAAACGCCACTACAACATTTATTGATTCTTTTGCAGTCACAGCTGTCAACGTACGCACCCACAGCATTTGTTAGTCCTGCTTGGAAAGATTTTCTGCCAGTTCTCACCATTATCAACTTCATGTCATTAGCAGTAATATCTCCCTGTAACGTCAAGGGATAGGAGAATTCCGCAGGGGTCCCTTGGGAACCTCTGCAGAGACCTTCCTGTCCCTGTCGGATGGGCAGGGCTGCACCGGCTGGGGAGGACACGGAGCATTTCGGTATTGCTGGAGGGAGAGCCAAGGCTGTGGTCAATGCCCGGTTGCTCTCGCTGGATAGATTCAAGGTGTGTGTCGGACGGTGTAGGGGAAACGGTTGCTGCAGCGAGCGGGCGTGAATTCCCCGGCTCCAGCCCGGCAGTGGCACCCTCAGTTTTCCCAGCTTTCAGCTTTCTCAGCTGCCCGTATTAACTCTGTTTCTAACCTAGCCCACACTGCAGAGGCTATCAGTATGAAAAATAATTCCCAAAATAAACACAAAAAGGAAATTTCTGTCTCCCCATCACTGTAATTTGCGGGCAAAAAAAACAATCCAGGAATTGTGGATGGATGTTATTTAGGCCAAATTGATTCACCCAGCTTGTATACTCCTTTCTGCACCTTATTTGCAATCAAAAGTCCATACATAATTAATCAAACACACATGAAAATCCGCAGGACAATGAAGACTACTGCAGAATGCCTCCCCCGGTGCTGGCAGAGCCATCACTCCGGAGCCAGATTTCTAAACTGGCTCTAACAAGGCATTGCCCAATGCCTGGGCTCATCTGGCCATCGTGCCGGCAGGAACCGTGCCGGCACAGCCGGGACGGTGCGTGGGGACGTCCTGCCGGCACCCTGCCTCTGCCTCGGGGGTGCCAGCCTTCCTCAGCAGTCTGCCGTGGGGCCGTTGAGAAATGGAGACGGGAAAGATGGGGAAAAAACGTGTCTTTCCTGAAGTAATTCCAGATAAGACGGCCAAAGTGTATTTTTAGAGCAACAAGTTATATGGGTTTAATAACATGCTTCGGCTGAATGTGTGGCTCCACCTTGGGAGGACGAGAAAGCCCACGCTCATCTTTCAGGTTTATTCCTCTTGTGTCGCACGTGCACAAGGATTTCTTACGGCTGGGTTTCAGGACAACATCCCCTCTCTCAAGAACACAAACAGTTAAGCACCACAGTGTAATGGCAACATAAAATTGTTTCTGCAGCCTGTGTAGATGCAGTGACAACGGATATTACTCACTGTCAGCCGGGTCCCTGAGAGCACTTTATTAAATTGCCTCTAAGACTGAGGAGTGGGGTTAATTATTTAGGTACCTTAATTTTCAATACATCTGCAGTACCAGAAATCTAAAACTCTGGTTCCAGAGACAGAAATACAAGAAACCACGAGCAGAATTTGTTTAAGTGCAATCACTGCCATGTGAAGGAGGTGTGATTTACAATGATTTCGATGCCTAGAATGCAAAAGTGAATATTTAAACAACACCAATAATTTCTCCTGGACGTAGAAGACCCCAGATTCTCACCAGCTGCTTTTGCCTCTCTTAGTTAAATGTTAATACACGTCCCAGTTGATGCAATTAATTTCGTTCCGTGCTGTCATCGCTGTGCAGCACGTGCAGCACGTGCAGGGTGAACCCCCCCGCTCAGCCTGCTCTGGGCCAAGGCTAACCGAGGCTCTGCTGGCGGCGGGGGCACGGGGCTGGGGGGCTGCACTGGAGAGGCGATAGCTGGTGAACGGGGACCCTTACGGCGAGCGCGGGTCCCGAATGCGGGCTGCGAAACGGATGGATGGTGGGGACGTGCTGCTCGTTCATCCAGCAGCGACTGCAGTTAATGGGGAGCTCGACTGCTTTATCGAGCCCCGAGGTGCTGGGCTAAACATTGATACGCTCTCCGGGGAGGCTGGGGGTTTGCAGGAGCCCCCCGGGGGGAAGGCGAGGGCTGTGTCACGGGTGGGTGCCGGCTGGCAGGAGCGGGAGGCATGGCGGGTCCGGCCGGTGGCACCCAGCCTGCCCAGGGCAGCACCGGGGGGCTCAGCCCGCTGCCCACCTCCGAGCATCGCCAGCCAGTGGGACCTCTGCCCCCGCCTCGGGGCACTGCTTCTGCATCCCCCGGCCCCCAGTTAGACGGCAAACGAGCCGTTACTGGAGCAGCCGCTCTCGTCGAAGGACTGTGGAGCACTTGGAAGGTTTTGCGGGGTGCGTGGCGGGAGGTGCGTGCCCCCGCTCGGCACCTGGCACGGCCAGGCATCCCTCCCGCCTGCCGCCCTCTCTGGTGGTTCTCCAGCCGGGAAATCCCTGGGCAGCTCCTTTGCTGCCTCGCAGTGGGCTGTCCTCTGGGTATTTAGCTAAAAAAAAAATTTAAAAAAAGTCTACGCTTACCTGGTCCTTTGCTGAACAGTTGCGTTCTGGGGTTCAGGAATGTAAGGAGCAGCGTTTTAGTACAAACGTGCACTCTGGCAAAGTGACAAGAATGATTTTCTGTTTTCGTTTGTTTAATAAATAATCACAGCAATGGAAGAATTTGCCTGACTCAGTCTACCAGCATGAATTAAAACATTCAATTACACCAGTAGGGGAAGTTTAAATATTTACTTATTCTTTAGGGGATTATAAATTAACCCTCAGGACCTCCATAAACCTTAGTCAAGACATTGACAAAAAACTAGAATTCAGACCTTAATTAATCTAGGGGAAACAGCGCGCAAGCCCCGAGGGACGTTGGATGGGGAGAGCCCCAAGGGCCGTGCTTGCTTCTCAGCCATGTAGAAATAGGCACACCCAGCTGTAAAAAATTCAGATTTAGTGAAAGTGCATTGTGGGGATAATTAAAACCCACTGTACCTGACACATTTCATGACGGTCCCTGAAGTGGGAGCCTTGACTGTTGCCGTATAAATCAGGCGCTTTGCGGGCTCATTAACATTTCACGATTCAGATATAAAGTCCTTCCCCTTGGTGGGACGTGTGCTGCGAATGTGCTCTGGCTGCTGCCGCGGGCAGGGGGATGCTCTAATGCCAACCGTTCCTTCATTAACTTTCAGCCAGGAAAGTGCTTGCTTGTAAACAGATTCGTGATCTCCGTGAAGTTGCTGTTTCTCTTCCCAAAGGAAAAATAGGAGTTGAAACTTGCTTACCCAATATATTCATTGCCGTTCTCTAAGGAATTAAATTAGTGCTGTCAGAGTGTAATAAATTAACAAGAGAGAGTTTTGATAAGAAAACAAACAGCAGTATGGGGAGGTGCAGTTCCCGGCGAGAAGAAGGTGGAAGGGCAGTTTGCATTTTGACCACACCACTGAAAGTGCTCATTTTTCATGGTCTGGAAGAACATTATTATCAGAATGATCTGCTTGCTATGATTTCCCTTCCCAGTAGTTCCTTCCAAGCAGGCACATTTCTGCAAGGCAGAAAAAAGGGCCATTTGCTGAGATCCCTCTGGAACGCTTCGGGAGGCACTCAGCACCCTTCCAGCCCAAATGTGCTCTGCTTTGCAGGTGGCAGCTGGTGGGTTATTTCAGGAGAAAAGCAAAATTCTGCATAAGAAAAGGTTGCCCCGCTTGGCCCTTCTTTTGCTTTGGACTGATGCTGAAGTCCCTCTTTGATTTGGATTTATTTTCTTGAATTATATTAATATGTGGCAAGGCTGTTTTGAAAATCACCTGCCCTCTAAAGATTATCTTGTTCTTCAGACACCACTGAGCTCCTGAAATGAAGGCACCGCATCTCTGCAGGGCAGGTGAACCTCTTAATAGAAAGGACTGTAAATTGGGCCAGTCCCGGAGGGAAAGCAATTGTAGGGATAAAAGCAGATACGGTAACTATACTTCAATGACCTACTTTTTCCCAGCCTTTACTTGCTATGCAACAACTCACGTGTGCAAGAAAACCCCTCCGTGTGTCACGTACACGTGAAAGTGCTATTTAGCCTGAGCCAAAAATGGTAAATGAAACAAAGTAAGTGGCAAAATTAGTGGAGTTGGGGATGAGAAGGAGGATATGTGACTTTCCGTGGATTTCTGTAGGCTTTGTTGAGGACCTGCTCACAACACCCGCGCTGGCCTGGGCTGAGCTGCACCTTCTCCTGCCACCCTGCTGCCGCTGGGTCGAGGCATAACTGCAAAAGCAATTTGAGGGGAAATTTATGTTTTGAAAGCTCTTTTTCTTTTTGTCGTTTTCATTTGTCTGCCTCAGGTTTAGGCACCAGCAGGCAGAGCCCTTTCATGTACCCCGTGGGCCAGCCCAACAGAAAAGCCCCCCCACCTCTTTCTGGTCTGTAGCATGAAGCCCAAGTGAGAATGGTTAATTTTATTTGAGATACGTCATTTCGGTGGTGACAGAATCTCTAATTAAAGCGTGCGTTTGCCTGGCACAGGGCAAGGGCAGTCTTGGCAGGTAAACAGCAGCTTAAGTGGTCTGAGCTTCAGGAGGGTTTCTTGTGCCCTAGGGGTTGGGGAAGATTGTGGTTCTTGCCCTGTTGAGTACCGAAAAGGGTTTATTTCCACACGGGACATGTTTCGAGCTGTGTCCCACCTCCTGGGTCAGCTGTGCTTGCCAGGAGCCCACGGGCAGTGCCTCTGCTCCCAGGAGCATCCCTGCTGCACGGCCACCTCCTCCCAGCGGCTGAAGTGCCATGGAAATGTGATGCAGGCGGTGGGGTGAGGCTGGTAGGAGGAGGGAGAGGTATTGATTTTCCTTTACTGTGCAGACCAAATTTCAGCTGAAGAAGAGTATCTGTTCTGTGGTATCTGGGCATAGCCAGTCTTCAGACTCTGAATAAAAATGGTGCCAAATATCTTCCTTTAAACTTGCATCCGTTCCTCCTGCTCACTGTAGCTCAAGCCAAGTTCAGAAGACCTTCGCAATACGAGCTGACAGTTGCAGCTTCATCCAGGTTCACGCCTTGTCTTCAGAAGGTGCTGGATGCTCACCAGTCAGGGCACCTGGCTCAGCAGCGTGTTTGCTCTGCTTCCATCTCTCGTGAATCAAATATTTGCAGGATTTGCACAGCTCTTCTCTGGTTTAAAGTCAAAGGAAATACATTTCCTTTTTCTCTACTCTTTAACAACCTCAATAAATTGAGTTAAAACCAGCTAATTACATACGACTTTAGCAAGTGAAATGTGGTCATGTGCAATTAGAGTCTTTGCTGTGCTACCGCCTTGGCTCTTCTGAACTCTGTTAATGACTTGGCCGGTTGACTCACTCTTCCACACAGTGTTTTGGTAAGAGACAGCAGAAACGGGCATCTTACCTCCAGGTCCCTCTCACCGAGTCTTCCACACTCCTGCTTCAAAGCAGCACTGAAGAGTCACCCATCAAGAAACCCAAAAGCAACTGAGCGCTGGAAGGGGACAGAAAGCAACAGCTGGAGGCAAGGAAACAAAGAGCTTTTCCCCTCTCTTAGAAAAGATGGAACAAATATTTATTTGCACTGTGACTGCTCTCTGTTCCTCTAGCCGGGCTGTACAGGCCATTGCTCTGCTTCCAGTTATCAAGGGGGTATCACTTACTGACAATCAGCTCGCGCTGGATTTGGTCTATGCCTCATCTCTGGTCACCGCAGAGTCAGTTCCATGGCACGGTGCCACGGCTTGTGCGTCATCGGTTGTTTCCCCCCCCAAAGCTCGGCCGGTGCCAGAGCCACGCGCTGCGCTGCCGGGAGCAGGGCTTCAGGTGCCGTATCATCTGGCTCCCGGGGGCTGCCCTGAGCCGGGCTGGAACGCCTTCTGCTGATGCCGCCTCCGAGCAAGGGTCTGTGCTGGGTGAGCTCTCGCCTGGGACACTGACGAGAAGAAGGAGTTGGTGCAGAAAACCCTTCACCCACAGACTCGCTTACTGCCGGCAAGGGAGTTGGTTCCGCGGGTGAAATCAAACAGCGTGTCCTGGTTTCAGCTGGGATGTAGTTAGCTGTCTTCCTAGTAGCTGGTACAGTGCTGTGTTTTGAGTTCAGTATGGAAGAATGTTAATAACACTGATGTTTTCAGTTGTTGCTCAGTAGTGTTTAGACTATAGTCAAGGATTTTTCAGCTTCTCATGCCCAGCCAGGGCACCTGACCCAAACTGGCCAACAGTGTATTCCATACCATGGGACGTCCCATCTAGTTTAGGAACTGGGAAGGGGGGGAGGGGGAGGCAGGGAATCGCCGCTCAGGGACTGGCTGGGTGTCGGTCGGCGGGTGGTGAGCAATTGCACTGCGCATCATTTGTACATTCCAATCCTTTTATTACTACTGTTGTCATTTTATTAGTGTTTTCATTATCATTATTAGTTTCTTCTTTTCTGTTCTATTAAACCGTTCTTATCTCAACCCAGGAGTTTTACTTCTTTTCCTGATTTTCTCCCCCATCCCACTGGATGGGGGGGGGAGTGAGTGAGCGGCTGCGTGGTGCTTAGTTGCTGGCTGGGGTTAAACCACGACACAGCGTTTGGTGGCAAAATTTCCGATGCAGGTGTTACTAGGGAAGGAAGCTGGCAGCGTTTCATTCAACGCCTGTCCGTTAAATACAACTTGCGGCCTGGGGCATGTTACATCCCCCCAGGCTAGACCTCTGCGACCCTGTCCCCCAGCTTTGCTACAGGCAGCCCAAGCGCAGCCAGGAGTCACGGTGTCTTTGACAGACTCTCCTTTCAAGTGCTGCAGAAGCTTATCGAGTGGGAAGACGTGCAGTTAAGAGACTGAGGTGACAGAGGTGTTAGTGCCTCGGAGCAGCAGGAGGAGGAGGAGGAGGAGGAAGGCAGCCGAGCGCGATGCTGGGCAGTGGCTGCAGCAGCGCAGGAGCTGGGCTGCGCTCACCCCGGGAGCTCGGCCTGAAGCAAAAGGCAAGCGTAAGGCTAGGTCTGCACCCGTGCCGGCTAGCCTCAGCCTAAGGCAGTGCCACATCCAGGTTATAAGCTATTGCGGTGTTTGGGACAGCAGCCAGGTTAAAACCAAGGCTAAGGGTGCAAAGAAGACAGGTCCTTATTCTTCACTCATCATTTCTCCTTTTCAGGCATTTTCGTTCCCACACGCTGTATCACGGCATACCTGATGGGGCCTGTACCATTTTCCCAACAGACTTATGAAATACATGTTCTGTGGAACCAGGCAAGATGGCAAGAGAGAAAGAGCTAATAATTACTGTGGGGTCTTCTTGCTGGTGGACTTCCTGCTAGAAGGAGCCTGCAGACTGCTCTGACAGCAAAAGGCAGCAGAAACAAATTACTGAATCGGTCTAGACTAATATTTACCCCTCTGTCTCTCCTGAATCACCCTCCTCCTTATCAGCACCCTTCCTGCTGAAGCCCGTAGCAGGAGGGAGAGGCCAGCATTAACTAACAGCTGAATGGTGAAGCGTGTTTGCATACCTGGCACTGGGGTCCTGATTTCCAAAAAGCAGCCTGCATCTACAGTCCAGGCCTCCAGGGCAGCTGGCAGCCAAAATCTGGCCCTGCACATAATGTATTTATTGTTCATGGAGGGGGAAAAAAACCCAAACAAAACCCAAACCAAAACCCCGCCCACACCTCTGGGGTCACAGGCTTCTATCTCCTTGCACTCTAGGGAGAGTTTTATTGTTGTCAGGTGCAAGCAGACATTTATTAATTGAGCAATTTCTCCTGACCTTGATGGAAACCATCACTAACAGTCAAATAAATAGATTAATATCATAATTTTTCAAGGCTAGGCTTAGAAATTAATTGCGTTTATCTGATTTTGGCTGTTTTGCCATGGCAGTGGTTTAAATTTTTTTCACGTTTTCTTTCCAATTTGCACAGATGCATATATCATACTGAGGACAATGCTACACCTAATTTACTTCAGCAAATGAGACCAATTAAAAATAACTCAGTAAAAATTATACTGAATCTTCAATTACTTGGGGAAGATGAGGAGCAGGGCATTCTGTAATTGACTTGTTCATCTTCTTGTCCTCCAAAACTCTTGTTATGAACGTTAGCCAAAGTAGTTCACTAGCTGGTTGCCGTTAGTACTGACTACTATTTCTACTCTATGACCAATATAAATCACATATTACTGTTTTAGTTTTCTGGTTGGATGAAGGCTATTATCTATACCTATGGGAGAGGTGGAAGACGGAGCATTTTTTTTCATCAGAACTGCTGTTTTCGTCCAGCCCTGCTGTATATGGTGTATTCTGACACCTCCTGCTGACACCGGCATATGTAGCTCCGGATGGATTATTATGATAAAGAAAAAACTAGTCAATAAAAATGAAGCATTGTACTTCCACTTCAGGATTGGGAATTGCAGATGCACTGCACATTACACCTGTTTTGCATGATTTGTAGGTAATATCATATTTCAATAAGTAGCAAAAATGAAACACCATGAAAATGATCAAAACTCTTGCCTTTTGCAGATACCTGCCTCTAAAATAAGATGCTACCAAACATGCTGTGGTAAATTCATTTCTACCAGAGCAATTAGCAGCTCTCGTGTCACTAATTACAAGGATTTTACAGAGAATGCACATCTCTAATTAAGGCCCTATTACACATGCTACTCATTCACAGCTCAACTCACTTTGATGAATAGTGAACAGCTGTTGCTGATAATGCCAAGATATGGATCTTCTTCCTTTTAGTTTTGAGAAGCAGCATCCATTGGGCTTTTTGAAGGGTGTCAACATTAAGATGGAAAATGCACGTTAGTGCTGTCGAAGTTTCCAGAGAGAGAAGCGATGGAGGGGAGAGCTGGGCTGGGCTGGGCTCCCGCTCCGCAGCAGGTGAGCGGGCGCTTGCGGGTCTCTTCTTGGCTCTGGCGTATTCAGTACATTTTATCGGTCAAAGCCTGCTGTTGGCTGAACAGTAACCTGGGTTTTCCCAGAGCTAGCAAAACAGCTAGCTCTTTTGGGGTATCTTCTACAGGAGGGTATTGCTGAGTTTGTGTCTCAGTCAAGGGGGAAGATGTCTCTCTTGTTGAAGACTGTATGTTTGAAGATGATCCACTGGAAAACTGCTGGCAAGGTTTGGTCGTGAGAGCTGCCGTTCCTAGAATGGTATATGGCCAGCTGGTTGGCATCTCTGCTTTTTTATTCTACCGTTTTTCTTTTATGCTTCGCCTGCCCTGTGAGAGATGTAAAGAAGTTTAATTGAAGAGTGGGTCTAAAGTGCTTTGAAGTCCTTGCATAAAAGGCATTGTACGTGCACGATGTTCTGCAGTTGCTTGTTTGGATGAGTATATTCACATCTTCTTTTTCTGTTACTAAATTCATGTCCCTTTGTTCACTTCTAAGGCAATATTTCAAACTTCACATAACAATGAAAAAATTTGCTTTCATATTTAATGCATAATAAGATCATGTAATTAGAAATGAGCCTTCATCATGATACATGAACATTGTCAGTACAATCACCAAGGAAGACTCTTTTCTCTCTTTTCTCATAGCAGCCAGTGTAATCATAAGGCCACTGTATATATTTGCTGCCTTTGATCAATAATTTAGGGTAATCATTTTGTTCTGTAAAATTTCCAAAGTCCATATATATTGCATAAAATGCAGAATAGCAAATCCCAGATTGGATTTTAAAAAGCTTTTCATGAAAGGTTTGGGTTTTTTCAACTCAGAGGAGGGGAAAGAAGTGGGTCTAGAGATGTGAATAAATCTGTTTGTTTGGGGACTTTGATTCCTGAAGATTTATTTTCTTAATACTGTTGAGTAGCATTTAGACTGTCCCCAGCTCCTATGAGCTTATAGAAAAGCTATTTTTCTGTTTTATTTTAGCCTCTAGCCTTCTAGCCTCGGTCAGGAGAAGAGAAGTGGGACTTGCATATCATACTCCCTCACAGAGTGCCAGACAGGGAATGCGACGCTATGAGAAACTGCAGTGTGAGCTCTGTTTTGTGCTGTGATGTTACTATGTAGATACGCTGAAAGTTGCTGTGCTGTAAGTAGCTGTCAGCACACATTCTCTACCTCGTGCAGCATTAGGGGCAGAGGAGAATATTTAAATTATTGTTTGGTGGCTGAGGATACGTGTATCTGGAAAATAGCTGAGATGGCTACAACCAGAGTTTTATTCTGTTTGGAGTAGTGGAGATCTGCTAAAGGACAAAGCTGGGTGGAAGGAGGAAAAAAAAAATCTGTTAAAGGTGGGAATTTCTGTGATGAACATCAGGCAGAGATGAACAAGAGAAGGAAGAGAAGAATTTTAAGGGCTTTTTCAGTGGTGGTGGGGGGCTGATTTATTTGCAGCATTGACTGAGGTCAGAGAAAATAGATGGGGAGCAGTATTTGTGTTGTGAGAAGCCTCTGCAGCAGAGGCAGTCTTGAGACTTTATTTATGTATTTGTTTATTTTTAAAAGGGAAGAAAAAATATCACTAAACAGCAGTGGGGAAAACATTCACATGTTCTATCTATGACTCTGCAAATAATGAGGCGTAGGATTATAATAGGTGGGCAGTGAAACCTTACTTGAGTCTAATATTTGCGGACTTTCAGATTTTACTTCCAAGGAGAAACATTTAAAAATGGCTCAGGCAGCGTGAGCTGATGTGTTATTCCCTCAGGAAATGGAATGCAAAATCATATTTATTGCTGCTGGTAGGAAAACTGAGGCTTTCTCTAGGCAACCATTTCCATCTCCAGAGGTAAGAGAGTACCAGGGCATGTTTTAACCACCACGTGCGTGTCTGGGTATGAGATGGGAGGTAGTGCCACAAAACATCTGGCTGTGGCTCGTTATTGAGAAGGGGATTGACTAAATCACTTTGGACTACCAAGCAGAAGTTAGGTTTTCATGGATGCTGTTGCCTCGCAGGCTCAGCAGAGTTTGCTACTTGATGGATGATGTGCTGAGGAGGAAGGACCCTGGTCATTGGCTGTGTGATGGAGGTCTTCAGCCTCTGTGCCTTCCACGTGCCCGCCCTTAGGTGCAGCAGGGCCGCATGGCAGCTGCTGTTCCCTGACGGGGTTTTGAGGGTTATGTTAGGGCTGTGTGACACCAGTAGCACTGCTTTATGACATACACTACTCTGATCTTCTGGAAAGTTTAAGAGTGACTTTCAGCAGGGAAGACAGAGCTACTCTGGTCTCAGCAAGTATCTTTCACTGAGTCCTAAAGGGTTGTCCTTGTCTGCCTACCCTTGCTGCTCCTTCAAATCCAAATTTCCGTCTTTGCCTGGCAAGGTTTTGGCATCGGTATACCCCCCATATTGGTATGGGGCTACAGGGGTGGCTTCTGTGAGAAGCTGCTAGAAGGTTCTCCCATGTCCGACAGAGCCAGTGGCAGCCGGCTCCAAGACGGAGGCTTAAAGAAGGGGGAAAAGTTGCTGCACAACAGCAGCCGCAGCCAGAGAGAGGAGTGAGAACATGTGAGAGGAACAGCCCTGCAGACCCCCAGGTCAGTGCAGAAGGAGGAGGAGGAGATGCTCCAGGCGCCGGAGCAGAGATTCCCCTGCAGCCCAGGGAGGTCCACGGGGGAGCAGATCTCCACCTGCAGCCCGGGGAGGACCCCACGCCGGAGCAGGGGGATGCCCGAAGGAGGCTGGGACCCCGTGGGAGACCCACGCTGGAGCAGTCTGTGCCTGAAGGACTGCAGCCCGTGGGAAGGACCCACGCTGGAGCAGTTTGTGAAGAACTGCGGCCTGTGAGAAGAACCCATGTCGGAGAAGTTTGTGGAGGACTGTCTCCCGTGGGAGGGACCCCACGCTGGGGCAGGGGAAGAGGAGGAGTCCTCTCCATGGGGAGGAAGGAGCGGCAGAGACAAGGTGTGATGAGCTGATGCCAACCCCCACTCCCCATCCCCCTGTGCTGCTGGGGGGGGAGGAGGTAGAGAATTTGGGAGTGGAGTTGAGCCCGGGATAGAAAGGGGGGTGGGGGGAAGGTGTTCTTAAGATTTAGTTTTTATTTCTCATTATCCTACTCTGATTTGATTGGTAATAAATTAAACTAATCTCCCCAAGTTGAGTCTGTTTTGCTCACGACAGTAATTGGTGAGTGATCTCTCCCTGTCCTTATCTCGACCCATGAGCCTTTTGTTATATTTTTCTCTCCCCGTCGAGCTGAGATGGGCAGTGATAGAGCAGCTTTGGTGGGCACCTGGCATCGAGCCAGGGTCGACCCACCACAGCATCTTAAATGTAAAGGCTTTTGTAGTTGTTTCATGAGCGAGGGGCAGCAAGCAGCTGAAGGGATTTTCCTGGCAGATGACAAGCATTGCACAAGCATTCTGCTGCCTCGGGATTGTGCAACTGGTGTTTCTTGCTGGAAGTAACTCTTTTTATGAGGAATTACTCATATCCAGGGCTTTCCCTTCTGCACTTTTCATTGCCCACCAGTTCACTGTAACTCACATTTCCGTCAGTGACACGAACACCATAAGAGACTAATCTGTCACCTGGCTGTGAGTCAGCTTCTCATTTCCAGCTGGGTTTCTTTATGTAATCTATGGGTGAATGCGCATGTCAGTGTGGATTTTGCCATGTGTATGACACTGTTATTGAAGTTGAGTGTCTCGAACAAGCTAAACAAAACAATGAAAAATTGTTCCCCGAGATAATTTAATGCTGGAAAATATTTATGAGGTGTTATAATTTAAATCAAAACATTCACATGACAAAAAACTTTATATTGCTTTGCTGTTTTAATTAAATTATGCTCAGACAGCCACGCGTCATCTCTGGGATAAAATTGGTTGCTAACAGAATATTTTCAGCTCTCTGAGGAATAGAGCTATTTTACAACTGAAACGTTAGGAAACCTCTCTGTGAATTTATCAGATAATGAGTGCTTATTAGGCAGTAGTCAGGTCTGCTAAGGCTGGTGCTCTTATGCAATAGTTTGTGTCCCGCTGGCACACTCTATTTAGCAGTATGTTAACCTGGGATCTTCCATGGCCCTGAAATGAGACAAATATAAACCTCTGAAAGGAGGTGATAAAAGGAACTTTGAGAAACTGGGAGAAGGGGGCAGAGGAAACCAAAGAGGCAGGCATTTTCTGTTGCTAACTTTAGAGCTTAGTATGCATTGGCCAAAAAGAAAGGAGTATAAGTGTGATTTTTTTTTATTTTTTTTTTCAATGTACCACAGCACAGAAAATCATTAGTCATTAGGGATACCACAGCCTACATGTGTTAAAATTCCTTCCATGTTCAGCAGTAAAGAAAAAAATGAGATGTGGAGCTAAGATTGTGTATAAGGGCAGCTGAGCTTGTGCCTGGCGATAATCCATAGTCAGTGAAATCCATGTTCACTGGGGGCTGGTGAGTTTTGACAGCACTTCTGACGCACACAAAACCCCCCTCAATTTCTTGAACTTTAAGTAGTTTTCCCTCACCTGTATTTTTGATTCTGGAACCTAGGAGGAAAAATAATTGGATATATGGAGAAAATAGGAGTCTTCAAATGTAATGTTACCATAATGTACTCTGGCAGTTCAGGCAATGTGTTCATTTTTTAATCCTGAAGTATATGAATAAAGCATAGCAATACATTGCACAGTTTGCATGTACTGGAAATAGAGGCAGTCTCTGGGCAAAGAGCAAGTCAAAGGTGGTATCTATAAAGGCTATCCAAAGTTTTATCTTCTGCAGCGTCAGGCTATAACCTTCAATCACCTCTAAAATGTCTGGTAGCTTCTGGTGAGTGCAATGTTGTCTTTCTGATGTTTATTCCTTTTAAAGATTTAGTTCAGTGCTAGAGTTGATAAAGATACCTTATTTTATTGCCTGTTTGCAGGGACCTGTGCACAAAGAAGCTTTGCAGTAGGGGAGAGGCTGGGGCACCTTTACGGGAGGTGCTGGCACCTCTCCTCCTGAGCGTGCCCTGCAGAAAGGGAAGGGAAAGGAAAGTCTGTGCCAGCCAGCTCTGCTCCAGTGTCTAGCCTGGTCATTAGGACTTTCTGCTGCAGCAAAACTGTATATATACTCTTTTATATATATGTGTGTTTTATGTGTGTGTATATATATAGAGAGTACTATTTAGTCTTTATTGCAGAGTGGACTTAAGGGATTTACATTAATTAAATTCAGATGAACGTAATTCGTTTCGAGTCCTTTTGTCTGCCACTTCTCTAGTTGCTACACAGAAGTACTGAGACGACAAAAAATGACTTCGCTAATAAGTTGCAATAAGTAAATGATGTTGTATCGATCTAAGCATTTGGAGCAGACTGAGCAACCAATATGTTCGTTACATTTCTTCCAGGCTACTTCCAAATAACACTTACTATTAAATTTGAAATGTGCATCTCCAGTACTGGATCAGCTATTAAATTATGCTCATGGATGTTAATACAGAAGGGCCTAAGGCTTGTCTTTATGCAGGCAGAAAAAGAGCACCAGTTAAGTGGCAAATGGGATGAAGAATATATTTTTATGGTACACTTAAAATTTATTCCATTTTAAGATATGTAGCTGTTTAAGAAGGGAGATTTTTTTAAAATTCTGACCTTTCTGTGTGTAGGTAAGCATCTTTGGGGTTTTTTTGGTGTTTTTTTTTTTCCCTTTACCCTAAGAATCATGATTGTTGGCTCTTTTTTCCCCTCCAAGTTTCCAGCAGATTAATGGCTTGTGCTCTTGAAAGAGGCGTGATGAGATTTCAGGGAGTTAGGGGACCAACCTGATGAGCTCATCTGTTTCGGTCAGCAGCAGGCAGAGACGACACTGCTGAGCTTGGGCTGTGCTGCTTGTCCAGCGGTGCTTCCCCTCCACTTCCATAACAGCTGATGGATGTGGGAGAAGAGGCCTATAGCTCTCGTGTTTCCACTCTAGATAGATAGCAGAACAAGATATTCATAGCATAAATTACTGAAAACAGAGCAAGGACACCAGCCCTTGCAGCCTCTGTCTAAATGTCTGTGGCAGCGAGAGAAGTGTCGTGCAAAATGACAAGTGTGAGAGGTTCTTGCAAATTCAAAGGAGTTGTGTGAGATGTTACATGGGTTTGGCCAAGGGTGCTGCTGCTTTTCCCTGTCTGTCAGAAAGGAGAGGTGATGCAGGCAAAAAGATTCATTTTTACTTGGCACAGAATGGGAAGTTTCGTTGCATTGTCTATGCAAGAATGGTAGAATTTCACCTGAAGCTGTAAAAGAAACCTATTGCAGTATTTGAAGAGAGGCAACATTTGAGGAAATACTGTATGTCCAACCTGAATGTCCATTCTGGTCTTAAACCTTTGATGAGAGAAACTGCCCAAGTCCCTGGTTCTCCATTCTCATAGCAGTTTTACCCCATTACCTGTTTTTTCATCATTGTGGTGTGTTGAGAGGGGGGGGTCTTGTTCTCCCCTGCTCTCCTCCCACTGCCACTCTTCTAAAAGTATCTCAGTCTTTCTGCAGATTTAGTCCAAGGCAGAGGATTATGTGGGATAATTACAGGATGATGTATTTTAAATACTGTTTAAGTACTGAGCAGTATTTAGTAGTGACCAAAACTGATCAAATGCAGCAGGAACCTGAAGGAACTGAAGGTCACCTTTAAAACATTTTCTAGCCTTTAATTCCAGAGGGGAGAAAATAAGGATTTGACCCTCTGTTCTGGAGGCACATTTGAAAAGTTTTACTCAAAATGTGCTCAACTTCAGGTACGTTATTTTAGCAGCCAGTGGTATATAGCTGCGTACGTGAAAGTCAAGCTTAATTATAGCCAGTTTTCACTGTTTTTAAAGTTCCTAGGAATCTTGTGATAGACTCCAATGCTATCTACAATCAAGAAAATCGTATTTACAGGTAGAAACAAAACTCCTGTTGTTTTTCAGTCTGCAGAAAACCTAATACTACTTTCTCTCCTCAAGCAATTTCCCTGCAATTGCTGTAGAAACCCACCTGACATACAAATGAAGCTATAATTGCAATAATATGCTTTAGGACATAACTTACTGTGCAATAACTCATGCTCAGGTGTTTTTCAGCCAGAATTTCAGCTTTGTTTAGTATGTCAGCCATGGTCATATCACATGATGACAGTTTGCTTGGGAGATTGTCATAAGAGAGTGTCAAAAGCCTTCCTAAAGCCAGTGCTTTACTCCATGTCTTGGCTGAGGTTTGCTTCAGGATGAAAGACCAGGTACATAAAGCCATGGCTGACCTGATCTGGTGTTGGTGGTAGTTGTGAAAAATGAAGCTTTTGTACAAACAGCATAGGAAAAAAAATAAATCTGTAATATTTCCCATACTTATTTTATATCTCTTGGTGTTCATTAATGAGAGATGCAAGCACAGGACACTTCTGGTGGAAGTAAGTATCTTGTGCTGATGCTAATCAGTTAATGGGAGAGTACAGCTTCATGGAGGCTTTGTGAGGCTCTCTGGCAGAGGAATAGCTATCTGACAGAGATACAAATCTACCTGGAAATAAGCAGAAAAACGGCACTGAGAGAAGATCAATACTGAAGCAAGAAACTTGCAGAACTCTTACCGAAGTATTAAGATTTGTGCAGAGACAGCAAAGAGAGGGTTAGGGGTAGAGCGTGATTGCACCTGATAGGGCTTTCAGAGGGACGAGGAAGCTTTCACCCTGATAAAGGCTGCCCAGAGAGACACAGGGGGAGGACAGAAGCAGATCTGACCGACGGGCGATGCATGGGGGGCTGCTCTGGCCGCTGCTGTGCAGGGGCTGGGTAAGCTCCTCTGTCGATGTGTGATCATCCTGCATTTTGGTAAATCAGGAGTCAGTAAAGATGGAGGCGTGAATTCGGAGTGCGAACAGAGTCCAAGCATCCTGACTTTCAGGAATTGATAAGGATCGAGCATTATCCGTTTCAGTTAGCTCTCCCTTTATGACTACATTTACTTTACTTTTAATAGTGCATTAAAACATTGTGTTGAAAATGCACTATCCAGAGTTACTGCCAGGTATTCTGGTATTTCTTATTTTGAATATGACAAATACCAGATCATATAAAAATAGGAAAAGGGTGAGCGCTAGTATTTATAGCATTACATGATAGCTTCTGTCTGGTATGAAAATTGCATTTCCACTTCCACTAATATTGAAGGAATATTCTGCTTTTTATTTTAACCCCTTACTACCAAAGACTTGAGCATTGAGCAGATTGAGCTATAGTGCCTTGAGCTCTAAACCCAGTATTTTTTCCCCTGTGCAGTACCCTACCAATGCTGCTTCATCACAGCAATGTTTTACGGTTGTTGGTCTGCATTTTTTTAGCGCATGAACATTTGGACTGTCGTACCATCTGTATAGTGCACAGTGAAATCTGAATGTGCATGTAAAATCCATTGCTGAGCCACTTTAACACCAGTGTTTCTGTGTAACTGTCTAGCACCTCTTAAAATGGAGTGTTTTTTTAGAACGTCTTACCTCTTTACTTTCTATTAAAGAAATGGCTGGCGGCCGTGTTTCACCCAGCCTTTGTTTTGCTGGGCACGAACATGGCAGGAACATGGCAGAAGGACCTCTTACCTGGCGACTTCACACCTGCCTGCACTTCTGGGGTCGCTCTGCTTTCGCTGGGCTGCGTTGCACCTAGATTTACGGGCTCGGCTGCCCGGCAGAGTGAGTGTGTTCTGTTAACTTTCAGATACAGCCTCTACATTAGTCCGAAAAAGGAAAGCCCGAGCTGAAACATCAATACAATCTGAGGAATGTCGATACCTGTCGGGGAGGAGGGCTCCAAATGCTTTGGAGCTGTCTTTGGGCATTACGGTTATCCATTGCTGAAGCTTTCAAGTGACCTTCATCATTCCCAGCCTTCATTAAATATTAAAAGGTTAAAAGAACGCAGGCAGCAGGTTTGAACTAGTTCCTGGTGAATCTCTGCTCCCACTGAAATAAATAGTCTCCGCTGGTTTAGTGCGTGTTTCATGTTGTGCAAAAAAAAGACAAACGCTTAGCCTGGGTGCACGCCGCTGTGGGCACTGTTACTTGTGTGACCACCAGCTGGGTAATGCCTGTGGTGAGCGTGCTTGTGCCTCCTTTTTCCATTCCCACTCCTCTGTCCCGTGTAACCACAGTGAATAAGTCTTCCCCGACGTGGAGAGGCACTCTGGTTAGCGCCGTGCATTTCCCACCCTGCTCCTGGAAGTCCGCATTGCTTCAGGCTGCTGCAGCCAGCGTGGGGATGCGGAGAGACGATGCCGTAAACGCCAGGGAATGGCAATCAGCAGCCCTTCTCTCTGCAGAGCCCGTCCGAAGCGTGGTGGAGAAACTAGGCTGTTATTAAATAATGCTTTGTGGCTGATTATAATGACAGAAACTATACTTGCAGTCTCTAGGTGGATCTGATCATCAGTCATCTCCATTTATTAAGTTGCTAAGAGAGAAGAGAGCAAGAGTGCATTTAGTTCTTTCCATTTATAAGCCCAATTACCAAACCGTTTCTGCCCAAGCACAATGCTTGTCAAGCTTAAGTGAGAATAAATATTGCAGGAAGAAACAGAAGATGGCCGGTGACGAAAAATATCAGCCCACTAGCAAGGCTGAGTTAAAGAGCTGGCAGGTGGAAATTCTGCATGTGCGTTGTTAAAGGCAGGGGAGGTTTTACCAGGCACCAGCCCTCGGCACCCAACAGCATCTTCCTCCGTGACGGCCGTGGTGCCCCTCGGTGTCATGGGGGGGCATGGGGCTCCCCCTCCTGTCTGCGCACTCCCCTCCGCCCAGGGTGCTCGGTGAATTAAGTTCAAAGCTTATCACCTGAGTTTTGAAGGTGTTTAGGTATCTCTTTGTCCCTCTTCGAGAGGTAAAATAGTCCAGGTCCAGCGTACCCAAGCCGTCCTCTAATGTGTCCAGACGAACGCACCAGTTGTCAGTCCTTCTCTCTTTTTTTTTTTTTTCACCCCAGTTTGCCATTTATTTAAATTTTGAAAACATAGGTTGTGTTTTGACGTTAATACTTTGAGATTGTTTGGGTGGTGCAGACAAGAAAAGAAAGGAGAGAATGAAATGAGTAGCGTTTTAGTTAATCCTGATTTCTGATTAAGTGATCAAGTAGGTTGGATGGCAGAGATGGGTAGGTACAGACCTGCTCTGTATGGGAAGATGGGATTTAGCAGCCACAGCAGGTGATGTAGGTTTAGACATGATGCTAGTCATTGCGCTAATGAGAGGGAAGTGCACTTCCACGTCCCCTGGTACATCTGTGCTTAGCGCAGCAGATGTGATTTTGGGAGCTGCAGTCTTTCATCATTCCAGCTCTGCTATGCTCGTCCAGAGGACAATAGAAATCAGCTAAAATACAGATGCATGACTGCAGAGCAAACCCCAGAACCTGACATGGGTGGCTGTGGTGTTCCCACTCTGCGTTTCGGTGTGAAAACACAGGCGGGTGGGCAGCGGCTCTGGCCCCTTCCTCGGCTCTCGGCACATCCCTGGGCTCCCCCCGTTCACTGGCGTTGGACCAGTAAGTGCAGAGGTACAGTTACTGCTGACGCTTGCTAAAGGCAAGCATTCAGCTGCTTGAATGCATTAGGAAAATCGGCCATTAAAAAGAGGGCTAATTATTCAGGAAAATATGTTGTGTAATTTGACATGGATTGTTCTGCTCTCCTTTTCTGAGCAGGGCTTGGGAAGAGGTGAGGCCATTATAATTACAGATGTTTATATCTGGTCTTATTTATCTCTAGTGGTAAGACCACAAGCAGGTGGACTAGAAAATATTTCCCAATATTCTCTCCTCCTCTTCTTCCAAAAAAATTCCTGTGGAAAAAATCTGAGTTTAAGGTAATTTGTACTTCTCAGCTGCACCCTTTAAAATCCGTATATTGACAGTTAAAATCTATTTAAACAGGTTTAATCTTTATGTATACCCTTCCGGTGGTGGGTCAGAATTTGAGAGAGCTTTAAGTTGCAGAAGACAGATTGATGCATGAAAACCTTCACCGTTACAAACCTGTGCAGCTGCCCCGACCCCAGGGAAGCCGTGGGGATTTACACCCGCTCACCGTCCAGCCCAGGGCATGTTCAGGAGACCTCTGCCTTGGCCTTTCTCTTTATTAGTCATGTTTCAAGTCAGTGCTGCAAGTGATTATTGCATTTGTCTTTGTTTTTCATGTTCACTCTCTCTGGTGGCACTGTGTAGGCAATTAACAAATTTCCAGATAAAGATTTTATTTTTTTTTCCTCTTGGACAAGGGGCTAGGATGATTTAAAACTTTAATTAAGTTTCTGAATTCTATATATAATTAATGGCACCTTTCCCTTGCTCCTTACTCATGTCTAAAGCAACAAATGAGCTCCTTGCAGGAGCCTGTAACCAAGAGATTGCCGCGGTATGTTTCCCACTGTACACACTGGATACGGAGGAAGATCGTTGCTTTGGGGTCATTGTTTGAACTCTTCCTCCAAGTCTCAGAGCTTGCATCGGCACTGCAGGACCAGTGCAAAGGACCAGTGCTCAGCATAGGACAAACGGCAGGGAGAAAGGGACGACAGCTGAAAGGGAGAGTGAATGTTTCTGCAAAAAGTGCTGCAAAACCGTGTCCCCTCCTCCAGCCCACCCAGAACAAACCCCAACCCCATCAGCTCTGGCAGGCAGCTGTGGTCAGTGCCCGGTCCCTGCCCTCCCATCCACGGCCGGTGTTGGTGGGAGCCGGCAGAAGACCTGAAACAGTTAATGTACGCAGTGTTTGGATTTAAGCTCCTTACACATAGTGTCTTACACAGATAAATCTAACTGCAGCCGTCATACCCCTACTTACCCAGGGCCAGTCATACCTAGAACTCGGGTCCGCTTCTCATTGCGTAACACCCCAATCACCGTAATTACTCAGTAGAGCCAAGATTAATGGGAACAGCAGCGCAGATTTACTAATAAAGAAATACTCGTTCATTTTCAGAGGGGTGCTGGGCTCATGCTCTCATTGCGTTGTCCCTGCTCCCTGGATTTCCCAGTGTGGGTCTGTGGCATGGCTGGGAAAAGCCCGTCCTTGCCCACTCTGGGAGCTGCTGCTGGGTTTAGAGCAGCTTGTTGTTTCCCTCGTGTGCGGGTACCCAGGGCTGCTTGGGGACTCTCTGCAGGGTTTGTGAAAATGCAGCAAGCAGAGATTCAACATGAGCGTGCTGCTTTGCAGGTGGAGGGCTGGTGTCTGGGGTCTCGCTTTCAATGCGCATTCTAAGTATTCCAGCTCATATCAAATATCAAAATCTGCTGTTTGATTAAAGTAATACACTAAAATTGTTAAAACAATTGTCAGGATAGAATTTAAGGACACTTTTTCATTTGCTGTCATAATTGGATAACTGGATACAGTAACTGCCTTTCTAAAATGTTTAAGTATTTCCTTAGATTGAATATAGGTAAGAGCATCTGTAGGTAGTTGTGTGGTTGCTGTCTTGGGTAAAACACGCAGTCTGTCTTTCCTGGCTGGGTTCTGGTTGGAAAGGCTTGGGCACGGGATATCGGCCGTGGTCTGCAGAGCCCACGGTGAGGGACAGCAGTGCCAGCCAGGCTCCCGGGGAGGCACTGGTGAAACGGCAGAGGTCTGGGCTTCTCATGGATGTGTAGGGTCAGGTAGGACTATTTCTGCAGGTAAATACAAATGGCTGAAGACAAGTTTGCAGAAATGGCTCTGAATCAGAATTCACAGATGGAGATAGTTACCCTCTTTCTGTGTGCCACTGATTTCTTACTTCCCCTTCTTCTACAAAGTTGCTAGAAAATAAACTTTTTTTTTCCTCCCACATTTATACAAGAAATACTCAGAGTAAAAATAATAAATGGAGTAGAACAGAAAAATACAACAGGATTATTTGTATCCTCATAAGAAGCCTAGCAAAGCAAAGTAACAGGCAGGAAAATGTCACGAGTGGGAGAGATGGAGGCACAGTGAATATCCAGACCTTCTCCGTGGTTCAGCAGCTGTTTCTGTGTTATTAGTCCCAACCCTTCTGTATTTTCTCTCTTTCTCTCTCCCTCTGGTGCAGTATGAACAAAAGCAACTGTTATTGCCTTTTTATGAGGGAGTCAAACTCTCTGCAAAGAGTAAACAATTTTTCCATCAGTGGTGTTCACGGCTGATGACATACAATGCCAGTAAATAGTTATTTTGGTAATCTGATGGGTTGTTTCCTGGGGTTGGTGCTTTCTCCCATACCATTGCTCTCTGTTATTCTGCTCAGGAGTAATACCGTGTCCTCTCACAGCACTGCTGCAGCCGGTTGCGTATCACAGTCATGCTTGACACAGCTTGGGTGTGTGTGGTTCTCGGACTGCTTGGTGGTAGTAGTTCTAATAACCTGATAACCGTCTCCTGTGGAAGCCACAGACCCGAAGCAGATGTGTCGACAGCAATTGTATTACTGCTTGCGTAGCTCCAGTGGTGTGGTGGGCACTCTGCAGATGAGTCCCTAAACGAGGCTGCCGAATTGTAAGAGCTCGCAATCAGAATCTAATGCTTCTCTAGCATTTCATGATTTTGTAAATATTGATGATTGTGAAAAATACATATGGGAAGGGGAGCAGGAGGGGTAGCCGCCTGTGTATGGCAGTAGTAGTGTCAGGAGAACATCACCTCCTTTGCAGTTTCATTTCTCGAGGTGCTCGCTTACTGCTGCCTTCCCGTAATTGTAAGAGGACGACCCTTAAGATATGAACAGGCACATGGTACTGGGTGGGTCAAGATGAAAGTGTTTCCTTTGTGCTATGCATTATAAAATGTCCTTCTGCATTCATTTTAATTAGCATGCTTCAGACTGACTGCCACATTGCTTGGTATCAGAGAAAGAGCCACATTCAGACCACTAGAGATAGCATTGAGTAAGTCTGGGATAATCCTGTAATTCAGTGACGCTCATTGTGTTCCCTTGTACCTGACACTAAGCAGGACTCTCTGCCGCTGCTGGAGATGCCCACCTCTGGGGGGACAGTGCGAAAACAAGGTCTCACTTGCATCGTATAATTAAAAACCACACAGCACTTTTCACACCATTACAGGTGTTAATTGGGGTGTTCTGGCCAAAGTCCAGCTGGCCGGTGGAAGTCCTCTCTGCTTTAGTGTTCCCTGGAAGGGGTTGCTCTGCCTCTTTTTTCCTAAAGTGCCACAGAGTTTTGAGAGTGGCTTTGTCACGTAAAGCAGCTGCTCACGTCCCCTCCGCGGCAGCTGAGCTCCAGTGTGCAGTAAGCGAGCATCACTTCCTACACTACTGCTTTTCATGGGAAAACATAGTAATTTTTCCTCTCAGTCTGGTGTTATAAAGCGTAGTTAATATTCATTGCGTGAGATCCTGAGGTGGGAAGAATGGGTGATACTGCAAAGCATTGTTCTTACAGGGCTCGGTGTAAGGAGGCAGCACTGAACACGGGGGCACACGCCAGACACCTCTGTGGATCCGCATCTTAAAATCAGTGAATGACACAGTTCTTCCCCTTGCTGCACTGAGAACTCTGGGGAGACATTTTAGTCACCACCTTTTGCTTTGTGAACCTTTAGACTGCACCCAAGTGAGCTTCCTAAGCTTTTCTCTAAAACCTGGAGGAATAGAAACAATTATTTTCATTGGCAATGTCGATGTTCTTAAATACACCCCACACCATCCGTCTGCTCTCCTCCTTTCCATGGCGAGTCTCCTGCACTACAGCTCTTCCCTTGGTGAGCAACTCGGGTAGCCACTTGCTCTGAGAGCAACCTAAAATATGTACCGAATGGGGTCAGGCTCCTCGGGATCCAGTGGGCAAATCTGCTTGCATTTAGCACAGCTAGTACTAAGTGCATTTTGCTTCATTAAGGCAGTTGTAATTCATTTACAATGCAATGAAATTAAATTGATAGGCATAAACCAGCAGAAAACAAGTAATGTGGCAGTCACTCAGATTGAATGAAAGTAAATATTTAGATAGGCTTCTTATCATGGGTTACAAACAAAACTGGTGTGGTGGCCTCCACTGAAGTCTATAATTTGCTTTGATAGTAATATTAATATTCAATATATTGAGCTCGTAATTGTTTTATCTTTCTTACTGACGTGTTTGTCTCTCCTCTGCTGCATCTTTGCCTTTGTGTAAATCTGTCCCTTTTCTCCGGTGTTACTTTTCCTGTACTCTAGCACCAAGGCACCCTGCGTGGCAATCCCGTTCCATTCGCGCGTGCCCAAAGCCAGCTACAACTTCAGTAACACGCTTTTTTCTTTACACGACTTGTTATCCAGTAAAGGCATGCGGGCATCGAAAGGGCTTGTCTGACGCTCTCTGCTCCCGTCCTGAAGCCAGTGACAAAGACGCTGCACCTCCCGCGAGCGGCAGTGCTGCGGGACCCCTCCTGCCCCGTTCCCCCTCGTCGGGATGCCGGTGATTCCCTTCGCAGGCAGGCTGCACCTCCTGGAAACGTCCCCCGCATTTTACAGGGCAGGGATGAATCTCTGACAAAGAGCAAAGATTGCACCTCAGCAGGGGGCCTGTTCTGTGCTCTGTCACTCCGCTGATTACAAATGCATACAAATTAGACAAACAGAAGAAATTATTTTATTTTATGCTAATTTTGGCCCGGCCACCTGCATGCTAACTAGAGTTGCATTTAATTGCAGAGAGATGAATTGTGGTGGGTTACACAAAGTGGATTTATTTTACTTCTGCACTCTTCTCCCTTTTTAACACCTTATTGCTGTTTTGCTGGTGTGTGTGCTTCAAATGTTAATCAAGTATTTAACGAAAGGCCTAAATGAAAGTTAAATTAGATTTCATTCACTTCCTAATCTGCCTCTATGGAAACCCAAAAGCCATGGAGTAGAAAGTGCAATACAATTGCAAAGTCGTCTTTTTTTTTTTAACATTATTTTGCTGTACATATCACTTTATACTTGCATTTGTTACATTCAGTCAAAGGTTGATTACCCCTAACTTCTAGATAACAAAAATTTCTGAAACCCTGTATGACTTTGTTAGGGCTGATTATTATATTTTCAAATACTCATTTTGGTATTGGAGTCTTTCCATCCACGTGAATACCTCCTACTTCTCCTCCCAACGTTGCACAGATATAAAATGACTGTCAAATAATTTTCCATACCCGTCTCACAGCCTAGTGCGCAGGGAGCCCGTGGGACGTCCCAGCGTGGCCCTGGCCGAGGGAGGGCAGGGGCTGCGGGTGGTGCAGACCTGGGGATGCTCCATCTGCTCCGGTGGTCCGGGCAGCCGCTCCTTCCTCAGGGCTCTGTGAGTGGGACCCGGTGCATCTCCTCGCTCCCCTTACGCTTAACGTTTGCAAATGTAGAAGAAGGTAATGCTTAATGTACGCTCTGTACTTTATTTTTCATTTAGGTCTTATTCCCAGAGCAATTCTATTCTTATGCGATTTAAAGTTACTGCATTACTTTGAAGATCTTTTAGCCAGTTTTGTTTTAATAAATTTTAATTAATTCTACCTTTCCTTTTAGGTCTATCCTCAGGAGCTAATCTTTCTATGCTTAATGCATTCTAAAATGAGGTGTTTACAATAATATGCAGAGCGCGTAGTAACCAAAGGCTGTATCGTGCTTACTAAAAGATCTTGCTATGCTGAGAACGAAATGGCTGTTTTTTCCATTAATTTATACTGGTAATGCTTCTGTATGGGAAAACAAACATGCAAACAAACCAAACCTTCTTGTACACTTAGTTTTTTGGGATGCGCTGGGATGCAGTGTCTCGCCAGCAGAGAAAGCTCCCAGGAGGACCTGGAGGAGCAGCGGGGCAGGCAGGGGCACGGTGGTCCGTGGTGGTGGTCCATGGCAGCAGTCCGTGGCGGCGGTCCACAGCACCATCGCACCCACCTCCCCTCGTTCCATGGTTTTCATACGGAAAAGAACCGCACAACCTCCAGGCGATCTCTTGGCGTGATCTGATCCCTGCAGTCGGATGGATGTATTGGTGGGGTTTGGTTAAACAACGGAAAATCTTTCACATCTGCAGGCGTGCTCTCTCTCTCCCCCATCCCCTTTGCAGCAGAATGGGGTAGTTGTTGCCGGACGTGGGTGTTGCTTTTTGAATGGCAGCTTTCTGCACTTCTTTTAGAACATATTCCCCTCCCCTGGGGATAATATACTTTTATCATCCTTGGCAAAAGTGTAAATATTTCCCTCACCCCAGAAGAAGTAAAACAACAGCAAAAGCCTTATTATTTTCCATGCATGGGTATGTTTAAGACACTGATCTGACAGGGCAGGGCACTTCTTGCGCTGGAAAAAGTTTCGTAGGAGTCAGTCTGACTTGTCAATATTACAGCTTACTGTGTATGTGTATGTTTCAACTTGCATAGCCTTTCCCTCGTCTATCATGCTTGCTAATGAGGGTCTTCTATGTGGGTTGAAGTCTTAACCAGTTGTCAAATTAAGTAGGGGGGAGAATGGGCAAAACGGGAAGGATGGAGCTGTGATTTCCAAAAAAAAAAAAAAAAAAGGCAAACTTAAATCCTGGGGCAAGCAGGTGCCTCAAAGTATTGGCAATATCAAGGGAGGTGGTTGCAAACAAAAGTTTCAGATGTTTAATTTGTACGGGTGATATACTGGTCCATGAAGACAGCCATAATCTGATAAAAAGCTGATAGTTCATTTGCAGTTGGCACTGAAGATTAATGGCACCTAGTATAGCTAATATTCATAGAGATATAAAGGGAAGATTATTAACAGAAGATACAGTCCTTTTATCCATATCTCAGAGGAAGTCTCACCGTTTAGTTTAATGCCTTGGATCAGTCTGCAAGCAGCATAAGAGCACGTGGAAGAAGTGACCGTGTCTCGCACAGTGGCTGAAGCGGTTTGCGTGATGCCCGTCGAGGCGAGCGATGAGGAGCGCTGCCCGGGGCATCCCGGGGGGCCGCAGCTGCGCGGGGGCACGAGGGACCCGGTGGGCTGGGGTACGACCTTGCCTCTGCAGTCCGTTCATGGGGTCTGTGTGGGAGGGAGGAAAATTGAGCATAATAAAGGATGGCAGCATCTGGCCCAGGTTCCTCCTCCTTCATAAATGGCTTTTCCCAGGGGCGTGAGGTGTGAGCTCGGTGGCACCGAGCTCCCAGTGATGGCAGGGATCTCACCACGCGTGTCAGAGATACCAAACGATAGAACTGAGAAATCAGTCGTCAGAGAGAATATTATTTTTTTGGTGGATTAAAGCAAAGTTTCGGCTATTTTAACAAATTTTCAGGAGTCTTGGAGAAAAAGGAGACTAATTTTCAGAGCACTGCTCAAAATGCAGCATCTCTTCTCAGCCTGCTAGTAGAAGGAAACATTAAATGGATTACTTCCATAATTACTTATTTATTATTTATTGGTCCTACAGAATGAAAAATCTGCTGGTGGCTCAGTTCTCACTGGAAGTTTCTCTCTTTGGCAAAAACACAACTTGCAATCACCTAGTTGAAACAACCCTTTCAGTACTCAGGGACTGCTCACTCCTTATCAAAGTTTTTTCTGTAAATTTTACTTGTGTAGGGTGAGTCTGTACAAGGAACTGAGAATTTCTGTTGTGCACTTCTGCCCCCCCACCCCCAGCGTGAACATCCAGTGCCCCTTCTGAAAACCGTCGGGGAAATCCTGAGTATGAAGCCCCGTGTGTTTCTGGAGACAGTGCGTCCCTTGAACATGGCACAGAGGCAGCAGGTGGATGTTCAGATTCCAGGCAGGAGATGTGAACACAAACCAGTCCCTTAACTGTTGCTCTGGCGCATTTGAGGAACTTTTCTTCCAATTTTAAACTGAAAAAACTTTACTGTCATTCCTAGTTTTACAGACCTGAATTTGCACTGTTACAATCTCATGGCTTTTAATAGAGCTAATCCTGCTGGTGGTGGTGCCGGACCGAAGACGAGCACCATTCGCACGGCTGCACGAGCTCGGTGTGCACGCTCGGTGTGCACACTCGCTGCCTTCCCACGTGGGGCAATTTCCCGGCACACGGGGTGGCTGCATGAGCTGTTGCTGAGATTTCTGGAAGGAGGGGTGCAAAACAGCACACGCCTCATGGCACAGAGTAATTAATTATACAGCTTTCTCTGTAGAAAAATCATAAAGGCGTGCTGTGTAGGTAAGGAGGTATTTAGCCCTTTACCTCCCTTTTCCTTGGAGGATCATTCGTATCCTCCCCATTGCCCGAGGTTCACAGCCCTTTCCTCTCTCCATTGCCATCACCCATCTGTGGTACCACCTTTGCTCCTGCTGGGAAGGTCTACAAACAAAGAGGCATTAAAGGTCATGGAGAAGCTTCTCTGCTGTCCCAGAACTAACCTGTGTCCAGCTCTGGACATTTTGCAAGGGAAATAGCATTAAAACACCGGTTCTTTCATTTTAGGGAATGCACACACTAACACCACACCTTTGTGATACTCAGGGCCTTTGGCTTTCAGTCAAACTCTCAAGATCAAGGAGGTCTTCGTTTTAAAGTGGGCCATTTGTCCAGCGGTGAGGTATTGATTGCTGCCCCGCGGTTACATGTGAGGAATTTCTTTGGGTTTGAGAATTGACTGTATGTAACTGGACTGCATTTATGAATCCCTCTTCTGCCAGAGAATGTATGCCTCAACTGCCCTTTTTTTATTTTTAATTCCACTTCTCTCAATTTATATGTTAAGGTCATCATTATTTTAAAATCTCTTGGTGTTTCAGGCAAAAGACCAAGTTATTGGGTCAGGCTTGACCCATTGATTGGTGACCCTTTATTGGGTGATTGTATGTGGTATAACAGTTGTATGAATCATGGCATTTGCATCTCACTTATTCCTAGAGATGCTCACTGGCTTTAATAGGCTGTGCCTGTGCCTGGCTGGGTTAATAACAGAATTAACTTCTTCTCAGTATAAAGTCTTTCATCTGAATGATGATGCATGAACCCACAAAAAGGAGACAGCTTGTCCCTCAGTGTTCTCTGTCGTGTTTGTACTTACCGTAGGGTGCACTGTCCCATATTAAGTCCTAATGAGAAGCAGGGAGTCCTAAAGCAAAGGGTCAAATGTTTAGACCAGATTAACTTGCTCTTTTCTTTTTTTCTATACCTTTTAATAATTGTGAATCCTTACCTGTTGGCTTACCTGATAACTTCGGGTGGAATGAGTGTTATTCTTTGGGTTTCCTCGTATTCAATTGAAAGCGAAAGGTGAAGACAACATGAGAGGGTTCATTTTCACATTCTTATTTACTTTTGAGGTCATGCAATTATGTTACCGTGTCAGCATTACTCCCTGCCACAAGGCACGCAACAGCATGTGCTTGATCTAATAGATCTACTACATCGTGTATGGGCATCGTTCAGTATGCCACCAGAATCCCTGTTACAAATTAACCCATAAACAGGCTCAAAAATGAGCCTTATTAAAATAATGATTCTTCTGTAACTCGTGTAACAATAATAATGATAATAGAAAATTTCAGCAAGCAAATAACTTGTTACCCTTTTTCCACAAAACCTGGAATTATGCTGAGCTACACTGTAATGCACAGGTTAATAAGAGGGACAAAGAGTTGCTTCTAACAGATAGTTGGGGATGTGAAGAGGAGGTTAGAAACAGAAGAGGAACTAAACATGTTTCCACAGAAGCTGACGCTGCGGGTCGAGCCTGGCATTCGTTTGCATCTGAGTAACAAACCCCGTGGTGTTTGTGGTAAGGGAGGAGTCGATGGGAAAGCACATTCGGGATGAGCTGGGCACAGAGTTACCTGTGTCCCCAGGTCACCAGGGTAAGGGACGAGACGATGGCAAGGCACATTTGGGGTGACCTGGGGACACAAAGGTGACTCTGTGCCCAGCTCACCCCGAATGTACTTTCCCACCGCCTCCTCCCTTGCCATAAACACCTAACAGTAAGTAGGTTCAATTTTTATTTCATTAGCCGAAGTACGCTTTCCAGATTTTATTGGAAAATAACAAATTTCCCCTTTCGTTACCATATAAGTGGTCTGAGCAGCTCAGCTGGGTCTCTTTGGCAGTGATGAAACCTCCCATTTTTCTTGTGAGACTTTTCTTCCTATTTCAATATTGTCATCTTTGTTTTCTCAGGCAATAACTTTTATGGGAAAACAAACAGAACTGTAGCAGCACATTAAAGTGGGAGCAGGGGAACACTATTATCTGGGAAGCAGAAAGTGAAACAGGCTGGTTTTATCTTTTAGCACTCAAACATATGTTTCAGCCAAGTGGTCGCCAGCCTAACTTACTTTTATTTTAACCTTTGTGAGAAGATGTAGAATTCACTCACTTAATCAAAATTATCATGGTTATCGGTATGATTTGTTACAATGGAGTTGGCTGGATTCAAAAAGAACAGCAAGGGAATTTTTTCTATGAGGATGTGTACAGGAAGGTGAAATCTCAGTATTTCAAACCAGTAAATACTGGCAAAGAACTTCATGACAGCAGAAAAAATGACAAGTGTTGTCCATCTCTCATGAAGCCAAACCCCAGTTCTGTTCGGTTCTTAAATAAGCAATATCCCTTCGTCTGTAATCAGCGTTCCCATCTAATTTCATGCTACAACAGTCTGTTGTGAACTGTTGGTGACCGTCCCGTGGCTCGGTCTCGCCTTCCCATGGCGTTCACGCTGAAGACTCGCCCCGTGCAAAGCACAGAGCCCCCAGCGCCTGCCCCAGCCCTCCCGGGAGGGTGTCCGTGTCTTCAGCTCTCCTCGGCGTATGGTGGGGAAGGCGTAAGCATATCCAAAAGTTTATGGACGGCACTGGCAGAATTTGTCTGAGGGGAGCGTGCCGAGCCTGCCCAGGCAAGCCTGAGCCTATGAGGAAGGCTGAGCGTCCACCTGAGGTGTTAGATGGGTTTATCCAAAAGCAGTAAAGATCCTTCCTCTGTTTAATTACCGAGCCATCAAGGCAGGAGCAATGGGAACATGCTTCTGCCTTTGGAAGGTGCTCTATGGGAAGAACAGATACTGCGGTAAGGGCTCTTTTGGGTAACGTGTACAGGCACTGCAAGAACCAAAGGTGGGAGGCTGAACCAGAGGAGTGCGCAGGCTTAACAGAGCGGGAGACTAATCATTGAAATAAAATACCAAGCACAAAGTGTGAATTTCTGTGTTTTCTAATTGAGGTTATATGCTCTTCTGGAACATCTGTTTTGCCCAGCTTCAAGTTAGTGGATTAAACAGAGATAACAGGGTCAAATCATGTAGCTCATGTTACACAAATGGCCAGCAAGCAGATTAATTAGAAAATTAGATGATATGCCCTTGAAAATTTTTCATGTATCACTTTATTTTAAGGGTGAATAGATTGATCTGTCTCCAAGCTTTCGCTCCAGCCTGAATGATAAGAATTGCTGGTTTAGGGTGGCTTGTGTAATAAAATCATTGCTTTGAGATGTGGCAAATTGGTGTGAAGAAAATAGTCTCTTGCATTGCCCCTGCCTTTAAGAAAACTAGCCAGGCTATGTGTACCCAGTTGGGGGTGATGGCAAAGAGAAAGCAAGAGAGGTGGGTTTTTTCTTTTTATTTAGGCAATTTTTATTAACACCTTGACATACTAATTCCTTGTGTTTCAGGAAACAGTAATTTTGCATAAGCGTGTCTCTCTTCTTACCAGGGCTCATAGTTGCTTTTTCTTCCTTGTCTGTGCTTTATGTTGATACCCCATCACCTGAAACGAGTCTGATCCTTTCGGTGACTGGTGGAAACTGTCTGAGCGCTGGATTCCCAGGGCTCGGCTCTGCCGCTGGGATGGACTGCGGTTGTCAGGGAGGAGATCACATCCCCCCAGCAGCAGCCTCCCTCCTGCATCCTCACCCACTGAGTGCAGAGCTTGGCTCCCAGAAACTGAACGTTTACTCGCTCGTTAAGGGAGAAAACCAAAAACCACCATATCTGATGAAGATTGCCGTAACAATAGTGTTACAACTATTTTGACAGTGATTTGCAAGGAAAGGATGATATTTGAGAGTATGAGTCAGATTTCCCAACACCCTGAATATATTTTTCCACAAAATTCTCTGTGGTTTGATAACAGGTGATTATTTTCTTAGCAGGTATCTTTGCTCCAGAAACAATTTTTTTTTTTCTTTTTTTTTGGTAAAATGTATCTACTGAAAATATCTCTTTCACAGTACAGCAATAAGAGTACTTTGAAGCAAGGACAGAAAATAAATACATGAGCAGATCTGGACATACACTTAAGAGATGTATGAGGAAAAGAAGAGGCAGCCCAGATTTATTACTGGATGACTCCATTTTCATCTCATGTAATTCTCCTTAATAAAGCTACACCAAAATAAAATTGGAATAATATACTGCTGGCCCTGTGCACAGCAGCTGGTAGGAAGGACATCTACACCAGTGTGTAACTCTGTGCTTAGATGTGCAGAGGATCCTAACAGGGAGCAGAGAACTTGCTAAGGAGGTGAATGAACAGTTCAGCTCCCCGTGAGATGCTAGTGCAGTCCTTGCTTTCTCTGAGCTCCCTAGCCTTTTCCTTTTTTTTTTTTTTTTTTTTTTTTTTTTTTTTTTTCCCCAGTTAAGAGTAAACCAAGCGATGTGCCTGCTTGGCAGTTTATATTGGGTCTTCCCCGTGTCCGTTCTGTAGTCACCCATGTGTGTCACCGGACCGTGTTGCATCACCGCGCGTGCTTTATCTGGAATGGGGCAGGATAAGGAAAAGCCGCAGCCCTAACCCCCGGCATTAGTCAGGGCAGCAAGTTCAGTTTCGCAGCCGATTTGCTTCCCCCGCCTCTCCGTGTGCACCGTGTAACAGCACAGGGTTACCCATGCTTCGTGCGCGACTTTTTCCTGGGGTCAGCCGCCGTCACGTTCCCAGCCGATGGAACGCGTTGGGTCCGCGCAGGTGCCCCAAAGTACTGTGGTTCTTTTGTCATCAGCTCTGAGGAAAGCCTTTAGCATTTTAATATCATGTTAAATTCTTAAACCCCAGCAAAAAATGGTGCCAGCGAGCGTCAGAAGTAATGAAACTGCCACAGGAATTGTGGAGTTATTAAAAAAAAAGCAGCAATAGTGAATAAATTTAGCCGTCCTTCCATAAAATGCAAAGTAATGAATAACAAATAGAGGAGCTAGTGAAGATGCTGGTCCTGCCCCTTCCTTCGTGCGGCTGGTGGCACCGGTGGGTTTCATGAGTTCGCTGGCCCCGCTTCTCTGCCTGCGGGGACGGAGGGACGGGGGCTGTGCACCCCAGGACCCACAGCTGGGTGCTCGGGGTTGTCTGGCGGCAGAGGTCCTTGCTCACCACGGGGTGGGAGGGATGCCTGGCCCCCATAAAAAGGTTACTTTGTTGGCATCTCAGCCCTCAATAGCTAAAAAAAAAAGAAATTATTAACAGCGTGGAAACCGTTTAAGTACTTCAGGTAATTAGAAAATATGCCGGCGCTTTCAAATAAGTTAAATTAAATGTGTATTAAATAAGTACCAAAAGAGAAGCAAGTGCCAGGCATTAGAGTTATGAATAAAACATTTTTGCAACGTTACCCAGTAATTTAGATAACTTCACTCAGTGCATAGGTGGGAAGCGGTTTTGAGCAAACAAGCATTTAATGTCCTCCCAAAGTGTAAAGCCAGGGGGTGGGCGGCCCGGAGCTGGTTTGGGGGGTCTTTCGCCTGTCCCCGCAGGCACCCGGCCACCGCTGATGGGGCAAGTGGCCTTCTCCGAGGAAAACACTGGCATTGGCCGTGGCCGTGGTGCCCGGAGCTGGAGGAGAGAGGCAGGGACAGGCAGGGCTGCCCGTCCCTGGGGATCCTCCCGCTCCTGAACCCAAAGATCTTCTCGAGAGCGCACGAGATGTCGTAGCCGAGCCCCCGGCGCCTGCCTGGCCCCGTGCAACGCAACGCTCGGCAGCGGGCACCTGCGAGGTGGGTACCGGCCCCGGGCCCAGGGATGGAGACAGGGATGCGGGGTGAGAAAAACCCGGGGGGAATTGCGGCTGGAGGCTGTGGTTTTCAAACAAGCTCTTGCAAAGCAGTTTAAGTATTCTAATATTACTACAAATACTTAAATGTGTTAAATGAAAGCATGTGCGGGTGTTGGTTCATCGAGCATCTTTGAAATGAAAATAATGAAACAAATGACCTCTGCTAAATAAAACAGCTTTGCAGTGCGCGGTTCAGCTGTGGAGTCTTTTGGTAGTTAACGCTAACCGAAGGAGCGAGCGCCGGGTCAGGGCTAATCCTTGGGAACACAGAGCCCTCGGAGTTTGAAAGCGCATTTGATTGCTTCAAAGGCAGCCCTTGAAATAAAAAAAAGAGCCCTCCTCCACCCCCTTCCCTGTCTTTAAATGTGTTTTTCAGACTCGCCGCCGGAATTGCTGCTCCCAGCAGCGCTGCTGCAGACGGAGGGTGCTCCGAGTGCCAGGGAGGGATGGAGGGATGCCGGGAAGGATGCCCTGCTGTCCCGCGGCCCCTCCCAACCCAAAGTGCTGGGACAAATCCCGAGGTTTTCATAGCTTTTAGCCGTTTCTTGGGCAAAATCACCAATACCGCCTGTGACGTCCTGTGTGATCGGGGGCACCTGCGTAGGGGGGACACGAGGAGCTGCTTTAACGGCCGCGGCTGTGCTGTCACTGGTGGGGTTTGCCTCTGACTGCGGAGCTCATATCAGTTGAGGCTTGTCTTCCCCTAATCCAATTACATCCAATACGTAACTTGTACCGTTTTAAAATTACCTCTATGTCCTCCCCAGACTTAACTAACCAGTAATGAATCATAATTTTATTGTTCTTTGGGCCATAAAAGTGTATTGTATCTTGCCATGAAATATCTTTATAAGCCTCAGCAGCTGTTTCATATCCCCTTTTTGCTTTATTTGATTTCATTTCAGCAGCAATCCGTACAGAACGGGCACACCGAGGAGGCAGCACAAAGCTGTATTATCTTTCACTGGTAAATACTTCTTGACTAATAATTTGATTCCTCCTAGAATTGTAAAGCAATAACAGAAATTAAAACAAAAGCCTGATTAATTAGAGGATAAATGGCAGCACGTCCCAGTGCAGAGCCGCGAGCAGGCAGCACCTGCCCTTCTGCCGCAGGAGCACGGGCAGGAGGAGAGGAGGAGAGGGCTGCTGACACCCCCCACGAAACAGGACGGTTCGGTCAATGTGGGGGCTGTAGCCTGTTCTTTATTTTTGTGTACCTCAAATGTAATTTTTAAGACTTTCCCTAACTTGCTGCAGAGTGTAGCTCCTCTGTTGCTCGTTTAAAGCAATCTTCCCAAACTCAAATTTCTAGATTTATATGTAAATGCACTGCAGATCAATTAAAAGATAAACCCAACTTTTATGTGGGTATATAGAAGGAATAAGGTCAATAAAATGTAATTCTCATATCCCAATTTTTGTATACAGTGATCAGAAAGCAATTAATCAGATTATTTTTTATCCCCCAATAATAATTTTCCACTTTGTGGTCATTTTTTTGTCTATAATTTATAGCTATAAAATATTTTTATATCAAAAGAGATAAGCTCCGTGTAGAGGATCTGTTTTGATCAGAGACAGACTAACGAATCATACTGAGAAATACAACCCGGGGTGACCCTCATATGAAAAATACTGTCATTGACACGGTGATTTCTATCTGCATTTCGTAGAAAAACCCTGCTTTGGGAAGGCACCAGGCCTGTCGGGCTGAAGAAGGTGGCAGAAGCGAGGTGCTGGCAGGGAAGGGGAGGTGGGATGCTGCCCGGAGCTGGCTCCCGGTGGGCATCAGCATCTGCTCCGGGATGCTCCGGCCCCGCCGAGGGTCCGGCGAGAGCGAAGGACTCGCAGACGCGTGGGTGTTATTTATGAACAGCAGTGGTTAGCCTTCGTCCAGGCGGCACCGGATTCATCCCGAAGCGGGTTGCGGCCAGTGAGGGTGTCAGAAGTTAGAGCCGCTTCTGCGCGGAGGTGCCGGTCGGCTGCGTGGAGCCGGGTCCCGTCTGTCCGTCTGCCCGTCCTGCGGGGCTGGGGACCCTCCGCCGCTCCCCAAAACCCCGCCGCCGGCGTCGCGATGTCGCGATGGCCCCCACGTGCGGGGTCCATCAGGCTCGGGGTGAGCCGGTGCCTACCCCGTTTGGGTGGACGTGATGCGTTTAAAATACGCCGACAAGTAAGGGAGGCGAGGGGGCTTAGCAGAAGATGCGGTGGTCAGCGTTAACGCGGTAACACGTACTGCTGGATGTGACCCACCGTGCCTCTTATCATAAACCTGCTTTTGATTCCAGATCTTATCATAATTCCCTTATATGATAGGCTCTGAGCACAGGGATAAGGGACTTAATTTACAGTTATTAGGATGCCTGGCCTGTAGCCAGTAAATTGCCTTTGCCTTTCAGGGGTGGTGTTGGTTTGTGCTGTACTGAAATAACATTGGAAATCATAATAAAAAAAAGAAAATCCATATCTCATCACAGTATAATCACACAAGCTACTTTTTCTTCTGATGAACAGTCCTACAGGCAAGATAAACTTTTCATTATCCTTGAACTTTACATGTGCTACATGTTTCAGAATTTAACTTGAGCCAAGAGATGCATATGCAACCTAATCTTGGCTTTTTGTAAGTGCCAGGAGATTTAATACCATAGCAGAAGGGGTCACGGAGGTCTCCCAGGTTGACTCCCATTAGGGAAGCCAGCATATTTTAAAAATAATATAGGCGTAAGCATCTGCCATACTTGAAAATAAGATGCTGGCTCTCCAGGTAATAAGGAGTCCTTAAAAAAAAGTGCCTAAGTCTACTTCCAGGTGCCTGTATGCCCAGCTGCAAGGAACAGGTAAGGAGGGTTGATACGTGTAGCTTCTACTTCCCTTGTCATGTAGGAAATCAATGGAGAGGAGAAAGACACAGTGTATAAATTAAAAATAAGCAGCAGCAGCAGCAAAGAAAAGGCTGGTAAGGCAGCATTACTCAAGAGGACAGAGAAGAAAAGAGAAACTCACTTGGCTGCTACTTAATTTAGACATGCTTAGGGACTTCTCTCATATATGTTTAGATTTTTGTGACTGCTTGCTGGAGAATTTTTAAGAGGTTCTTGCCGAGTTGCCATGGCAACGTCTGTATTGCAAACGCTGCATCCGCTGCCCGGACGGTGCAGCCGCCTTCCCAGAGCAACAGAAATACACTCAGATATTTTTTATTCTATTTTGTAGCTTTAAGGCTTGGTTGGAAATATTTGATAGCTCTAGCTCTCATCCCGGTGTGGTTTCCAGGTGGTTTATAGGCTCCTCTGCAGCAGTCCCCTCCTGTACAGGGCAATACAGCCGCTGGAGGGGGAGCAGGGCTCGCTCCGAACCCCACGCACCTGAGCCCAGCAAAGGGAGAAGAATAGTGACCTGCTGAAGGAAATTTTCAGTGTGAAAGCTGAAATAGTGTTCGTTCTATAAACCCTAAGGACAGGCATTTGGGAGGGAATCAAAGGATTACATAGACTTGTTCTTTTGCTGCTTTAAAGCGGGGGGCACAGAGATGCTGTGTAATTTTTCACGTGCTCCACGGAGGAGCAGACGTGGCCAGCCGGGTGCTCGTGCTCCTCATCCATTTCTCTGCTGCTTTGCTGTGCCAAGCAGGGATGTTCCTGGGCCTGAGCAAAAGGTGGCATGGACACAAAACGTGAGACTGAGAACCGTGACATCTTGAGAAACTGTATTTGCAGGGCTGTCCCCGAGAGGAGCAAGGGGCAGGACGCCCGCGGCTGGTACCTGCCGGCGCAGAGCCTGCAGTCAGTCAGCAAACACCTGTATCTTCTGCACAATCCGGCCATCAGGTCTGCAGCTCCCCTTTGCTGGTCAGGGTCGAGAGGAGACATATGGCAGGGTTGGTCTCGGCCCCCCAGCTCCGGAGGGAACGGCCAGGGAGAGGTGGTGACGAACACGTGGCTGTTGCGTCCTTTGCAGAACCACCGAGGCTGCTGGAAGGACTCCGACCGATGCCGTGAGACTTTGGGTAAGGCTCTGAATTAATAAATCACCACGGTCTTCCTCCCATCCCCCTGTAAAATAGACAAATACACCAGGAAGGGGATGTTCAGGATGTCCAAATTCTCATTTAACAGTAGCTGCACAAGCAACCCCACAAATTCCCCAAACCTGCTCTTGTGGAGATGTTAGACTACGAGCGCTGCATCTGCTGCAGCCCACTAGCGTGACTGAAATGTTCCTCTTGGCTTCAAAGGTGTTGAATGGAGCTTTTTGATCCCCACTCTTGATTTTTATTTCAATTCTCAAAAAAGTCCACTTCAGCTATTTATTTTAATGTCAAGAAAATTGATAAATGTTCATTTTTAATTTCTTTTTGTCTACTTCAAAAGGAATTTTTTAGTACTTTATTTTTAAAATGTGAAGTTTGTGGAAGTTGTAAATAATTTTTCATGATGGTCTTTAAAAATAGGTTTTTGCTCTATTTTTTCAAATTGCCACATACATATCCTGTATTGATGTGCAAAGAAAACCCAAACCCCTGTTTCTGAGGAGTTGTTTTGGAACTTAATAAAAACCACATACATCAAACAACTACATACAGATGGTGGTGCTTTTATTCCATATCAATCAAACCCACCAAAGTATCTTGGGTATTAGGAACACAGCATGTTCAACTGTAGAAACACATTTTCAATTATATCACGGCTATTGATCAAAACTCAGTAATCTGTATCTCAGAAGATATTAAGAGTTTGATCTGAAGATCAATCCATTTTCTTAATCTTAATTGCTCACTGTAGCGAAGGGATTCACTTTGAGCAAACTACGAACGTTGGACTAAACCCATTAGAAGTACTGCAGAGCAGGGAGCAGAAGGCATACAAGCTCAGGAGAGTGTGCGTGCCAAAAAGCTACCGTTTTATCCAGTTTTGTTGGTTGGACATCTTACAAAATGTACCCCTTGATGGGAGAGGTTTCCTTCAAAGCAGAGCTGCGCAGGTGCTGCTGTGGGTGCAGGAGCTGCATGAGGCTTAGCACAGGCAACCGAGGTGTCCCGCGGGATGTGCCCTGTCCTTATCGCTCCACTGATGGGTTCGTTTCTGTTGTGAACTGCAGCGACGTATTTGTCACTGACGTTTTTGGCAAGGAGCGTATCTCGCTGAAGGTGTTTACAAAAGCAAGTGTAATGCCAGAGATGCTCTGGAGCACTTACGAGTTGTGCTAATGCATCTCAACATTTTTAGCTTAATCTTTGCTCGGGCGTTAGCCAATAACTTACAAACTTGAGTCACAACTTGCACTTTTGTTTCAAACATGAAGTATCTAGAAAGGCACTTGGATCATTGGTTCCTCTAGAATTGTCTTCAGAGGGTACTGCATGTTCAAAGCTGTGAATGGATGAGTGTGCTGTGGGATGGGGTTGTTGGCCCCATCCATCAGGTGTCTTCACAAGGCTCACTTGGTCCTGCTGCATGCATTGTGGTGGATAAAGCCATTAAAACTGAATGCCAGAGAGGTCTCTCTGTAGAAGAGAAATTTGCAGCGTTCAGGGGAAGCATACATTGTTGGTCCTTTAGGATCAGAAGGATTTCAGAAAGGACCTCTTTGATGACTGAATAGTTTTTTGGGCAGCCATAGCAAACAGATGTAAACTTCTCCAAAATCCCGTTGGTTTTGCTCTGTCTGTAAGACTGTTCCCAGTAACTCCTGCTCTGAGTTTGTGCTTTGTGCCCGTGCCTCTTGCTGTTTCGTTCACAGCAGTGGAAGCTGCCAACCAGAGCAAGACCAAGTTAGTTGTGCTACGGCAGCTTTTGAGTTCTGGCTCGTCCGCATGGTGACCTGGAGGGCAGCCGCAGCCAGCCTGAAGGTCTCCGTAAGGGAACACAACACCTGGACAAGTTGCACGTAACAGAACTGTCTGTTTGCAGCCTCCAGCCTTTTCCGCATTAACGTTCTGCTGCGGTGCGGGGGCATTGCCTTTCTCCCCTTCTCACGCAGTTTGATTTAGAGCTCATTGGTATTCCCAGTGATGGCGGTAGGAAAACTTTCATTTATCATGAGTTGTGCCTCTAATGAAATATCCATTTCCCAAATCAACTGCTCAAATTTCCTGTCACTTGAATGACTTGATATAGCATTGGAAGTATTGCTTTCGAGTGCTAACAACTGCTGAGCACTAATGCACAGAGGAGAGGCTCTGAGCTTCTAAAAGCTGAGTTTTCTTGCCAAAACAAAGTATGCGACTGGCAGGAAGCGTTTTTCTAAGATCTATGCACTCTTAATGGTGTCGCACCTATGACTGTGCTTCCACATTAGGACTCTCCTGCTGTAGTTTTTACTTAAATGAGCTCCAAGTATGGAAACTGCAACTGTAGTTCGTGCTGTTGATGAAAGGAGTCCTTTCCACCTTACCTCCTGGCTTTTCCACCCCTGGGCTGCCTATCCCTGCCCTTTCCCCTGTGCTGACATTAATCTTCTTTTGCTCTGCTTGTTCGTACTCTCTGGTTTCCCTCTGCCTGCTGTCTTCTGGGCTACCAAAGCCAGAGCCTTCTAATGAGCGATAAGTAGCGTTAACCACTCTAATGGTCATGGGCTTATTTCATTGACTTTGCAGAGCTATTGTATTGACAGTGTTCTCATAAATCCCTATGAAATGATGTGTCATCCTTCTGACTTAATGCTAAAATGCGACGTTTTCATGATTTTGTTTAAAATTAGAGGTTTTAAGCCAACACTCATTCTATTTGGCAGTTAGTTTAATTACATTTGAGCTCACTTTAGATGGTGTTTGCAGACTCTGCCATCACAGGCAGGGCTGGACCGGCCACGCTGGCGATGAGCTGGGGACATTGGTTGTGGTCCAGGAAACCCTCTGGCAACAGATATTAAAGAAGATGTTTTATAAGAGCAATATTGCTTCACGATGAGGATGCAAAGCCTAACAAAGCATGCCGAGCAAGCTACGGAAACCAAAAATCATGTAAGATGCATTTGCTTTGGAGGCATTGGAGAAAATAGAAGAGATACTTGTAGAGGTTGCTTTTTAAATGACAGAGGAGGACAGGAAGAATAGAAAGCGTTACTTTGAAGAGATATGTAAGAGAAATGGGAAGAACCACCATGCAACATGTTTCCTTGTGGCTCCTAACAGTGATAATATTACTAAGAATATGAAAAAATAATTAATAATTATGGTGTGAAGAAGGGCAAAAATTAAAGACATTTTTTTTGTGAGGTTATATTCTGTTTACTCTAAAAATAAATAATTTACTATTTGTGATTTATGTTGTTAATTTAAATTACATTTTTCTTGAGTATGAGACTGCAGTAGATAATCATGTTCGCAGTGCCAAAGGCTGTGTTATGTCTTTTATAGAAGACAAGTCCTGGCCTATGTGTTTTGTGATTCAAGTTCCAAATTACATTATTCACCTCTGCCTCTCTGGTTCTATACCCTATTCAAGATATGTGCTAGCAGTGCATTCTTGTATGCCAAGAAGATGTTTTGGTTTTTTATCTTTATGAATGACCACATTATTTATTTGGAATACACCAAATGCCAACAAGTACTCATGGAAGCAGCAAGCAAAACCTCACAGCAAACAATGTGACACTAATCTGTTGTTTGTGCTAAAATACAGAAAGGAAATTACTGCTTGGCTGTCACGAAGCTCATAAAGGAAAAAAAGAAAAATGCCACTGAAAAAGAAAAAGCGTCAAAAGAAAGTTCCATTATCAGTTTGTTTCATGCCTTGTAGCTCCAGCTGCAAACAATCCCTTTCATAAATACACCCTCAAGATAAATGGCAGCACGATTCTGGTGGTATCAGTGAGATAAAACCACAAGTCTTCTCCATTTGGGGGAGGGAAGATCTGCTGAGACTACTGCTTTATTTTGTTACATCTCATCACCATCTTGGGGGAGAAAATGAATATGTATCGTCTGTTATCTTGTCATTTTTGAGCCAAACATCTTAAAATACATTTTCTGTGAAATAACCCTAGGGATTTCAAGACCAGAATAAATTATTAGAGCAATTTGAGCTTGGAGTCCCTGTACTTGCTTTAAACATGGCAAAAGCTCTTCCTAGTGTACGAGACTTGCTTTTGCTTAGTAACCAAAGAAAAGAAAAAAAGAGAAAAAAACACCCCCGAAGCATACTTAGCCTAGGTGCTTCTGCCAACTGGGTAACTACTTAAACTGCACGAGCCGATGAGACTATTTAGTGAAGCTCTCCAAGGGCTTTAGCTGCAGATTGAGTCGGTGTGGTGGACAGATCAGGTGTCGAACGCCCTTTTGGATTGTAACACTGATCTTCTAATAATATGTGCTGGAATTTGTAAATGTTTTTTTCTGGTTTATGTTTTCCTTAGGCTCAGTAATAACTTTACAAGAACGTGTCTGGCTGTGAATGCCCAGGGAGAGACAGTGGATGCCCTTGCCCGGCCGAAGATCCCTCCTGGCCGTCTCCAGCAAGCAGTGCTGGTGCAGCGCCCGTGCAGCACCGCGCAGCCCAGCAGTACCTGTGCAGCACAGCGCGGCAGAGCAGCAGTGCCCGTGCAGCAGCATGCGGCAGAGCAGCAGTGCCCGTGCAGGACCACGCAGCAGAGCAGCAGTGCCCATGCAGGACCACGCAGCAGAGCAGCAGTGCTGGTGCAGCAGAGCAGCAGTGCTGGTGCAGGACCACGCAGCAGAGCAGGACAAGCTGTACAGCCCCCCGTCCCCAGCCTGCCCTGCCCAGGAGAAGTCCAGGTCCCGCTTAGTTTGGCCAAGTGCTTTTCCCGGACGAGGGTTCCCAGCAGACGGCTAGGGCTCTTCTCTGATAGCTCTTGTGAATATATAATAACTGCCTGACTTCAACAAGATCACCACACCGCCCCTGGAGTCGGTTCACTATGAAATGGCTTTATGGTATTTCCAATCTGAAAGCACTGAATGAGATAATTTGCAGTGGGCTTTAATGAGTTTCAGTCATTCGTTGGCTCACTCCCGCCACCACAGTGCTGACTGCCTGCAGCCACTTTCACAGGTAGCATTTGGTCCTAAAAATTGGGTGGGTTTTTTTTTAAAAGCACTGCTGTCTAAATTATGTCATATCCTCAGTGAAACATTCAGAGAGTAAATGTAGAGTCCTGGAGAGAAAAATGTTATTCCCAATTTTCACATAATGGAGCTGCTGCATAAAAATGCCCTGCGCTGAGGAATTCTGAAAGTAGAGCCACAAATAAAACCCCAGATTTTTTCCCAAAGTGAATTTCAGTATTACATATCCACAGCAAGAATAGAAGTTTAATATCCATCAATATAAAAGGATTACAGCTTAGATTTGCATAGATTGTCATACTGCTTGGCTACACCAGCTGAAGGTTCTGGATCCTGCCACGGTGCAGGACATTAGCCTGTATGGTCAACTGTAACAGCATGAAATGGTAAAATCTAAAAAAACACTTTTAAAAATTTATTTTGTCCTCACCGATGTGCATATTTAGTATCATTTTAGGTAGAAATTATTTTAGAAATTTTAGAAATTATTTTTTGAAGGATTTATTTCTTTTTCTTCCACTGGCAGCGAAAGAGCTAAATCTTAGGCCAGAGCCACGACCAGGGAGCTCCCCGGCCAGTGCAGGGTTCAGCCACGACCCGGCCACGCAGCCTGGCTGGTGCTGGGAAATGCCTCCTCCGACCCCTCTGCTACACGGATCAGCCTTCCTCACTTACGGGTACGTTGCTGGCCTCAGGTTTGGAGCGACACTCTGTCCGTGCAGACTCTTTAAGACATATAAATTATATATAATGAGGAATACTAATGGTGCAAAGCCCTTTGTATAGAGCCTATGCCTGGGATTTGAGCACAAACGAAGACTTCTTTTGAGGTGCGTTGCCAAGAGAAGTGATGCCCAGCATGCTTGGGTAGACTTGAGGAAAGTGTGAATTGCAAACACGGGTCACTGTAAGTTTCCTGGTTGCAATGCAGGAAATTACATTTAAATGTAAGAAAAAAGCCTTCTCCTGTGAGGGCAGCTGAACATCGGCATGGGCTGCCCAGGGGGGCTGTGGGATCCCCCTCCCTGGAGAGGAGGGTGCTGCACCCTTACCAGGGCTACGATACAACCTGACACCAGCCAAGATTGCTGTAACCCCAGTCCAAGAGATCTGAAATGTTTTTTAAATGTACCTAAGTGACTGATGTTTATGTATCTCCCCAGTAGCAAATGAAATGTTCTCTTAACAACTATTAAATGTTAGTCATAAACCATGCTTAGCTGAGTTTCGCAGGTCAAAGATCTTACAGTAGTGAGTGACATTCAGATTTATTTGGAAAAAAAAAGTCCTTGTTTCTAGGAAAGTTCTTGAATTTAGAGGTGGCTGTGATTGCTAGGAAGTAAAGTATCTTTTGTGTACGTAGGTTATCGTATTTTAAAAACAGATAAACAAAATCAGGTCTCAAAGCCAATGGTATTTATTCTGGAGGGTGTTTTGGGAAGTTTGCTGTGAACGGCTGGAGCAGGGACAGGATTGGGGCTGGAGGGGAGCTAAAATTCATTATTCTGAAATTTCCCAGTGCTGATTAGTCTGTGACTCTCTGCTCCCGCCTGCTTCCTCCGCAGCATCCCTCAGCCCTGAGGCACCATGACCCGACTCCTCCCCGGAGACATTTCTCACCCCTCTATTTAGGAATGACTGTTCTGAATAATTTAGTACATTGGAAATCTTTGTTCTGTACCTCCAGACTGATGTGGAAATTTGTCTCAAACTTGAAGGCTATCTGAAATCAATAATATCATCAACTTTACCCGCATTTACAAAGATAATATTTCCATAATATTGCCTGATTTCAAAGGGAAGAAGAAAGGCTGTGCAGTAGAAAAAGTCATAAAAAGTATTGCAGTGAAGTAGCATTGAATTTTGGGAAACTTTTCCAAGACCATTAATTGAACTTTGTTACAAGATTTAAATGAGATATTGAAAATCAAACACGGTGGCGTAGTTTTAATTGCCTGTTCTCCGATAGAGCATAATCTTAGAGATGTAGTTTCTATTTTGTATCTGTAAAGAAAGGTTCAGCAGCCCCCCAGAGAACTGGTGTCATCTGTTTACTGCTTCAGAGATCGACATAGCATTTAAAATTATTTATCTTGTATGTATGCTAGTTTCTCAGCCGAACTCCTGTGTGCCAGCACACTTTGGGGACCATTTGTTGTCGGTACTTAAATCCTGTTCCGTGGTGCTGCTAAAAGCAAGTCTTAATGTAAATATCATTAGGAGTGCCTTAAAACTGTTGCTTATCACTGCTCTGGTTCAGCGCTACCATCTCCCTCCCAGTAGCTTCCAGTCCTCTGTGTGTGTGCATGCGTGTGTATGTATATACCCATTAAAAAAGGACTCCTCAGGGTCTCTTCTCACCTCGGGAACTGTACATGCATGACCGGAGCAAGGCTGGGGTTTCTGAAACTTCAGAGTTTTTGGTATGTAAAAGTAGCTTCACCTTCCAGCCTGGTCCCATCCCAGGCCGCTATTTCTTGTCATGAGCTCAGTGTTTAATGTTACTGGTTTTTTAATTATTCTTGCACTATGTGAAAGGCAGATGCCGACAATAAATGTATTCTAAAAATGCAGGTATTTAATGCTATTACTTCCCCATACCCTTCGATAAGGCAGCTGTTGGCTCAGTCTGTGTGTCCGGAGGGGCGGGTTGCTGTGTGCTGGTACAGCCCCGCGCGCTGCCTAGACACCGGCACCCAGAACCTGGGGCTAAACCGGGGTACAGGGGTGCCCGGGCAGACAGCCAGGGTTTACCCTCTACCTGCATGAGAGTGAATTGTCTTTGAGAAAGGAGGTGTATCGTTTGCTATTACTCACTGTCTTTCTTTAAAGAAATCTTTAGAGCAGGACGATGGGAATATTCCAAATGCCTGGGCTGAGCTGGCAGTAATGGGAGTTGCAGTGATTTGTTGGGTATCCAGCCCAGTGAGTCCCCTGGAATATGCAGACAGGGCTTGTCAAAGGTGTTGGACCAAGTCAACACAAAATTACAGCAGGGAAACATTTGACCTGGTAGGTTCTGTGCCCAGAAGCTCCGCTCCTTGCCACATTTTCCTTGCACGCTCTACTGCATTTCAGCATCAGTCTGTTTATTCAGAAAATAACTTCTGAATATTTTATCATCAGAGTTCACTAAACTTGATTTTTTTTCCACACCACACATGCTAAAAAGGGAGATAAAATGTGCAACGAATGAAAAGCAGTTTTTCCGTTCGTGCAGCCTGAAGGGTGCTGCTCTAAACCCAGGTACCACATGTGTGCCCCTTGCCAAAACCCTTGGCACTGCAGAGTACTTGCAAACCATTTCTCTGGGTGTTGCTGATTAATACCCATTCTTCACGGCTGTGTGCTGTACTGACAGAGTGTGGAGTTACAAGCTAGCAAGGAAGGAAAACATGAACTTCATAATGTTCATGTCATAGAAATAAATAATGGTGGGAACCGTCCTGGCCTGAAGCATGGTCGGTGCTTTGCACCGCCGGCAGCAATCCCACACCATGAGTGCTTGGGAATGCAACAAATTGGGAAGGGAATGGACCATTTTGCTAAGTTTAGTAGTTCTGTACTCAGTGGCTGTACTGACATTTGTTCCCTGTCCTCAGGCAAATGATTGTGGCCACGTAGCCAGATTTTTTGAGACAAGGACAATCGAAGTGATAAAAATATATTCTGTATTTTAAACTTCCACCCTTTCCACATGTGTTCAGCAGTTAGTTTGTCAACTTGGTAGCTGACACGAGCAATTCCATGATAAATGTTCCAAATTGTTTCACCCAAGCAAAAATCGCTGCAATTTCCTGCCGTGTCTGCTGTGGCATCTGCTGGGAGGAGGGCTGCTCCCCAGCAAGAGCCTTCGTCCTTCCCTCGGCTGCTGCAGCAGAGCTCAGCACCCTCCCGTACGGGCTGGGGAGGATGAGGAGGGCATGCTGCCACGCACCAGCCATGGCTGGTAGCAAAGAAGACATTGGCATTTGTTACAGCAGTAAACTAGCAGTGTGCGGTTAACCCTAATTTCTGCACTCGAAGGGAGGCGGGTTGACGGATGGGTCAGTGCAGCGTGGGAAATACTGTGTCCCTAGAACGTTGTAATGAGAAATGACCAGAGATAAGAATTTAATTATGCAGCTAGAGGGTTTCTGAGTTAGCCTGACCTAATGCCGTTCGGGCTTTCCTTATTGAGAGCAAACCCTTGAAATGTACTTAGCAGAAAGCTGGCTGGTAATGCTCATGGGCTTTGGATCAGAAGAGCCCAGAACAAGATCCAAAAAGTAAAGCTGAATCACAGTTGCATGTGAATTTTGCGTATCTCCAAGTTAAGAATAGCCAAGTTTTACTGTATAATAGACCTTATATCAGTAAAACGATTTTCTTCTGCATATGTTGTCTCCCACTGGTAACAGAAGATACATCTTTGCAGATATATTGTAGATAGTATGTTTGAAGCAACTGAATCTGTACTTTTATACTGAAACATAGTAGCAGGAAAGTGGTAAACACAGCTTTAACTTATTTTTAATGAGAGTTAGTGGCTGGCAAGAGGTGGGGAGAGCAACTTTCCGTGTCTGCACAACCAACCTGGGCTGCTGGTCTTCCACATATGACTGGCAGGGAGCTGCTCATCCCCGCAGTCAGGTAAGGTCTGCGCACGGATGCTGCGCACAGTGCGGAATTCAAGGCTTCCCTGTTAATATTGCACTTAGGAAAAGTATTCCCTCAGTCACTTTTCCATTGCAGGTTTTCATAAACTGCTGAATATTTGATGAAAACAACACCAGTCCTTACTGTGCTTCCTGTGCACATCAGAGAATGGCTTGCTTTGGGATCTTGGGGTTTCCTTATAGGTCTGCAGTTAGTGTTTATTTGGAAATAAATGCACCGGCAGGATGCGCTTAATCCTATTTTTTAAGTATTGTAGAAGAAACTCCCAGTATAGGGAACATGTGGTTCATGGTAGAGAAGGTTTAATGCAACTCGGTAGGTATGAATTTTTGATGCAGAAACAATCCAATAATAGCCATAATGTCTCACTTAATGGGCAAGTAAACAACTCTGGTGAAATTAAAATAATTCACTGTATTAATACTGCAGGTTGAGCAGTAAACAGGACACATATTCATGAAAAAGAGACCAATTTAAATCTAAAGGATATTGACTCTGTCCTTTCAAGAAGGTGTACAGCTATTTATCTTTGGCAGCTGGCAGCACCAGTCCGGTGGAAGGAATCCTCCGTGCCGGCATGGCAGAGCAGGCGCAATTTCCATCTGCTTTCTATTCCCAGCAGAAGCAGGAGCTGCTTACTCTTTTTCCCGGGGTCGGTTACATGCCATAGCAGTATTCATCGCCTTCACTGTGAATTGGTGTTAACCATCGCTGGAGAATAGGCTGATACATATCCCAGTTACTATTGAGTAACTGAAACACACCCTGGGGAGACTTAGCTCTCAATTTATGGGGCATATGCACGGGGTTTCATATTGACTTTTCTAAATCTGTTATCTCTGCATGAATCACATCCATACAGAAATGGGAACTTCTGACCCAAACTTAAACACGTACTTAAAAGCCCCAACCAGATGAGAACCATAAATTGGATAGCTAAGTGCTGTGTATGTTGGAAATGGCAGATACACAGATGGCAGGAGAGGCAAAACGTGTATAAATCTGACAGTTTGGAGAACTATGATATTTACACCTGGTGAATGCTTAAGGAGAGTGGCTATAATGATAAACCTATGGTCCTAACTGCTGATCCCTTTTCTTTTCTTCTTCTTCTTTTTCTTTTTTTTTGTTGGAGAGTGCATTTACAGAAAAAATTATAAACCTGAATTGTTTCCCATTCATACCAGAGAGCCACAGCTTCATTTCCAAGGGGACTGGTTAGCCTACCTTGCTAGTTTTAAATGGATTCCCTGTCATTCAGACTTTCCACCAGTTTTTAATCTGGACATTTTAATCTGCCAGCAGGCATTAAATACTCTGGTTTCTTCTGTTTCTTCCCTGAAACACTGGCCAAGCTTTCCATGTGGCAGTGTTGTTTCATGAAAAGTTTTGCGATTACGTAGTATTAGTTTTCCCCTTAAGGAGCTAGCTGGGCCAATGCTGGTAACCAGCAGCGAGTACTAGGCAGGGGCAAGAGCTGCAGAAGGGCAGGAGGAGGAGGAGAAGGAGGAAGAGGAGGAGGAGGCGGGCTGGACACTGCGGCGGGGCTGGTGCTGCCGGAGGAGAGCATCCCGCACCGCGGTGTGCTGGACCTCGGTGTGCCGGGTCCCTGTCCTGCTGGCTGCTCCTGGGGGTTTCAGTGGGGCCCTTAGCCGTGTTTGCAAGGAGATGCTGGCCAGATCGTAGCGCTTTCTCTTTCTTTTTAAAAAGTGAGTGTGGCAAAGCTTTTAAATGCGAAATAAGGAGAGTTTTAAAGCGAAGCCGGAGACCAGAGGACGCTGCAGCATGCACAGGCAGCGTAGGAGGGCAGTCGCACCCCGACTGCCTGGCTGCCGGTGTGCCCGAGCTGCCTGCCGGTATTTTCCGTGGGAAGCGGCGCTCCTGTGTCTGCACTTGAAAACTGAACTCGTAGCGTTGGTGTCAATTGTATTAACAACTGGGAGGTGGGACTGCCACCAACTGCAGCATTTCAGTGCCTCTGGAGAGGGGAATGTGTCTGGAAAATCTACGGATACTTGAGTCAAGCCTGTGTAAACATCTGCCTGGCAAGTGGCCCTTCATGCGTGAGAGATGGGAGATCGACAGAAGATCCTGGGTTTGTTTATAAATTACAAAAATGCAGAGAGGAGTACATATATGTCTTTCTGTACATATACTGTATGAGACCTTTTGGATGAAGTGTCTATAGGCTTGCTTACCCTCACGTTTCAGGCCTTGGACACAAACCAGCTCTGATGAGGTGGAGGCAGTTTTATCACTGACTTTAAAGAGAAAAGGATTGCAGCAGCATGCTTTTATTTCCGTGGGACAGCGTAAACAACAGCAAAGCGATCTGGGTCCCAGGCCTGTTCTGCACAGTTTCCCAGGCAGGAGGCAGATCAGATATTGTCCTTGCAGTCTCCAGCGCTCTGGTTTGATGAGAGGAGGTCAGAAAACAGCCGTGACGGCGAGCCCTGGGAAGGCACACACCGCGTGCTCCCCGGTGCAGCCGCTCTGCCTCGTACAGCAGCCGCAGCAGCAGACCTTTGAGAAATGGCAAGGTGCAATGCAGAAACACGATCAGAACAGTTAGCTGCAGTCTCTGCGCGGCCCAGAAGATAATTTTCTTTTGGGGCTGCCTTGGGATTTTTTGAGAAGTAGAATTTTATTTTTACTGGCGTTGCTGTTACGTCACACTGGTTTTATGTCCCGTTCTTGCAGGTTTGAAACAGTTAATGCTGCCAGGGTCAGGGTGCTGATGGCACCGGCGGAGCGGTGGCAGGACGCTGCCCAGCTCTGCGCAGAGAATGCTACTGAGCAGATTTCGTGGGCGCGCTGTTGGAAGGAGCAGCGACAGAGTTTCTTTCTGATGTGTGTTCTCCAGCTCCAAGTCCTTGTTCTAGTTCAATAAAGAGCGAGCGTACTACCAGCATATCCAAAGTTTCAAACTGGTAACAAAATAGTGTTTAGGTTTTTCATAGTATATGCGGCATGAGCAGAGTAGGACTGATGAGGAAACTGGGAATGTCGTAGGAAATGCAAAGTCCCAGCACGGGCAGCCAGGGCTGGCAGACGCGGGCGGGCTGTAGCTCACCGGGGTGGTACTGAGGTCGCTTTTCACAAACCCCAGCGATGGTGATTTTCGTAACTGGTGTCACTGTGAGCAGCAGGAATGAATATGTGAAAACACGGTTTCAGAGGTTGCATTGCCTGTAATAAAATACTTACTGTTTTACATTATAGAGGTGAGAGTTGTGACACCATAGTTAAAACTGAGCTGAATTTCACTTTTTAAAATGCATTTGTTTTTCTTCTGAGTTTAACCTTGATGCAATTTACCACATTTGGTCAGAGTATTACCTGGCTCTACATTGTGTTTCACCCCAGATGGTGTTTTCTCTGTATCTTAACTTCATCGCGCTGTAATTTTTGTCTCCTTATATGCACGTATTCATTGATGTACTGGAACATGTGTACTTGTGTTTGAAATTTCTTCACAGAGGGTGGAAAAGAGATTGCGTCTTCATAAAGGCTGGTGAAAATTCAAACCGTGATGGTTACTTGTGCCTGAAAGTATGAGCAGAGAAGAGTCTTCTATGCAGAAGTGCCCGGGCAGGTATGCCCGCACACTTTGTTTGGTACACTTGCTGGGCGATGCAGCGGCGCGCTTGGCCCTCCCTCAGGCCCCACTAGCACCGAGAGCACCAGCTGCCTGAGACGGCTTGCTGGCAGGGCAGGTGCTGAATCACCGTCGTTGAGTCCTGCCGGCTGCAGTTCAGGGAATTATAAAAAGTTATAGCTAGACAGGAAATAATTATATTGCTATCATATGCTGTAAGTAACTCTATGAATAATTACAGTTATCCAGCCCGTTGCTGTACATCAAAGGCTGTGAGATAAGGGTCCGTTTCCAGTGTATGTTCTTTTAAAAGCTGTGTATGACGTATCTTTCCTTACACTGAAAGCTGTAGCTCATGCACAGGATAACGCCTCTGGCATAGCCAGAAGCTCCTCATTCAGTCCCTGTCTAGTGAAATTACTGCTTAATGTGAATCAGCCTAAGACTTGGCTACCCCATTAGAAATCTTGGAGTGACTAAAATACTCTGGTCTTGGAGAGTGATTTCACCAATGGCAAAATATTTTACTGTGAAATTGCATTAGGTGCATGAAAGATCAGGGTCTTTATCAGTGGCTGTAAGTTATCTCTTCCACTGTACACCAAAACCTGAGAAGCCACAGACAGTTCTTTTGCAGACTTTTAATGGCCTCTGGGGTTTTACTACATTGAAAACATTGAAAACCAACCAATGAGAGATTTGATGTACACTCTCCAAATGGCGACCCCGTGTTCATAGCCCGACAGCTATACACACAAACACGAGGCCAGCGCTGTGCAGAGTGGGAGCGTCCTGAACAATTTTAATACTTAGTTAGCCTTTTCTTCTGATTAATTAGGTGGTTGTTTGAATATTAATCCCTGTTCCTTACTTACCAGTATTGCCATAATTTTGTCTCCTGGGTGTAGAAGATTAAAATGCCCAGGAAGCAGCCTGAACCATTGAAGATACTAGTGGGAACTGCGTTACTTTGTAAGCATAATATGATTGAAACATTTGTCTTCCCCCACGATTAATAATAAATCAGGCCTCTTATGTCTCCTACTTTAGGTTTTAATTTTAAACAATCTGTTGAAATACAGACTGCATGCAAGAAAGGGTTCATAACAGGCTTTGTTTGGATTGAAAACAGAAGTTTTATACTGTCTTGGAACTTAAAAAATATCAAGCTATGTAAAAATTCAGCCTCGTGTAATAACATATGGTCGCTTTCTGGATTTGTTGAACAAGGAAGATTTATGTCTGCAATCACACTATAAACGTTAACAACTGTACAGAGATGAAAACCATACAGTATGTATATGAGAAATGCCCCAGTCGCCAGTGCTTGGTAGTATCAGCTCTGGGGTTTCCAATGGGAAAGTCTGGTCCCATCAGACCAGGGGTAGGAAGAGTCTGTCCAAGAGTCTGCGGAGAAGAAGGCTGTAAAGACCCAATAAACGTGTGTCTGCAATGAAATGTTATTGCCACGAACTGAGGAACCACGCGACAGTCTTATTTAAAGAGGTGAAGGAAGTATCTCGGTATAGTTTGGCTTCCTCCAAAAATTCCTGTTCTGCTTTTCCCTTCCATGGAGGAGCTCGTGCTGCCCAGATCGCCTGGACGAACCTGGGGCTCAGCCACTCCGTCCCTCTGAGGCCCGGGGGATTCATTCCCATGGGCTGCTTTGAAGACTGCAGCCTGAGAGGAAATATTTCACTTCAATTCCCAGAATTAGTTTTGCTGTTACATGTGATTTCTTAATTTAAAAATGTGAGTAGGATACCAATATCAAAAAATTTTTTAATAAAAATGGAGCCCTACACAGATACATTAGTGTGTGGTTTCAGCCAAGGGGCATTCATTACTTTTTCTCTGTACAACTCTGTGTTACTCAGCAGTTTATTCCTAAAGGAAAAAAAAAAGGTGCAATAGGAGGAATAACTGCACACTAACAGAAAATTGAAAATTTTGCCTTTTGCCAAGTGGGTGAGTGAGCAGAACATCAGCTCATCCAAAACAGCACTGACAGAGGGGCAGATTTTTGCTTGAATGGAACAGTGTTTTACTTTCTGTAAAAAAAATATTTTCAGGCTATTGGTCAAGATGTTTCTATGGTAACTGATATAATTTCATTTTAGTGATGGATTACAGAGGAAAACTCCAGGGCGGTTTGAGATGATGGAGTTTCATCTTACAGAGCCTGGCAGACCCTTTCTCTGGAGTTATTAGGCAGTTCGGGTTATGCTTTATATTTACTGGACATTGCTTGGGACGGCTGTGCACAGCGTCTTGGGAAAAATAGTAGTAGAGCTGTTCTGCTCTGCAAGGAGAGACGCTGAAGTTTGTTCACCACCAGAGCGACGGTGTAGTAGTAGTCATCAGCAAGTGAATTCGGTTGATCCAACCCAAATGCCCACATACTTTCCTTCCCCAGCCCCCCCAAGTCCCCAGGGTATGTGTCGCTGCTTAATTATTCAGTGTTCCCGTCTTAAACCAGCGTGGCGGGAGCCGTCGTGAAAACAGGCTCCTGCACCCGTGTTCTGCTGCCCACCGCTGCGAGGGATGGGCAGAACGAACCCGCCGCGGCACCGGGGATGCTCAGGGACGTCTGCGGCGGGACGGGGGGGTCAGACCCCCGGTACCCCCGGTCTAACGACCGGGAGCAGCGCTGCTTGCTCCTCTGCAAGCTGGCACTGGGTAAACACCTGCTTAAAGATTTTAAATCGAAAAACCATCTTATCCGTGGGTGTTACATCTGTCCCAACGAGGTGTGACTGGCGGAGGTCAGGACTCGACGGCAGCCCCGGTTCCTGGGGTGGATCCGGCTGCAGCCCCTGCAGATTCGGGGCAGCCGATCTGCCGAGTGCCCCGAAGCCGCCTCTGACGGAAAGGATGCTGCGGGCGCTCCCTCGGGGACAAGTCGGCGGTCTCCCACTTGGCCTTCTAATGGTTTGTGGGCCAGGCATTGTGGAGTTTAAGGTAATTTAAATGTAAATTTTGTATTAATTGATACGTTTAATATATTCATTTCGAGGGAGAGAGAACGACAGAAAGACCGAGGGAGAGTTAAAGGTGTTCAAGTAGTGGTTATATTCCATCTAACATGTCATCTTTTTTTTTCTTTCCCTCCTACTTCTAGTTTTCAACGAGGGAGATATAAGAACCTTGAGATACTACTTTTTTCTGGTCTGTCAGATCCCGTTTTTACTTAGTACCAGGGTCCATAGAGTTACTCCAGGCTTGTCCTTGCATACTTGGGAGCAGAATTTCCCCATAAAATGTGTATGAGGTAATTTTTGAATTTTGAGCCGTTTTACTGCAGCCATGCAGCACAAGACTGATTGCATTGGTTTTGTAAAGACAGAGAGCGACAAAATTTGAGATCTTTGTTTTTAAAAGTTAGCTATTTCTACAGCAGATATAAAATACAGGTACAGATATAGCAGACAGAAGAAATCTAATTTTTTTTTTTTTTTTGAGTGGATCGATATTCTACAGTAGGGAAAGATATCTATTCCCAGCTATAGTTTTATAAACAACATTTCATTATGCCTATTATCATAACAGCCCTTTCTATCTCCTCTGTCAATATTTGGCTCTATCAGGCAATGTCTTATCTTTAAAGCAAAAAATCCATCACTGTGGCAAAAGGGAAAAAAATACATTAACAGCCCACCTGCTAATTTCTATTTGAGGCTAGAGGCCCAGAAGTGCTTTAAAGAACTCCTGTCTAAAACCAGCAGGTTTTGTATTAATTGCATATTAGGACTGTTGCAGTGAATTCCCACATCTTTTCACTCTGAGGTTTAGCAGGAGCACAGGCAAGAGCAGCAACGTTTGCATGTGTCCGTGCAGACGACAAAATGTCCTGAGAGATTGCAGCTCCCCGTGGCCGACATGGACGTCCGCCGGGATCCTCTCGTGGGAAAACAGGAAAGCGAGGAGTCAGCAGGAGTTAGAGACCGTGCCGTGGGGAGAGGCAGCCCACAGCTCTCCAGCTGAGTTAGCAGCTAATCCCAGATACCTCTCTAATTTTACCTGCTGACTTGCAAGAAGATTGCACATGACCTTGCCTTCCGTAGGATTCCAAATCCCATTTGTTACTTTCTAGGCTAGTTCTAGTTTAGACTATACTTGCCTCTGCTCCAGAGACGATGTGCTGTACATGGCTAGATGAATTGGTCGTGATTGTGGAGGTCCCATGGACTCACGCAGTCCCACTGAAGTGAAAAAATGAAATTTACACTTGAGAATCTCTTAATAATTAAACCAGTGGTGAAATTATAATAAAATTTCTGACTGGATAGATGCTTCTGAAGCCACACTAGCGCCAAAGGAGACAAGAGTAGGCTTCACGCGGGGCTGGTGTCCCAGCTTTTTGTTCTTGGAGGCTTTGCAGCAGCAGGTGAAATAGGAGATGCATATGGATTACTTAAACCCCTTCTTCTCATGTTCTCTTAGCACTTTTAAGACTAATCAGTACTTTATCCTGACGTTTCACTGGTTTTAGTTTTGTCACATCAGTATCCTTATAAAAGCATCGTGTGTCTGCTTTGCGAGGGGAGAAAGCCTTATTCATTTTAACCATTTCTGTTAAGAGAAATACATGAGGTATTTCAGATACATATCATTTCCATGCTAATTCGTCTTGAGCGCTATGGAAAAATATGTGGTATATTTTTATTCCATTTTGACATTGCACACAGACGTATACTGCAGACTGCAGTGGTAACTGAGCCTCCAAAATTGCATATAATGTGTGTAACACCTGGTGTTAGAAGAGAAATAATTGCAGTGCTTAAACTCTATGGCAGGTGTCAGGAATAAAAATGTTACTTCTTCCTCATTGAAATATACAGGGGATAGTCTGCACACAACAGAGCAAGTACCAGCGTGTGAGCCTCAACTCTCTGCTGCCTTTATTTGACAGCAAATAGTCTCAGAACCAGATTTCTGACTGTACGCTGCTGGGGTGTACACCAAGAAGCCTTTCATCATTTAACAGAATTATAAAGAGAAGATAGAGTAAGTTATCTGTGTATCGTTTTTATTTGCTTGAGGGCAAGGAAGGTGCCTTTGCAGACTTCAGACCATCAAGGTACATCCATGTGGGGCCTCTTTGGTTGGGCTGGTGGGATTTCCCAGGCAGGAACGTCGCTGCGCCCTTCCCTCCGCTGCCCCGGCACTCCTCTTCCTCGTCCTCTGCGGAAGGGCATCTCTTTTTTAACCGCGAGGTTTTCGGAAGGCGTTACGTAGTTTCCTGGGAATTGCTGCATGACGAGCCCTCTCCCGGGCTGCTGGCCGGGGACCCAGGGCGATGCTCCGGTGAGCAAGGGCTGCAGCCCGTGCCCTGGCAGGGGTTGCCTCCTCTTCCTCGCTGGGAAGCCGATAACCTTGCTTTTCGTCTTGTCCAGCGGCTCTTCACGTGCTTGCTCTCTCAGCCTGCGGTAGCTGCTCGGTGGTGTGGCCGGGTGGTGTGAATTGCTGCCTTCATCACAGCAGCGAGGAGTGGAAGGGGTTAATGTGGCCTCCGAAGTGCAACGAGGAAAGGGAAGGGACGAAATAAATTGAAATCAAGAAAATGTCTTTAGAACAATTAATACGTGTCGGTACATAGCTCATCAAATGCAGCGCATAGGCAAATCGCATCATTTTAAAAAGGTTAACACCTTGGCAGAGTTAATTGCTGTTCTTCCTCTAAAATTCCAGTGTAATTTCTGATTTCTTATTTTGTTATTTATCTTTCAGCTAAGTAGGTTTTAAATAAAACAAATATTTATGCCAGTAAAGCACTATAGCTTAAATATTTAAGTCAAGCTAAGCAAACAAAACATAAGAGCATAAATATTTAAGGAAAGCAAAACAAACAAAACCAGAAACCCACACAGCTGAAGGAAGCTGCCTTAAAAATCTGAGGAAGAAAACTTCATAACTAAAAAATTGTAAGTTATTCATTTAATCACTAAGTTGAGTGATTTTGTGTATTAAACTTTTTTCCTTCAGATGTTGGGGTTCTTTGTCCTCACTTTCTGCTGTCACCTCAGTCTCTGTTTCCCCCCTTTGTGCGTAGAGCAGATTCTGAAACTCATGATTTTCCCGGGGGAGTGTATCATACGTCTTTGCAAAGTGTTACGTATCTCTAATATTTATGCTACATGATCCATTCAATACGTGATCCATAAGCAGGTATGTGGTATTTATTACAATAGTAGTTACATTGTCCTCCTCCATTGGCTGCAAAAATGTGTTTCTGTGACATGACTCTCCAGGTCAGAAATGCCAGTTTATATACATGGTATAACAAAGGTGTAGATTAAACGGGCCGAAGCAGCCTGGATGCTGTGTATTTAGCAGTTAAAGTACGAAAGTACAGAGCACTTTTAATGCAGTCGGTGCTCCCGTGGGACAGTATGTAATTCAGAGAGACATACAGTGATTTACAGATTTCAGTGCTCTTTCCTCCTGGTTGTGCAGAGGAGGCTGGAAATATGCAGGGCTTATTTCTTGGCCATGAATACACACATCTTCCCATATCAATTCTTTATTCTTATTCCATTTACATTTTCTTTTGCTGGGCAGAATCATGAAGGCAAGCTCAGACACTTTGAAGGAGCATACTTGGGGAAAAATTATCTGCCTTTTCATCTTGCCTCATTTCTCCATGAGCCTTGACAGGCTTTAAAGTCCTGGACTTCAGGCAATTCCTCGTGGCCCATCTTCCTCCCAGCACATTTCCCTCCCCTGTGAACGAAACCTGAGGTTTTTCACTGTAAATAAAAACAACCTCTGTAGAATTTGAAGAAGTGGAGTTGGCTTTGAAGTTATAATTGTGTTAAGCAGGGTAATGTGGTGGAAACACTGTCAAATTACCTTCATGGTGCTGAGAACAAATGCCCGAGTATCCGTTTCTGCAGTTGGAGTGATTCTTAGAGAAACGTAGTGATAATCAGTTTGGGAAGTGGAAAGGACACCATGTTAGAGGTGCCACTCCAGCCAGGGAAGAAACTACTGGGGCAGGTGGGCATCCCCCGAAACCCCTCGGCAGCCTTCTCGCGTCTTCCCAGCCGCGGGCTCGTGCACTGGCAGACGCCGTCCCTGGGGCATTCCCGATCCCTGTGGCTTGGCTTGGAGAAATAGGATTTACGCAAAGTCGTGGGGTGCCCGAGGTGTTCCCGCTGTGCCCCGTCCGCCGCCCCGCGCAGATCTCGGCTGGGCGCGGAGATGCAGCTGCCCACCTGGGACACCGCGCATCTCCTGGCTTTGGTGCTTTCCGCAACTGGTTCGTCATCGCACCCCCCAGTTCAGGCTGGTGGGACGGGGACAGACGGCATTGCGTTCGCTTCCAGTGGAAGGAACGCTCTAAGCACGGACATCAACTGGTTTAGATACTCGGTGTAGTTACATGCGCTATAGCCATACGCATTTATTACTTGGCATTTTTGTTAACAAAACAAATCCTTGTTTTCTCAAAGTTGATGATTTTAATATTTATAATATTTATTTATGATGTTTATCAATGGTAATTATAATTAGTCCTTTTCCACACTAGAAGTCTCTTAATTTATTAAACAAAGGTGATATTTACTTGCTCGAAGACTGATGATGATTTCTGCTATTCAGAAAAGTACTCTGTATCCTCAGTTACGGTCTTATATAGCAAACATAGCAGCATTCACATTCATATTATTCACTTTTTATTGTACTAGAAAATGAAAAAGGAAATTTCTTATTTATTGGATTAATTAACTTTTTTACTCGTGATTCGCGTCAGACAGCTTTTGGATGGCAATGAAAATTCATTTAAAAGGCAGATCAGCAGCATCTTAAAACTCCTTTACTACTTAAACAAAACTACTTCAAATATGTTGAATGCATCAGAAAAGTTCCTGACAAAATATGTTTTTAATTTTAAAATCTTTTCTGTACTAAATAACAGAAATACAAGCTAAAGTTCATGAATAGAATTGCTGGCTATTGAATCATTTTAAGATGTTACAGCTAATTGCTGTGAGGCTCTTCTGCATAGTTTTATTCTGTTTGGTAATGGGAAACAAGTTTTCCTGTTTTTTTCAGCTCCCACTTGGATTCTCCACTTTGAATGAAGGAGCTCTGGAGGAGAAGCCAACTGAACAAACAGAAATTAAGAAAATATTCTCCCTGCACCTGCAGAAGAGACTACAGCTGATTCATAATTTCACAAGCTGCTTGTAGGTGTATACTTGGGAATTTCTCCCAGTTCAGCGGTCTAACTACCTCTGAAACTCCTGGTACAGTTACTGCTTGGTTATTTATTTGTTTAGTTGAAATAACAAGAAAATCTCTGTAAAGTTTGACCTGATGTGCCCTGTCACATTTCAGTTTAGTTTTTAGAAAGAAGACTTGGTTATAGCTAATTACAAGGTCTTCTATGTTTTTGCTCTCTTAAGTCACCTGCTGGACAGACCTACACGTAGGTGTGGATGGTAATCTGATATAAAATAAAGTGTACTCATATAGCTATGAATTGCATTGTAAATCCCACATGCAAGGGGTAGCATTTTTAGCATCCCTAATGCATCATAAAATGAGATATAAAATAAGCATTATGTGGCCACTCTGTTGAATCTTATATAGGCAAATAGGAATTCAGACACTTTTCCTTCTACCTTCCTTTCCACCTAGAAAACCAGAATACAACTATACGGTGTCAGCAGTTTCTCCTGTCGTGTGGAGCAAACTGTTGTATCTCTGACCTTAGATTCTGTGTTTTGGTTCCAAGATTACTTTTTTAGAAATTCTTCTTAGTTTTATTTTGTTTCTCCTCATGCATGTAGCATTTATCTTTTGTGGCCAAATAGAAGCAATTCATCAGCTTCAGTGACTTTATCTTTGTAAGAGGAAGATTTTTTTTATTTTTTTAAATGGATTAACTTTATAGCTCTCTTCTGGTCATCTTGTGAGTACCACGGCTGCTTTGATCTCTCCTGATTCCTTCTGCTGGGCAGGTATGAAAAGGCACCAGCTGTGAAAATTGTTACCTTTGGATTTGCAGACAACGGATTTGCGTGTGTTGTTCCTGTGTGTCGGGCATACCGCTTGCACGTGTCTGCATTTCACGCAGGGGTTTTCTCGGGGCCGGCGAAGGAGAAGAGGACGCCCCAGCAGCCAGCCCGCGCCCACACCAGCACCTTGCTTCACGTCTCTGACATCCTTGTCAATCCCACCAGGGCTCCCCAGGAGATGTGAGGGAAAAAGAAAGCGACCTTTATCAGGATGCTGTGATATGTCTGAGAGGATCTCGGAAGAGGCGTGAGACAAATCTGCGGCAGGATGAAGGACCGGGGGCTCAGCGCGGCCCCCCACCAGCGCGGCTCGCCGGGAAGGAGCTCCCTCGAGGCTGGAGAAGTGTCTCCCTTGGAAGGAGCAAGGTGGAGGAGCCCAGCACCACTGTGTTCTCCTCCGCCAGCTGCCACACGTGTGCACACAGGGAAACGGAGTCTTAACTGTCTGCTCCCGTATTACAAGAGGCTTGTTTGTCCTGCCGGGGCGATGGGCAGCTTTTGGAAGGCAAAGGAGCCTTCCGGTTGCCCCCTGTGGCAACCAGGACCCAGCCCTTGCAGAAAGCCACAGGGCAGAAGTGTACGAACGGACACGGACCTCTCTTCTTCCCTCCTAACCCTCATTTACAGCTTTGGCTGGCGTCCAGACATTGATCCCTGGGTTTTTAGCTGTAGAGCAGCTTTTAGAAGTAGGGGCTCTTTATTCTTCCTCCTCCCTCTGCGGTAATGTGGGCGGAAAGTTGTCCCTGCCCGGGTGTAGCTGCTGGTACCCCCCGAGACAGGGGAAACCCCTCGGTGCATCCGAGGTCCCCGGTCGGGCAGGCAGAGCCATGTGGTGGGCGCCCTTGGATGGAGCTTCGATGGGCTCTTGTCAGGTACTCCCGAAAGTCCTAAAATAAACCGTGTTTGGTAATTTGGTCTTCAAAGAGTGAGCCCTAATGAAAAGACAAAGGGCTGTCGTGCAAATATGTTTGCTTTGGTCTGCTTTTCCTAAGTGTTACAAGGAGCTCAGGACGTTCGGGATATGAAGGGTCAGTAATACCACCTTGCGTCAGAGGAAACCGCTGGAAAAAGCCTACCGATGTGTGTAAAACACTCAAACCAGAACAAAGAACACCGACATGCTTGAAAATTAAGTTAATAATCTTACACAAATTATTTAGTAGTATTAGGTAGTACAGTGTATTATATGGATAGTTATATTCAGAGAAGATTTTGTGTAGGTCACAGCAAATAAGGCCTGGGGCTCATGTTGAATGATGTGACTAAAATGAAGTGTGGGAAGGCTGCTAATTAAGTAATACTGCCCTGCTAGAATCTCTTGGGGAAAAAAAGAGTATGCTAACATCTAATTGAAATTAAAGGACTTCTGATACTGTATTAAGGGGGCAAATTAAGGCTGTACGACCAACCTTTGGCTGCTTCCAAAGCTCAGAGTGATTTCTCCACAATATCAGCATCCTTCAGTGCAGCTTTCTGTGCAATACCTACTGTTTAGTGTGATTGATAGTAAATATACAGCATCACGTGGGCCAGTGATTGTAAACACTCACAAACACTGATCAAAGTTGAGGAAACTACCAAAAGAGCGAAATATCAAAGCCAGCCTGGCAGTGGTGAGGTAAGTCCTCAGTAAACGACGGGCGTCTTTGAGCGTGTATGTGTCACCCACGGGGGCAAGGACTGCTGGATGGTGTTTCCCCTTATCCCAGGTGCTATGCCCAATATCTTGTGCCCTCCTCAATAAATTTGTATACATCCTTGCCCTCTAGTGTCTGCATTTTGTACGTCACCCTTGCTTAGTCTAAGTAAACACACCAGTCTCTGTGCGTGTGTGTGTGTGTGTGTGTGTAAGGACACATTAGATTATTTCATTACTCGGTGTGCTTCTTATTTCCAGATAAGAAGATAAGGACCACACAGTGGTACAGTGATGAAAACCAATTGAGAAATTTCTGAAAAATTCTCCTTTTGAAATTTATTCCTAAACTACACTTTATTTTGCTTTCTTAATCTCTCATAGTCTACCTTTTGGTTTCTATGTGTCACTAGGGGCAGGTATTACTGGATAGGTGACTCCATGCACAGCTTCTCCAAGAAAATATGCTTGATGTTGTCCTCTTTAGAGGCAGACAACACTGGTGAAGAGCTCCGAACCCTGAAATATGTCATGACTTAAAGCTTAAAGGCCACAGTCCTTTTCCTTACCAGCTGTGCTATAAATGTCATTGGTCATACATGGACATGAAAGACCTTATCATTTGAATGTTGCTTGGAAATTTAACCCCATACGTGGTATGGATCCCTGTCCTGGGGATGGCTAACAGTGCTCAGTACTGTCACATTGACACTGGCATTTATTTGACAAGAAGAAGATACCTTTCAGGTTGTAATTAACCCCTCGAAAAGGCTGCAGAATACTTCCAACATCAGAACTTTGCTGCAGAAAAGTAGGTCTTTGCAAAACCAGACCTCCACAGAAAAGGAGGTGGGCTGCTGTCCCCATTAGACTGAACACAGGGGTGGGCTGCAGTATGTCACTGTACTCCAGAGTTGTTAAAAAACTTGATGAATCTGAAGTTTTCATTACCAAAGTACTGCTGATCATCATGTTTTCCTCCCTTTTTTCCTACAGATTTCTAGGTTTTTCTGAAGTTCTTTTGCTCCAGTTTCCTACCAGAAGCTCACAAACCATGAAACTTTGTAAATCCCCCAGTTCTTACTGTACCTGGTGAGGATGATCGCAGCCTTGAAAACCGGGGCTGAACAGCACGTGGCAGCCAGGGAGCCGTAACACTTCTGTGATTTACTGCTTTGTTTCTGAGTAAACTACAGCTATATCCAGATGCAGATAATACAGGCACACATAAAGGCGTCATACACCTATGGCTGCTATGTATAGAAAAGACAGGAGAGTGTGCCTTATAAAATCCAGTGTCTTGATACAAAGGGAAACTCAAGTGAAGGAAAACAAAATAAAAATAGGTCTTAGTGAGTTGTAATATCACCTTTGGCAGGGTCAAAATTTCCCTCCTTGTTGGCTTGTCGGTTATATATACTTAATTTCATCTTCTGATCTAAGGAGGTAGATATGTTTGTAAAAGAGAAGGATGTAAAAAATGAGAGGGATGAATCAGTATGTAGAGAACTGAAAAGCTGTGGGCATAGAAAGTGGGTTTTGTTCCAACTTCGTTCTGGCTTTTCCTAAGCAAGTGAAGTCTAGAGTGTTTATGAATAATGAGAAAAACAAGAGTAAAGGTTAAAAAAAAAACAACCTTGCAGCTGCCCAGTGTGATTTATCCTGTAAACAGATTGATCAGCCTGTTTTCCTCCAATGACGTAAACCAAGTAAATTTGTTTATCATTACAGGGCTTCCTGTTGGTTTTACTTCCCCATCTATGAAAGTTCCTAAGAGAAGAAGAAGCATTTTCCAGTGACTTCTAGCGTGAGAGGGTACCAGCCCAAGCAAGCCCTTCCTTGGACGTCTCGTCCTTCTCCGTTTGCTGAGCTGTCCTCCACCGATGGCTGCGGTGTGCCAGACCGTGCTCAACCGAGGGGCGAAGGCAGGGGGTCACGGGAAGGTCCACGTAGGTTCTCAGCATTTGCTGTGAGTTTAAAAGCCCACAGGTGCTGACTGGTGCGTGTCGTACTTCTTTTGGGATTCCCTCTGCAAAACCCTCCGGGCTTTGCAAATGTAGGAGTGGACATCATTCATCCTCTGACCAAAGTACATTTGCTATATGAATTTTGTGGCTGTAGATCTGTATAAGCCATACAACCCATACGCATACGTTTCCCTGTCATTCAGTTTTTCCTACTTTGCCATGTGAATATTGTAGATATTTTTTTTTTTCCCTGCAGTTTCGAATCATATTTGCTTGATGGCACATCATCATTTGCTTACTTAATCAGCAGGCACCGTCTTCCAGCCTTCACACAAGAGATGAAACTGAGAAGTATTTTTAGGACAAGGAGTGCTTCTGAAGTAGCAATTAGAGTGTTGGGATCAACTTCACAAAATAAACGGGTAAGCAGATGTACATGAAGGCAAATACACTTGTGAGGAAACGTATTTTGTGCTTTACATGCTTCTGTATCTTGGAGTCATTCATCATCTATAATGAATCTGAACACATGAGACAAATCTCCATCATAAAACGTGATACATGAAAAGGACTTAGCAGGAATGACAATGGCTCAGGTAGTCCTCTTGTATAAAGATAAAGCTTTGGCCTCTATGAAATCCGAGTAATTCACTGTATTGTTTGTAGCTGTTTTGGTTGTCTTTTTCTTATTTGTATGTGATTCTGGTTTTCCCAGGTAAATAGTGTCTTAAGTTTATGCATGGCTAAGAAGAATTAGCCTGACTAAGGGTAATTCTGGCCACTCATCCTTGTAGTGATGGGAACCCAAAAAGAAGTATGGAAGCACCAACTGAAAGACATGAGGAGGCCAGAAATACTTCCCTTGTTCCTTTGCAATGCTCTGCTGCCTGGCTTTTAATGTCCAATAATCTCTACCAATTCACTAACCCTCTTTTCTAGGCACTGGGAAAGGTGCATGCAGAATAATTTATCTCCTCCAAAGCCACATGTGAAAAAGCAGATACAGGATTATACCAACTGAAAAGTTAGAGCAAGCCTCTCTTATCTTATGATTTAATATAGTAGGAGACAGTCTTTTTTATAAGTTAAAAAGCAATAGATTGAGATACATTCATCACAGATTAACTGAATTTCTTCCTTGAAGGGGCTCATTGAAATGTATGTGATGTTCATTGTTGTGTGAGATGCTGTTTAAAACTTTTAACAACAAGATAAAAGCTTGTGACTAGGAGAAAGAACTGCTGTCATTGCTGGATTTAATAAATCTTTGGCTGGGACAATAAGCCTGCGATAAAACCAGACAAAGCCTATTGCTTAAAAGTTATTTTGGCAGGTGGAAAGGAAAGACATTCTGTCATTGTGGTTCAGGGCAATGCATATCACTGAGCATGCTAAAACCTTCCTGGGATCCACAGGGAGAAAGCAGAAGTGTTGTCTTTCCCTGACAATAACCACGGGCTCACAGAATGGCTGGGGCTGGAAAGGGCTGGCTAGGGCCAGATGCTGAGGACCTGCTCCGGTTGGGTTTGAGTATCTCCAAGGAAGGATGGAGACTCGGGGCAGCGGAGCCAGCTGATCTCCAGCCTCCCGGAGCTCCGTCGTGGGTTGGCCCAGGTCCCCAACAAGCACACACATCCAGCAGTCATGGAGTCCATCAGAAAACCAAAAACATGGGTCAAAAAAGGCTTGGAGCTGTGAACAACGAAGTAGTCACCTGGTTTTTTTATTCTTCCCATGCCCAGAGAAGTTGCACGTTCTTTGAAAGAGAAATTGTATATTTCTTATAAATAGAGTGGGTTTCTTTAGACACCATCTTACCAGTTTGTCTTCTAATGCTGACAATCTAGCCACATACACCAAAAAGTTTTAATGATATTTATCCCCCTAATAAACTAGAAGCCCACAGATGATGTAATTTATAGGTAACAGAACCTAAACATTTTGGAATCTAAGCATTTAGATAGAGCATTTCATGATTAGGTAATATTCTTAAAAAAATTTGAAGTTCCATCAAATATCTCCAGTTTGCATTGAGACTATTAGAACAAAGAATTAAGAGTTAAGAGCTGATGTTAAATTGAGATCATGAATTCTTCAGGAACATTTCGGATTTGTCTTCAGTCTCAATGCAGCTGAGATGGACCTGTCCAAGAGGATGGCTCAACTTGTATCAGTTACGTTGCTGCTTGTGTCACATCCACCAGAAATGAATTAGCCAGAGCTTAAAAGAGAAATCTGCGGTTGTCAAAATAGAAAAAGTATGTATGTATACTGTGTATATATGTGTAAAATATATATATGTTTATATTCATGTTCATATCTGTATGTTAAGACTCAAGAGTAAAATCAGCTAAAATAGCTCTGTGGCTGTGAGACTCTGGAAAGCACTTTCCTCTGGCTACGTGGCTTGATCCCCTGGTGTCTAAGGAGGAATTTGGAAGCTTTTCCTATAGTTGACGCATCTCTAGAGCAGCATCTCTCCTCACCCACCTGCTACCCTCACAGCCTTTCCTCAGCAGAGGTGGCTGCAGCCTCTCTCAGCCACCTGTATCCACGAACCCCGTAGCTGTGTTAAAACCTTTGTAGATGTGGCTTCAAGACCAGTTTAAGCTGGCAGACTGCGTTGCTGTGTGAGAAGGTGCAGGTCAGTGTGAAGGCACTGTCGGAGGGGCAGCGTCTCCTGCGGTGGAAGCATCTCGCCCGGTACTGGGCACCGAGGGGCCGTTACCCGCAGTGCTGCGTCCCGTTGGCAGTGGCTGAAATGACACAGAAAACTACCCCAAGCCAATCACATGGCAGCAAAAACACAGTTATTGCCTAACAAACCTTAAACAAAAGGCTGATTGATGCTCCGTTGCCTAATTATCACACTTTAGCACTAATTGTGAATTGCAGCTAACCAGCCAGGAGCATCAAGCTGTCCTTATTGTACCACTTTGAGTATCAATAGGTGTGCTAGGAGTTTGGGACACATTGTTGGGCCTGATTTTAAGACCTTCACCATGCTGATTAATACTTCACAAATCATCTGTTATTCATTTTATAGGACTTCCTATCGGTCAGATAAGATGTCAAGATTTACCCCTTCCAATAGTTAAGAATTAGGGAAGATAATCAGAGTTTGGCAGAACATACATACCTGCATGTGAGTTGTAAAGAGGCCACTGAGGGCCAGCCTTAATCATTGCCCATGCATCATGTGCAAAGGGAATTAAAAATGGTGTAAACTTTTCTTTAGGTGAGGGTTGGAAGTAAGAACTAGGACCTGCTGAAGTCCACGGGACAGAGTAGGTGACACTTTATGACGAATGGAGTCATAAGATTAGGTTAACTAAAGATTTCCATTGTGGCTAATGGGTTCAGAAAAATAGCTAAAGCTACTGAAATACATTTTGCACAGACCATTAGGCTGCCAAGAAAACCCATTTGCTCACTGAATAGCATCAACAGTCCACGTGTTACTCACATTGTGTAAGTACTATGAGATGAATTACATATAAAATTAATTTCCCTGCTGAAGAAAGGACTGGGACAAGAAGTCACATTTTGGTAAGTTATTTCAATAAGTTACTCTCTTTTGTATATTTGTAAATGAAAGACAACAGACAAATAACATTTTCTACTGGAAATGAAGTAGTCCTCAAAAGAAGCTCACTCCTTTAATAAAAGCAGCTTGGCTAGATGAAAAGTTCTAGCTGACTGGAAAGCAATTAGACAAGACACCAATAAAGTGCTATTCTGGAGGAGTTATATATTTTACCTCCAAGTGTTAGAGTGGCAAGTTTCCGCTAAAGTTTAGGCATGATGAACAGGGAAGATGATTTCATTTGCCTTCTGTACTTTCTACTATTCTATTTTGTTCTATCAATAGGACTTAGTTGGTAAGCTTCCTCAAGATCCTTCCATCTTAAAATTTCATAGAATAAAAGTTAACACTGAGTCACTTATCTATGAGCAAAATGAGTGTTTATGCTTTTCCATATGTTATTGCAGCGCATAAATTTGTACTTCACTAAGCACTACCCACATGTACCCCAAAGGGTTCATTTTTTTCCTCTTTCACTAACACATGTTCAACAGCTTGAGTCAACATGTTAAAAAAAAATATAAAAGTAGCTGTGGTCTAAAAAACCCCAGTTTTTAATGATAGACCTTTCATTTGTTGTTGATTAATCTGGGGAGAACGTAACATGTTTTATCTCTGCCTCCCAGAGGAGATGCCCCTCGGAGGCGCGTTTTGGGCACGTGCGGGTCTCGGGGATGTGCCGCAGCCGCTGGTGGGGCTGCTCCCCTGCCCGCTCCTGGGCTCGGGCTGCAGCGAGGTCCTGGCTGCACCTCACATTCAGTGCGGGGTCTACGCTCAGTAAGTAGTTCATAGCTTTGACCTTGACCCTTACACATCTGAGAGTCTTAAGCAAAACACAGCCACAATCCCATTGTTTTAACGGCACAAATAACATACAAATATAAGCTATTTTTTTCTGCTTTGTCCCTGAGATTAAGGAAGACTTTTACCAACTTTGGAGGCCAACAGCAGCATCAGGAAAGGTGAAAGAAAAGCAAACTCTTCGCTTAACAGCACCCTTGATGCATCCTTGTCAGCAGGGACCGAACCTGGCACTTTGGAGCTGAAACTGTCAACACCTGCCCAACGTTAAGAAAGAAGACCTGACAGTGCGGTCACAGCAATGTGACCCATCTCTGCAGCCCGCGGCGGAGGGGCCGAGGTCTCCTGGCAGGAGCAGGAGGGGTGCGCGTCCTTCCAGACTCCGCACTGTCCTGACGACAGCAGCGCGGCTAAGGTCGGCTTTCCAAACAGACAGCAAGTCGTGTCCTCTTCCAGTTTTCTCTGAATTACTTTAGCGTGGTGAAACCAGGACCTGGTACAAGCTCGACGCTGCTGTCGCATCACTAGATCAGCGCGCGGTGGAGCAGCGTCACTTGTCTCTCCATCCCCACGTCGGAGAGAAGCGAGGCTTTGGTGTGCAGGGAGTGGGCATGCGTTGTGTCGCTCGCCTCACTCCCTCACCCCAAATTCATATGTGACAGAGTCTCACGGTGGCCTGAAATAAATGATCCTTACTTAGAAGAATTCCTGCTGGCTGTAAGTAAACATTTACCATTTCAGCTTTAAATAATGCCAGAGTATAATCACAATCATTAATATTCACTATATGATTTTGCTGTCTACAAAATGAATGAAACGAGTATAGTAATCCAGGCAAAAAAGGGGTATGGATCATTGTTTATGAATTATTTTGAAAAGGCAGCCTTTTATATCAGCATCCTGTTAAACAAAGAGGGGGTCGTATATGGGAGCATGTAATCCTTTATGTTATACACTTAATGGTGAAGATACAGAAAAGAGGTCAGCAGAATTTAAGACACATCCTGGCATAGAGAGGAGAATAGACCAAACTGTTTAAGTCTTAAAGCCAAAGACCATGGCTCCCAAGATGATAGGAAAATTACTCTCAGAGCCTTTAAAGGCCAAGTCTTCCATGCCGTCCCATCTGCCTTGAAGAAGCCCGTTGAGGCCAGAGGACTGCTCACGTCTGCAGCAGTCTTGGACACGGGCTGCCCGCGCTGACTTCACGAGCCGTCTTTACCTGTGGCTCCTACTATGGAGACCCTGAGAATGGATGGCGTTAACACAGGAATTTAGCAGGTTGGCAGAACAGATTTTTGCCTCCATGGGTGGAAGGGAGCAGAACCCACTGTCTTCCTCAGGCACAGGGTTTTGATGTTCTCCGGCAACTACCACTGCAGGAGTTTGGATCCCCCTGTCAACTCCTTCCAGAAGGGTGTTGTCTGACCTGCGCTTGCCAAAGGGGATGAGATATAGTTTCCTTTCTCTTCTCTCTTCTGCAGCTGTAACAATTCTTAACTACATAACCAGGGCTCAGATGCACCTTGTAATTCATGCACTTTTTTTTTTTCCCCCCTATTTTATGGAGCATGCCTGGGGCAGTGCCCTTGGCTACCGCACTAGGGAGCCCAGGGTCAAACTCAGCGCTGTAAAGCTGCTGTTTGATGATGTAGCGGCAGTGGAGCAGCAGTAAGACCCATGTCAAGCAAGGGACTTGGGACTCTGGAAGAGCTGGTACTACTGTGATTTCACACGACGTGACAGAACTGTCCCACCGTGCTCCACCTGCACGCTGTTGGCAGGTTTCTGGAATCCAGCAAGATTTTAGAGGGAAGAATTTCTTCATCTCAAGATGGCTTAAAGTGATTACCCTGCACCTATGCGGTAAAGCTAAGATCTACTCAAGATTTGGTCAAAATCAAGAGATATAAAATAAATGAATAAACAGAAACAGTCAAGAGACCACGGAAAACCCTGGGGTTTATGCCACAGTGGTTTAACAGTTTTATGCCACTGTGTTGCAGAGCCTGGATTGACTTGGCACTGATGGATCTGGGGGCTGGAAAGTCGCTGGGGTGGGAGGGTGGAAGCTGGTTTTCCCAATGTCCGACTTATTTTTACACTGCTGGTTTACCTGCTGAAGCCACCCAGTACCCACGTAAAAGCCATTCTCTATCAGTGCCATTGGTACAAGCCTCTTTTCTCCATGTACATGAGGGAACTGTTGGCATTTCAGTCAGGAAAACAAACCACCACCTCTCTGTACCTGTACCTATCTTGCTGGTTTGCAACCTCCAGCCAGGCGGCCACGGGGCAGAGCAGCCCTGGTGCAGCGTCCCCTTGTCACGCTGGGAACAGCCTTAGGGAGCTCAGCCAAAAAAAGAGAATGGGCATTTCTGACTGGCCATACAGCTGAACGGTTACTTCCTGAGGGATTTCAAGCACTTTTTTGTGTGTCTTTGCTGAAAATGGCTCATTTTTAATTTCATCATATTGCTTCATAATATTTAGCATCTACCAAACATGATATATATGCAGGCAGTATCGTATGTAGATTATTGTCCTTTTCAGCCATCTGTCCACAGATGTCCAAAACTCTAATCTTTTCTACCACTTACCTCGCGACATCACTTGTGTATGTCCTGCTCGGCAGCCCCACCGCTCCGTCCCGGCAGTGGCACAGCGTGGTCTGGCAGCCATCGGGACCGCTGCTCCGGCTGCTGCCGCACGCTTACCGCGCCTGGGGCTGCAGCGCGACAGGGGCTTTTGGAGCCTGCTTACATAGATCACCTATCATCTTAAATTGGGAGGGCTTTTCGTCTGGGTCCTGATGACCAAGAGGGCATTAAAGGCGTTGGCGTGTGCTGCTCATCGGCTCTTCTGCTAGGCAGTGCAAAACGCAGCCTAGCTCTTCTAAGTGAGTTTCAGCAGGAGTCGGAAGGGAAAGTTGATACTTTTCCCTGTAGGTCCATTTTTCTGTACCGGGTCTATTTTTGGTTTTGTACATTATATGCAGCCAAGTATACTACAGGCATCAAAAAAACTGGAGGAAAAAATAAAGTCGAGATCATTCTTAAGGGAAAAAAAAGAAAGAGTACTCTTCCTGGGCAGTAAAAAATAAAAGCAGTTACCAAAAATAAAAGAGTTACTGAAAATAAATGTGTGATACAAATACAAAGCTTCGTGGCTATATCGAGAGAGCAAACAGCAAATAGACATCTTGGAAAATAAATGCACTCCTATGCACAAGTTGTTAACAACAGTAGTTAAGGCAGTACAACCCCTGCCCCATCTGTAGGTCTTGGATTTACTGACCGTGATATGGGGTAAAATAACTCATGTAAGTGCTATGATGTATTGCTACCGCAGGCACTCTTATGAAGGCTAGATTGTAAATACTCGCTAGGCGCACAGCAAAAGGGGCCTCTTCAGAACATCACTGACCTGGGCCTAAAGCGAACAAAAAGTGCGGCGTGTGGCTGAAGGAGCCCTTGCTGGCGCAGGTGAGGAGGAGGAGGGAGGTAGCAATGCTGAGGCAGCACAGCAAGCTCTCTCTGCGTGCCCCAGCAAGGAGAGCTGCGGTCTGCGCAGCGAAGGGTTGACGGCACCGAAGGCTGTGGGAGTGCGGCGCGTGGATTTTGCCGTGTAATTCTGAACAATGTGGTGACTTGCTCAGTGAGCAGGAAGCCATCCCACGGATGGGCTTTCCCGAACTGCTGGCAGGAGCAAACACGCTCCTCTGAGCCGACGCTGCCGGCGAGATGCCAGAGAACCAACGCGTGTCCCTCCGAGGAAGCTGAGCGCACCGGCGGGCTCCCACCACGTGCTCCCACTCCTAAAATGACAGGCTCCAATGCAGCAACTCTCTCACTTGCCCCCCCCCTTCTTTCTTCTTTCCCTCAGTAAATATTAAATAAAGCTGTGATGATTGGCAAGCTTACAACAAAACAGGAAATTGAAGTTGGCAGCCCCAGATGTGGGAGGTGTAAGTTCAAATCTGTTTCCTCCGAAGTGTGGGCTGAAGGTGAGTAACTGACAGAAACAAAACCATAGAGCACAGCCCAAATCTTACGGGACTCCACCTTTTGTAACTTCGAGCATACAGCCACCCTCAACGTACTCAAAATTTGTCTTTTTTGAAGTAGTTTGGGGAAAGGCCGGAGGCACTGAGGGCTGGTGGTGTAATTCTGACTCCGTGGGAGTCAAAGGCAAAGCATCTGCCGAGCTGGATGGAAGCAGCGTCTCACCCCTCGGCTTTTATTAATTTGTTATAAATAATATTAATTATGCCTGTAGCACAAAAAGCAATTATAAAAATATTTTGCTAAACATCTTATCAAAAAGACTGTTTACCAAAAAACACTCAACTGTATCAAAGCCTTTACATAAAGCTCTCTTAGAAATTAATAAATATGTTTGATTAGCACTTTCATGGATGCACAGATTCTGTATATGGAAGCATTATAGTGCATTTAATTATACATAAAGGCAATTAATGTCACAAATGAAGACTAAGCTCTGACTCAGCCTAAATAATTGTCATTATCTATCATATAGCATGCCCAGAAAGCTTAACTCTGCAATGATATTTATGAACAATAAACTTGGCATTAACATACCAAAACAATTTGGGTATAATTCAGACTAAATAATAAATGGCAACAAAAAAAATCACTCCCATTCTTCATGATCTTTTCCTAGCGTAATCACATAGGCTTTTTTCACAGTATGTTCATCACCATGAGAAGTGAAAAAAATTTATTCTCTTGAGCATGTGCTACAGATTGCACGCCAGAGACCGAGTGCGAGTAGCTGCTCTGCCTCCCCGTGCCAGCAGCACCGCGGGGAGGTTCGGAGGTTGTCCATGACTTGGGTGGCTGAATCTCTTCCAGCTGAAGGACAGCCTTCCATGGAGGTGCAGAGCCCATGGTCATCTCTTACTCTACATACACGTACCTCAAGCAATCATCTCTCTGCTCGGTACAGCCTGACATCTCCATGCTAGAGACAGCTTTACTTTGACTTTTTTTTTTTGCAGCACCTACTAACACAAGCTCATGGGTTTTTTTGGGGGGGGAAATCCCATGAGCTTTCCTTGCCCAAACTTAGTCCTCCTTACTCATGAAAAGCCACATCACTGTCGGCTACCATTCACATGACATAAAACTTGTCTTTAACACCAAGGGCCAGCTACATTTGCAACTGTTCAGTTCATGGGTATAATAACACACCAACAGGGACCAAAACCAGTATTGTAGCACCAGTGTGTAGTCATTGGGTAATACGATGAAGATGTTACGAAAACAACGGTAACGCTGCATTGATGCTAAGTACAGCCAATTGTAAAATAAAGGACTCTAAATGGAGCTAAGGGCTCTTTTTTTGTGTTTGTTTGAAAATGTGCTGTGTGGGTGTAATAGCATGGTGTAGTTTGTGGCATTAAAAAAAATTATCAACAGTCTACAATGCAACATCTTCACCTTGTATAAGCTGTTAAAACAGTGCCTTGCTGGTCTCGTCAGTGACTGACTTCAGAGTTTTAATAGGTATATTAGACATAGATCTAGATATAGATATAGAGATATATCTATAGATAGAGCGAGGTAGAGGTGATTCAAAAATTTACTGATGCATTTATAGTATTAAATGTGAAAATTAATCCATAAATATTTTAATACAAGCATGATTATATATTGATTATAAATTATGTTTATATATGTATGTAACAAAGTGGTTATCTATATATGACGATACATACATCTATAGAGAGCTATTAATGTACTTTATCATATAGTTAGGTATAATACAGATGTACCAGTACAGGTCTGACGTCTTTAATTTTACACCGCGTGCATGGAGAAGCCGGTCATACGCTGGCTGAATGTTCAGCTGTTGCAGGAGGGAGCTGTAACTTTATCACCTTGCCTGCACCAGCTTCACCAGTGATCTGGCTGTGGAAGACACCAGTGAATGACACAAATCAAAGTGAGCATATTCCATGTAATACTTTGATATGTGAATATATTTCCAGGGTTTTCAAGCCTCCTCAATTTACTTACTTTTTCAGGCAGTGATCAAACTAGAAAGCCATTCAGGGTGGATAAATCTTTTAAAGATTGACTCTGTGTTAACCTGAAGTAAACGAGTAGAGAACTTTGATGTTGAGTCTATGCCTGTTCAGAGGAAACGTGGCCCCGACTGCAGTCAGATGTGTAAAACATCAGCCAGCTAACCTTTAACGAACAATGCACATCATGAACCAGAGGCTTGTGGTTGCTCTACACACTGTGTGTGCGTGTGTGAGGGTGTGCGCGCGTGCTCACACAGCTATAAAAATAAAATAAGCAGGAAAATGAAAGGCTCAGGTGCTATTCTCTGTTGGATCTAATGCAACATGAGCTGGGAGAAGAAATAAAAAAACCAAACCCCAGATCACTCCCTCCCAGCAGCACCGTTTCCTCCTTCTACCTCATTCCCCCCTTCTCCAAAGTGAAAACCAAACAAACCAACAAACCATTTTTTTTGCCCATTGAGAAAAAAAATTGGGGTCTTTTTTGATGGTTAACATACTTATTTAGCCCAATGCTGGCTCTGTTGCATTTATGGACAGCACAGAGAAAAAGGATAATGTTGCAGAGCCTCTGCCTTCATTATTTGTTGAGCTGATAATTCATTTCCTGCTAACAAAGCCTTTACTTGGTTGGAATTTCATCTTTCATTATTATATCTATGAATATTAAAACAACAACGAGAAGGCCTTGCAAACATCTATCTAGCCCCCATGCTTGCACGCATAAAGAGTCAATCAAGATCTGACATGGAGGTCTTCATCACTATGCACTGTGGCCTATGTTGCAGCTGTCAAATTTTCTTTTGATGCTGATTAACTTCATCAGTATAATTGATCAAGTTGTCTAGAGAAAACGGGAGGCTAAATACTTTCCAAAGTAATCGTCACATTGCACCCAAAATGCTGTTACTATGCTGAAGGCAGCACGCAGGTGCTGTGCTGCAATTGGAATGAGTTTCCTCTCACCTCTTGCCTAAACTTTTCTCTTTTTTCCCCCCAGCTCACTCAACAGTTGCCTGGCAGATTGACTTTGATTAGTTGCTCATTTAATTGCATTCTGGTGTGCTGTTGAACATAATATCCTTCAAAGTCTTAAAGAAGACTCAACAGTTGAAGACAGCTTTGGAGACCATCGAACACAGACAGGAGGGCTTTCTCCACGTGACCGTAATTTGGCTTTTGGGGGTTGCTTGAAAAGGCCCCTTTTTTTTTTTTTTTTTTTTGCAATTATCTGCCAGCTCCCCCAAGACCTTTTCCAAACCCGCTCTTTGTGCACAAAGCCTGAAATACCTCTGTGTTGGGTTTTTGGATGTCCACATCTGACAACATCACGAAATAAACTTTACTCACAAGGGGGGAGGGGGAGGGAGCAACTGAAAAAATATATTTATTGGAGTAAATAAAAAAAAGTTAACCAAAATCCTTTATTGATACATTCTTGGATAATATCACAGGATCGAGAGAATGGAAAGGAAGGGAGGAGTTTGCGGCAAAGATTGGTTTCACTAAATTGGCACATAAGCAGCAAGATTAACGAAATTACTTATTACAAACAGTATAAAACATACATGCTTTTTTAAGTCCTTATCACACTGGTCAATCATGGTGGGGCATCAACAGAGAAAAAACCTCAAGACATGTAAAAGCCATATTCTCTCCTCCAAATATCATAAGAATTATTGAAATTATTGCAAAATAGTCATATACCTTAAATAAAATAACAAAATAGAACACAAATACAAATATCAAACATAAATTATTAACATGTACCATAAAATACATTACTGGCATGCATTCCAAATATCAAGACCTCTACTAAAACTCAGCAAAAATCCTTTCTGCTTCCTCTGCAGCCCATCAGAGTTGTGAAGGGGGGGGACGACTAACTTCGCCAGCACAGTTTTTGGTCTTTAAATTCTTTTTTTGTTTGTTTAGTTAAAAAAAATAACGTATATGGATTGCAGTGATACAGTAGTAATCATACAAGTCATGTACATAGGCCTTTAAAATCCTTAGTTGCTGTGGTGGTTTGTTTTGAATGTGCTAAGTCTGAGAGAACAGGGCCTCAATGGGACTGTGCATTCAAAAAACAAACAGTGAACTCGAAACAACATGGATGGCAATATGCAAAAATCCTCACAAACTGTACAGAAAGTTCAAAAACTTGCAGTCTGGAAGTACATAGAAAGACAGAATTAGCCCCTTGAAAGTCCTCGTAGCTGGACGCAGCCCGCCCCGGGGAGCTGGTCCTCCCGTGCCGCAGCCGGGCGCGTGGGCTCCCACGGCCGGAGCGGGTCCGAGGCCACGGCCGACGGCAGCGCCAGCGACGTACGAAGCCGAGAGCGATGAAGGATATTTCGGGGAGCAGCCGTCGGGAGCGCGGGGCTCCTCTCGCGCTTTCCCGCAGCATCGCCGTGCCCTCGCCCCCCCCGAGACGGACACCCCGGGGCTCGGAGGAGGTCTGCGCCAGCGGTGGATGAAAATCCTCACCCGTCCTCCGCCCCACGTGGCAAAACGGACTAGATAACCAGGTTGTTATAGCTGACGTACTTCTTTTTTGCAGCAGGGCCTGAAAGAAAACCGGAGAACTGTCAGAAACCCGCCAGCCGAGACCCCCTGGGAAAGGGCCGGCTGCTGGTCCGGACCCCCCGGGCAGGGCCAGGGATGCGCCGGCAGCTCCCGCATCCCCGGGAGCAGCGACCCCCGGGCGGCGCGCGCTCGCGGACCCCACTCCCGGCGGAGGGCCGATGGATGCGCCGAAGCGGCGCCTCCAGCTCCAGCTATTACTATAGGTGAAGCTACCGCTGACTGATTTTGTTATACGCGTGCAGTCTGTACGACGCCACTGCTGAGGCACCTTAACTAGATCCTGTGAAGATTTCTTTCTTGTAAAAAACAGTGGCATCCTCTCCCACTTCCTAAATCATCCCGGGGTAAACTTGGCTTTTCTCACGGATAAAGTGGTTCTCACTCAAGTTTTATTGACTTCTGCGAATTTTTCAGTGTGGGGATGAAGGTACCAGCTTTCCTAACTACTCCCCTCAAATTAAATCTGTTTGCAAACAGAAATAAATAAAACCAGTCAGTAAGTACTTTGTGAGCAACGCTACACACTTCCGTCAGTAAAAATGGCAGATACTTCCAGCTGAATACAAAGCAAAATATTCTGCAACACTTTGGCAACGCTGACGGATCAGGGACATGTCAACTGATAACATGTTCTCCATCAGGCATGTTAACAAAAACATCACTATTTATATGCAAATTCTGTAACTAGGATGTAACTACATGTACTGGGCTTATGAGATTTTATATTGAACTGTGTTCCAATGCATACGGAAATTTTCCTACTTTTTCACTTGCCAAAAAAAAAAAAGAAAAGCCAGTGTATGAAGTATGTATGCTCTTGCAGTAAAGATGAAAATCCATTATTCTAACTGAGTTTTCACGAGACCAGTTTAAGCTAATGGATATTCTCAAAAGGTTAAAATTATCAGGCACTGTTGTTATTATCAACTATTCTTATTCAGCATCTGTGGGTTTTTTGAGTAACTTGGATTCAATGAAATACATTAATGTGAATCATAATCAACCCTGCACAGCAAAACTGAATACATAAACAAACCTGATCCTCAATACATCCCCCAATAAAACAGACATTTGGATTATAAGTAAAAGAAAGGAATAAGGCTGATTTTCTGGGATTGCTGAAAACCTTCTGCTCTTTTTCCTCCATCCCTGCCCTTCCCCGGGGGAGAGGAGGGCTCTGGAGCATCCCCCCGCCTCGGAGACCCTAACGCACTCCCTCTGCGACCCCAGTCAGGGCCTGTTTTCCCTTGGTGTGTCCAGCAGCCAGAAAGCATTATTAATCAGAGACCGCTATTAATTTTTCAGGTGGCCTGCTCTTCAGAAATACTTGCTTAAATAAGGACAGGGTCTCTGCCAACAATTCAGAACATTTTGAGAGTATAATGCATGAGAGTGCAGTCAAATGTAAATATTTTTCATGGTGTTCGCTACCTTTTTTACTGCCAAAGACAAAGAAACAGTTTTACTCCTAGGTATTTTCAAGACTGTCATTTAAGAACCTCCTCTGTAACTCCAGCGCTTTGCAGTATTATTCTGAAACCCTAATTCAGCTGTTTCACCATGTTCCATATAAGAGTCAGAGCTGTCTGTTCAATCAAGGACTGATCCTACAAAATGCTGATCATCTTCAGTTCCCATTAACTTCTCTTGGACACGAAGGTGTTCAACACATGGCAGGATAAAACTCATTATCCTTCAAGGCTAGACTGCAAATATTCAATAAACTGTGGTATGCTATTAAATGCTGAAGAGAGGTAAAATGAAGCTGGAAAAAAAATATCATCATGAAACAGGTTGCAAAGTAATTACATGTATTATTTTGTGATATACTTCAGCTTTATCCATTACATGCTCCAATTTCAAACAGCAGCAGAGCTCCTATGACAGAGAAGGAGATTTTGATACTTTCCACTGCTGGTTCATATCATGTCAACCCTCTAATGCTAACAGGGGTTTTACTCCAGCTTTCAGCAAACCTGATAATTTTGCTTGATGAGTTTTCTCACAAATTCAACCACAGTAGCCCATTTCTCATTTTCAATATGACAATGAACCACCAGTGCCAAATGAGTTCAGCCAAGAAATATTGTTGATAGCATGTACTTCTGTAACCTCTCTGTGAAAAGATGGGCTCCACGCGTCTGAGCCTTAGACAGTAGTTATCTTTGGCACTGCTCTGCTTCACAAGAATAATGTAGTTGACAAAAGCATCATCCATAATTTAGATAAAATGATCAATAAAAGCTTCATGGTTATTTTAGAAGAGGAAAGACAATCTTCCTGGGTTTTAAAGGCTGTTAGGCCAGAGGAGATGATATCTCTTGTTAGGTAGCTGCTGCATTTCACAGCTCTGTTCCTGCACTAGCTCCAGGAACCTGGAGCTCAGCTGATGTATAACTTCCAGAAGCACTCCAGTCTTGATTTGAAGACTTCAGGAGAGAGACGGTCTACCTTGATAATGAATCGCTACTGAGTCTCAGCTCATCATTATCATTGGCAATTAGCACTAGGTATGGATTTTCCTCAAATAAATTAATTTACATGAAAATGGGGAATGCTAATGAAACATCAGCATTACCAGAATTCACCATGCTTTAATCCACAATACATGAGCATTCCTTGTTCTTTAAATGGAAAATAGATACAGATCTCATACGCTCTGTTGCTGTTAGTGTTAATGGATGACGGCATTCCAACAGTGAAAACAGATTGTCCTCTTGCGAATAACTTATACAAGTTAATTAATATACATATAATTATGTCAACCTCAGCTGGCCATTGACATAGACCTATTGGAGGCGAGCCAATAGCTGTGGTATGCAGAATCTGAAATTCGGGACTATACCTTCTGTACAGAAATACACAGTCCAACTGCATCCCCCTTCCTGAGGTCAGTGCAAAGGAACAAGCAAACAAACCGTGGGATAAACGTGGGCTGCTAGCTATTTTTAAGTACTGTGTAGAAAGGAAACATCCTAGATGTTGACTGCCTGCATATTTGCAAATAAATGTGTTCTTGAGGCATTGGCATCGTATAACTTGTTTGAAAAAAAGAGGACCTTTCTATTTAAAAAGAGGCTACATATTGCTATTAGTGACAAGCGCCCTTTTCTGCTAATTGGTGGTGAAGAGCAACAATGTTAATAGAAGAAGAAATTAGTATGAGGAACCTGAAGAGTACAATCTCATATATACAGACAGGACTGCTCTACTGGAAACGATCTCCAGGTTCAGTCCAGCCATAGGTAACCGCATCTCATGCACTTGTCAAGCAGAGCGCAGCACAGGGTTCTTCACCTCCCACTATAGTTTTGCCTTAACTTTGCTTGAAAAGAAAATTGTTTTGGCCACGTTATGGTGGAACCCAGCCTAGCCTGTCACACTTCAAAACGGTTAGGTAGGTCTGCTGCAGGGATGCAGAGAGTGATGAACTGTCGTAACACATTACTGCTAACACACGGTACTGGCTAGAAGGGAGGTGCAGCTATCACGTCTCCCTTGTGCTGCTGACACTGCTGTTTGTTAGTCTTCTGGGTTTATGAGCATTACACTTACTCCCAATTTGAAAGTAATCAGGAACTTTGAAAAAACAAGAAGGCAAGAGCCTTCCAATGCCTTCCAAGACGAGCTGAGACAGGGCGAGTGTTCGATTTCCTGGCAGCTGGACTGACGGAAGCATAAAGAAGGCACCTTGGTCATCACGAACCCCAGGCACTTCATAGCATGGCGTTAGTTGTAAGGATGTGCCTGTGTACAAGATACTGACAACCACATGAGCTGCGAGTTGTCCTCTTAGTTATGTGCTGTGCCTTTTCCCGTTCTCCCTAAACAGATCCCACCCTCCTCCCTTGCAACATCCATTTCAAGACACCCGCACGCAGCCTACAGCAGCACAACCCAGATGAAGACAACCTGTGGAAAATAATCAACATTTCCTTACAGCACAACAGTTAATTAAAAGCCTGTCCTTTACAGCTTGCCAACAGGAGGTGGGGGGCAGTGATAGTCTACACCCATCCCCTTCCAGAAGTGAGTAACAGGATTTCAAATAACTGCATCTCTGTGCCAACAACATATTAAATACGCAGGAGCAAAAAATCCTCTTTGGATATATAAGTTTCATCACTTGACTGGTTTTCATTATCTTGAGCATAGGCCACAAAGAAAGAAGCTCCCACAGCATCCAAAAGCAAGGCAGATCTGTCAATACTTGCTCAGAGTGAGATTTAATCACTTTCACTTCAATTTTATGCACATTTGTAACCTCTTTCGTGCTTAAAGAGAAAAGATTTATGGGGCAAAAGATGAATTTTATTACAGCCCACAGGCATCTTAAGCTATCAAATGTATGAAACATGATCTTAGTATTTCCAGCACTGAGCAAGAACTGACATCGTGATGGCTATGAGTCTGGAACTTCTGCTCTGATTTCCTTTCCAGTCACTGTGGCAGATTATGCTTACCTCCTCTTTTTCATTTTTTTAATTCTTGCTTAGAAGCCTGTATCACTCATGCCAGGCAAAGCGGAGGCTGATTATTAAATCCCGCTTCTAGTCCATCTAAAAGGGAAATAGATGCAGGTGGCTCCTCCTCCATCTCTGTACCCGAAAGACAGAGCTATCCACATGCTCTGTTGCCTTTAAATTGGGGAATATATATGAGAAAAGAGATGAAAGCAACAGTCCTAAATGATTCTACATGCTTGTCCCAAACCTGACAAATGGAATGAAGCTTGGAGAAAATAATATAATTTTAAATTTATTATCTAAATGTAAATAGATTGTTATATCACATTTTCACATCTCTCCTGTTGTGCTCCCTACCATAGTGTATCGGCAACTTATCTGGTATATAAATGCCTACAGTTATAGAAAAAACATCTCATTTTATTGCCTGTGTCGGTGGGTAGTTGCTTGTCTCTGAGCTGCAGCCTGAACTGCGTGACTTTTATGCAGATTAGCACACAGAACCTCATGTTTTAATAATAGAATACGAATATATTAAATTACAGATATAACATTAGTAAAAAGTGTGCTCCTCTGTAATTGCTTTACAGCCTTCTCTTCTCATACATTATATCACCTTTGGCTGTCATCTTTCCCTGTCACTCTCACTAAAGCAGCAACAATTAGCGCCTCAGCGCCGAGGACACCCATAAATAGCAGCGGTGTTCCTGTCGCCCGAGAGGTTTGCCAGCAGATCACGAACGACAACAGAGAGGGAGAAGCTGCTAAAGAGATTGTTTCTGTTTCCTGACGACTAATTTATCCAGTAGCTAAGTGGCCTGATGGCAACCTGGTGACAGGTTCAGAGGGGACAGCAGCGGGTCCATCGTTCTCCTGCTGCCGCCCCTGCCCGGGGCGATTCCTCCGCGCCACTCGGGATCGCATCTCCCCGCCTGGGCTCGCCGGCTCCTCACCGGGCACACGTCACCCATCCACACGCTCGGGCTCCCTCCCGTTTGACATGACCGTCCTCCCCGGGGGATAAACGCTGCAGGAACGGTTTCTTTCTCTTTGGGCGGTCTTGTCAAAAGTGAGTCAACAAAAATACAGCAGTGAGTACAAGTTAACCTCCAGGATGAACGATACTCGTGTTGAAGCACCGACTGAGGAATGAGCAACCCGAATAAACTTCTCTGACCATCCCTGCATCCCTTCTGATGGGCACGGCCCTCTAGGTTCTCCAGGTGGGATAACTGGATCGATTGCCCTTAGCGATGACTGAAGTACCCGGTGGAGGGAGAACCAGAAAGAGCACGTTATACAAAATGCCGTAACGAGAGGCAAGGGCTGCTTACAAAGAGTAAACGCACTTTGGAAATGAATAGAAAAACACTTATCTAATAGAACTGTATAGATTTATACAGTCATCACTGATATTCCTTTCACTAGTCTTGTGACACGCTGTGTATTATGGCATGTATTACTAATATGCTGCTTGTAATCCCCATGAAATGTTAGAAAATCAAAACCAGAATGAAAGTGGGTGGTGTCAGTTACATTTTGTCTTTTCCTTACCTTTTTTTAAATATATGCTTCAAATTCCTCAATAAGATTTCATCCCTCTGCTTTGCTCTTGTAAAGTACTTTTCTTTCCTATTTTTGTCCAGTATTCAGAGTGATGTCACCATAGAATCCTGATAGGCATCAAGGGCATTAACTGTATTTCCAGACGAACGCTAAACCGTGGCAAGGATCTTCTCTGCTGGGGGGGGTCATCCAGAAGAAACTCAAGACACCTGGAAACCCCCACCCTGCCACAATCGCTTTGTGAGAGATGCAAGTTTCTGTCTTTAAATAACTTTTCTCCAATTCGCTTGGGTATCATACGTTGTTAATGCTACTGATTTCATATCCCCCGCTTTTGCAATTGCCTTTCTCCTCCCACCCTGCTCTGCCCCAGCAGTAGTTTCACCTAACCGGTACTTGGGAAATGTGGATTGAGATTTTGGAGGAGGATGTCCTGCATGTTACAACAGCAGCAAAACCACATGGAGTGACAGAGCGAGCCCTGAGGCTGCTTAATTCTCTAGAAAAGCCAGAATCTGTGAACAGTGTAATTAATTCATTAAATGCCATCAAAGAGCGCTACAGGAGGATGGAGGGCGCGTGGGGGGAGATAATGGCGTTAGGATGGCACAGCCTGGGCTCGGGAACGCCTCTCTGGCAGAAAACAAACCCCAGTTTCCATTTCAGTTTCACCAGCTCCAAAACCAAATGTGATTTTCAAGTGTGACGATTGGTACATTTTGTGTGAATTGGTATCCAAGGCACAAGACCCTAAATTGTCACTGCAAATAGGATCAAATTAAGCAGCCCCAGACATGGAACATAAAGCTGAGAAGGAACTAAAATGGCATAAAAAGAGAACGGGGCCACGTCGCTTAGCAACCACCACCTTTTTGGGTGGATTATGCGAGTCCGGACACATTTGCACCATTGACAGTCGTTGCTTGTAATGTAAAGGAGCTTTCCCGTATCTCTGTGTGACAAGTTCGGTTAGGTGCTGGGGTGGTGAGGACCAGCCTGAGCGTGACCAGCATCCCGGTTATGGCAGGGATGACCTGCTCCGGCGCAGATCTGCTCCAGAGCTGGGTTTGCAAGAGCTCGGCTCTGACGGGCAGTCCCTGGAGGAGCTCCTCTTGTTCGGGGTTTTGCCTTTTTTAAGAACTTCGAGATTTTTTTAGTGCTAATCTCTTCTTGAGTTTTATTCATTTGAACTGGAGTGCTGTAGGTTGCCAGATGATTGCCACCAAAATAATAAAATGCACCAGGTATTAGGAATAGCTGTAAAATCTTCCAAAGGTAATCTGAAAATTTCCTTCAGAGGTTCCTTGAAAGATGAGTTTGCTGTCAAAGAATTTCCAGTGCCATTATGAGATTTGTTTCAGCTTTTCTGAGATGCATTAGATTGGCTGAAGTATTCAAAGGACAGCACTGAAGGATGCTTGCAAACCACAGCCTGAAAAATTGTCCCCCCCAGCCGTGCCTCTGCACCTCTCCACGGAGGAGCCAGGCCTGTCCGCAGCAGGCGTTGTGTGTGGACAAGGTGTTCCCTGCTATTTAATACAGAATACGTTATCTGGGAGATTCCTGCCAGCAGGGAGGAAGAAAAAACATCTCTGTGGTCAGGAAGATTGAAGTCTTGCAAATATATACATGAAGCAAATGGCTCACAAAAAAAATCACGGACTAAGGTTTCTGAAGCCAAACTCTTAAAACTACTTAAGGACAGTTGATAGGTGAATATGAATAATAAAAAAGTCCTGCAGATTTTAACTGGGAAAAAAACCTAAACAACTAGCTTCACTGGATAAATGTAGAACAAATAATTCACCTGGCTTTAAAAATTATAAATATATATTCAGATATTCATATATTCAGATATTTTCTTCACAATTTTCACAATCTGACTGTCTCATTTTCTGCTTCCATGCATTTAGAAATTTTGCAACAAAATGCAGTTACATTTGCAGAACCTGATCTGCCGCAGAGGCCGTACTGATCTACGCAATGCAAAGAGAGAAAAACTGAGCTCCTTGTCCCCCTGTGACCTGCTGTCACCGTGTAAACAGGCAGGAACAGCACTGCCAGCGCTGGCTTCGGCAGCGCTGTCTCAGCCTCGCTGCTGGGAGGGCAAGCATTCAGCTGACTCTCTTGGGCTCAGATTGGGTCAATAATGGGATATTCTGGTCAACACCTCGATCCAGAGAAACTGCTGTACCTGAAACCACTCCAACCACCTGCCAGAGACACCCTCCTGTCTTGTGCTGTACGTCCTTCAGGAGGCTTGTTTCTGTACGCCACCTCCAGATCGCAGGCTGTGCCCACCCTGTGAGCTACGCTGCGCCTACGGGAACGCACCAGAATCTGCTGGCGAGTCCACGCGAGCACCAGTCCCACGGCAAGCCTTGGAGAACTTGTCTGACTGCATCCGACTGCACACCGAGATGGATGGAGAACATGCAGAACAATCCCACCTTTACTTGGAAAGCAAAAGCAACTTGGCAGCAGTGGCTTTTTAAAGTGTCCCACAGCTGTAATTCCCCCGTTGCTGCTAAGAAGACCCACACGCATGGGATTTAATACTGCAGAGTTCGTCTGATGGAACGGGAAGTGGTGAAGAAAACCCCAATGCTAGCTAAAATCATCGCCAGTCAGGTCAGGCCACATGGACAAATTTTTACCTAGCGTAGACACAGAATATAGCACTTAAGGTTAGAAGTCTAATGAGCTGTCACCAAAATGTCAAATGCTGCAAAAGAAAAAACCAAACCAGCCTCCCCCACATGTGCACACACACTAATTTAGGAAGACAAGGCCAGATTCTGTATGGGCTCAACTCCACTAACGTGAACAAGGTGGCTGGAAGCCAGATGTCCAACCACTCTTTCTAGTTACATCACCACACGCCACTCAGATGTCTTTGTTTCCAATCTGCAAAACGCTGATAATGTTTATAAACTCCTACCTCAGAGTGAGATCGTAAGGTGAACACCAGCACCTAGAAATCTTGAATAAGTAATTAATGCCAAGAGAGCACAATCAGAAAAATAGCCTAAGCAATCTTGCCTGTCAGTGCTGCTCTATATACGCTTGATAACCTGGATTCATCTGGTTCACCTCTGTGGCATTCAGAATGCAATTAATAATGAAATGATTACTTCCAATTATTAGAATAATTATGTTTATGCATATGCATTCAAATGTATTGTTCAGAGCAGGGCTGGGCAAACGCTGCAGGTGTATTTCTATCTAAAGAGCATCCACACATCTGTCACTTTACACAGCTTCCACTTCTAAATTCCTCATATTCTAACCAGGGCTACATTTTACCTTTAGGGCTTTCTTATTATTATCCCTTTTAGAAACGGATATTTACCCTGTCTATCATGCAGCCCCTAAGCAAAGTCAGACTGCATAGCTAGTCAAGTGAATGATATAACTACACTTGAAGTGAGCCTTGAACCCAGGGGACTGGCAAAACACCGTACAGAGTAGTGCCAGGGCCATAAGTAACAATTACAAATATCCAATATAATGGGTTCTTTTAACGAGGATTGCTTTGAAGTTCCCAGAAGGATTTAATAGGAAGCAAGAGTACGACCTTGCCAGTTCCCCAGGGCACACTGGGATTTGAAGTAGGTTTTTCTTTAAACAAAAATCCATTTTGGCTTATAAGGCTTTCCAGTAGTACCTGCTATCAGAGGTGTATGTTTTTAATTAATCAGGTTTTCAATTCATCAGGTTTTTTTAGGATGCACTTTTTGTGAGAACAGAGAATGTATCCAATAGGAAGAATAATAAAAGCAGTTCGTGGGTGAGATAATGGCATAATGATGGAAATCAGTTCAGGTCAAAGTGGCAACAACATGACATTCTTATAGCCTAAGATAGCTTGTTTGGGTTTGAGTACATAAAGTATGTGTTTGCTTCATCACTCTGCAAATGTATTCGACTGAGACCAATCTGCTGTTGAACTTTTATCTCGATAGGGATGAAGAAACTCTAAGCTCAGACAACATAGGGAAAGCGACCCTATTAGACAGATGATTGCACTACAGGACAAAGCTAGAAAATTCTGACTTCAGGTAGAATAATAACCCATTAATTTCAGTGAAGCAGGCTTTCCCACAATGAATCCCAGAAAGGATGGGAAGCTTATACCAACCACCCTAAAACCCACAAAATGATGTAAAGATTATTCTGCAAAGTCAGTACACACCATTGCACGTGGCACTTACCTGTTTAGAAAAAGAAAAGATGAATGAATTGCTTATTTGAAAGTTGAGCACATTTCCATATAGTGTACCAGATAAATAATGAACTCTAGCTCATGCAAAGCCACACTTCTCTAGCACAAGAGGAAAGAAATACAGCTGCATGTGGTTGGAAGTTTTGCCTACTGGCATGGAGTAACTGTTACACTTCTCTAACATTGCTCTGTGGACAGCAAACTTAACCTGTCTTTGTAAAGACAAGTAAGGAAAAATCCTATAGAATGTAGCACAAAACATATACTTTCCATTTTTAAGACAGCGTAACGGTGAACTCCAGCTCTACAAACATGAGTGAAATCCCACTCCCGCTCGAGTCGAGGGCAAAGCACCTGCTGATTTCAGCAGAGCCAGTATTGCTTGCCGTAAAAATTTACAGTATAATATAAAATAACGTGGAAAGTCATTGGTTTCTTACAACGCTTCTATAGCACTTTTCCACGTGGACACAGGGAGTGCTTTTGTGGGTTTTGTGATTTTCAGGCACACTGCTGTACACAACCATGCACCCCATGGCCCTTCTCCCCCACCGACAGCCCCCCACCGCTGGGATCTGGGGGGCAAAACACGTCACTGAGCAACTTTACCCAAACAAAATGGCCTCTGACAGGAGACATGCCTGTGGTAAGGGCAAAAGTGAGTGTCAGAGGAAATTCACTCCTCGGAAGAATATAATAAAGATAGGTACCTATGTTAATTCTTACAAGCTCTAAAAATAGGCCACAACTGGGATATGTGACACATGTTCCCCCTTTACAACGGCAAGATATGGCATTCATCATTATGAATATTTAGCAATGAAAGTGATAGTTCTCTGTAAACAAGCAAAAAGCATGTCATTTATTTCTCTGCCCCTGAACTGCTTATGCTGATAACTCTGTCAGCATCAATAAACTCCTTTTGTTAAGCTGGAAAGATGATCTAAACCACCTGCGGTGACCGACACTGCTTTCAGCCTCCTCAGGACTGGGCTAAAAGACATTTTTTTATCAGCCACACCTTTGACTATTTTGCAGGGTATTATTAAGGTAGGTGCATTCAGAGATAAATTCAGAGGTTGTTGTTTAATACTGATTTTCCCATCCGAGCCATCAAAAGAAAATGTGACTTTGAGTCAAAGAACAGAGCCAGACCCATACTGTTTATGGCCTGAAAAATCATCATGTTTTTGCTGAAAAGATAACTGTAAGATTGAGATTTTGAGGCAGGTAATAAGACTTCAATAGAAAAGGATTAGTTTTACCTTTTTAAACAAAAGCTAAAATCAACAAGTATTGTACCGCTGAGGAACATTAATCTTGGGCACGTTTGGCTGCATCTTTCTCCCATCTCCTACTCGTCTGCTTTGCAGATAAAAACTTCTGGGTCAGGTGAAGTTTGAAAATATCTGCAACGCTGGGATCAAAGAATAAACAGCAGAAAGTCTTATCAATGCTTCCAGCAAATGAAAGATTGCAGAGAGGCTTAAAGAAGACCTGGCACGAGGAGCAGCCACGCAGCTGGCTGGGGTGTGCGTGCACTTTGGGGTGAGATGTCGTTAGGGGATGAGGCTGGGGAGCCAAAATCCCGGCTCTGAGCGCAGCAGGCACTGGGGAGCGCGCAGAGGGACCCGATTCCCAGCGGACCCCAGAGCCGCTGTACGAACCTTCACATCAACTAAATTCACAGCGCTGCACTGCAGGCGGGAGCGTGCTAGAAAAGTGCCCAGGATCTTAGGAAATGTGTTTCCAAATCTTTAAGAGATCGTGGCAGGGAAGAAACAAAAACAATTCATATTACTCCATAATTGGAGCCGACAGTACAGAAACCATACTAATTTAAACTACATTTAAAATGTTTCCATTTGAATGCTGTGGACTGGAAAGATAACAAACAGTAGCAAATTATTTTCACCTGCTTAAAACAAAGCAATTAATAGTACGTTGGTTATCTTACCTGGAACCCAGGCTCTGTTGAGAGCTGTTAAAGCCAAGTGTGAAAACAGTTTGCATGAAACATAATTAAGATTATGACCCGAGAGATCTTCTAAAACATCCCAAAGGAGTCCTGAAGTCAGAGCTATAAGAAAACGGCTCCTCTCTACCTCTTCACTTTGCTCCCGAACCGGCTCCTCCACGTCCCCCTCCGCCTCGTGCCGCTGCCCCTCGGCACGGCTGGGGGGTCTGCAGCCGCCCTCCTCCGCCCAGCACACGGGTGATGCTTTCCACCCGGCTGCACGCCTCTCCATCTTTTCACCTGGAATCCTGCAGTGTACTGTTCCCTTCTCTCCAGCTACTGAGAACCGATAAAAAAAAAACAAACCCACCCAAACCCATTTCTGACACTGCCTCAACAGCACTTGTCTCCAGTCAGTCCCTGTCCTAGCAATACCCCGGCACTTCCCCGTGCAAATCCCTGGGGTTTGACCCAAGCAGATATACAAGTAAATACATGGTTATAAAGTAATCACGCAAGTAATCATTTTCTTTCTTACACCCACATTCAGTAAATACAGCTCTACATGTCTAGCTAGTTTATCCATTCAGTGATCAAAGAATTGAAAATGTTTTTCTAATTAATCATTCTATTTAATAAAAAAATCAAGAAAACTAAAATTCTCTGCAGTTGCCAAACAACAGGAACATAGGAATGAACAGCAATTTTTTTCTCCTTTTTTTTTCCCCCCAACTATATTCAGTTACGGGTTTCATACCGAGTTAGATTACAAAGGTATTTTATGTTTACTCATTTAATGAGTTACAAGCAATTCCATTATTTACTCTGTTTATTTCCAGGGTTTTTTTCCTACAAACTAGCACATTACCCTCCAGACAGCCCCCTGAATGCAGTGGCTATTTCTCTGTGCAGTCCCAAACCAAAAGCCTTGCTAGGACCTGGGCTCAAACAAATCATCCATTTCAACTAAACTCAGGCACTCATGGAGTCAGAGCCAGATTTGTATTTCTCACAATTTGGAAACATGTACTATTTTTCAATAGAAAATGGAAACCAAGACGACACCCGGAAAGAAAACTTTTGGAGAATTTGGATTTTGTCGAAGTCAATCTCCCAGTCAATAAACTGCCCATTCACGCCATCAGTCACATTTCTGAGCATACCGCAGCTCTGCTTCTGATGTGCGTGCCAAGGGAACCAGGCAACGGGGAGAAAAACAACATCTTGCTGAAGGACTGTGAATCTGAACCTATCATTGGATGTGAATGACAAGGTTACACCGAATACAACCTCCCTGTTGTAGAGGAACAGGTCATAGTTGTATTTTAAATAACAATAAGTGTCATATTTATTGGTCCATTTTTCTTTCCAGGAAAACATAACGATAGAAAAGACTGGACAAACGCTTCAACATCCCGTGGGTAACTGGTTCTTACTCCGTACATCCTCTCCTCTGAAAAGATGAATTTCCCTTGATAAACACTGGATACAAAGCTGTATTTTGTACAGGTTTTTATGGTGACTTTTCACATACCCAAGCACACCCTGATTTCTCGGGGCAGTGACTATGTCCTCAGTGAAGCACATTGTACACAGGGCTCCAACCTATGGTAGGACTCCTTCTGGCTTGTACTTACACCACACCAAAACCTCCTCCCTGGGCTGTCTCTGTGTGTGAGTTAGCATAATCCCAGAAGAAACTGGTGCCAAACCTTTTGTTGGGTCATTTCCTTAGGAAACCACACTTCGTCCTGCTGTGACACACGCAGAGCCCGGTGGGGACTCTGGTCGGCTTCTCTACTCTTCAGGCATCCCGGCAGCCCCAGGGGATGCCCCGTTGGCCGCATGGGGTGGCTTTGCTTGCAAGCCCTGGACTCTGTCACCTCTACCTCCAGAGAGGGGGTCTGTAGAGCTCCAGCCCTGTGACACTTCTGGCCAGATTAACACCCTATAAATGAGAATGTGTGAAGTAGAGGGACGTTTGGCTATGGGCCATTTCTGGCAAGATCCACCACTGGGAGTATGACACTGTCTTACTGCCCCTAAGGAGATGAAGCTTGTATGAGAAAGTCCAAAAGGCAGAGGTGACCAGCCCAGGGGCATCGGAGAGCAGTGAGGACACTCTTTCAACATTAGACTCTGCTGCACATGTAAAAACCCATTTTGAACTGTATTCCCCTAACGCTTTACAATTTGGCACATGAGCTTAAATCAGAAGAATAATACCACATTCAGCTGCAGGTCTACTGCATTAGAAAGATGTGCACGCTTCTGAGAATGCATGCATGTGTACCTTTGTTAGTCTACATAGATATTTGGGGTATGTTTGCACTGGCAAGCAAAAGAGGACACAGGCATGTGCAGCGCAATCACAGTCTTCGTCCCTCTTACGTGGGAAGTCTGAATTACTTCATCATGGAGCAAATGCAACGCCATACCACTGACAGGGTGAGGTTCCTCACTTGAAAGGAACTCCCCTCCTTTTCTTCAAGTTGGCCTGCTCAAACTAGTTGGCAAAGAGTTGCAAGTAACAAACAACTTAACAGAAAAATCAAGAATGTTCATGAAGTGCAAAGAGGCTAAATTCACTGGAAAATTTATTCATGGTACATAATTCTGTAATACAGTGTCTAACAAAATTACACTCTGAGCTGCATGGTTAAACAGTACAATTTTGCTGCAATCAACATTTAATTTTTTTTGCAGAAAGTCTTGATTTCAAATATCCTGGAAATGTTTAACAGCTGATATTAATAAGAGTACAGATTTAATGTAAGGCTCTTTATTCCATGGACATGATAAGCATCATGACAAGTGGTGTAACTATGGCAACTGTATTTTTTTTCTTTCTTTTTCCACTGAACAGCAAGAACAGACATCTCTCTATATGCAGTGCCAGACTCTTCTCCCAGGTAAGACTCAGTGCTCTGAGTTACAGAGCAGTAACTAAGCCAAACATCAGATCCCAGGACTGGAATGCCTTCCTTTCCTATTCTGTGTTGCCATTGTGTTTCATGGGCATTTACATGTATTTAGCCATTAACCTAATTCCCTTCCTTTTTTTTGCACTATGTCTAGAAAATAAAAACATGCTTTTGTTCCTTGTTGTCAGACAGAGTTCAAACCCAATAAACTCACCCCAAGTCAGAAATACCTATTTTCATGAACAAAAGGATGCTCTCCTCTTTAATGTATCACCATACGTCACTGAAAGAGATGCCAACATTTCCTTTCCTGAAGCCAACGACTAGAAAAAAAACCCGGTGATGTTTTCCAGAGACGCTGGGTGTGAAAGTGGTGTCTATTTGCAATAAGAGAGAAACACTGAGAAAGACCAATTTCTTATGTGCCATTTTTTTGATTTGCTGCTGCTTACTGGCCCCCAAAAGACAAACAAACCCAGGCCCCTGCTGCACAAATATATTCTCTGTTTGCTATCTGTGTCAACATAAAATTATATCTATCTCATTTTACAGTATTATTTTATGTCAGTGACAAATGAATGCTCAGCTGCGTCTCACGCTCGTTTTACTCACGTGCTCCTTCAGTTCATCAGCACTGTCATTTCCGAGCGCTACACTGAAATTTTCTATGGGTTTGTTTTCCACAAGGTGACAAAATACATCAAAGCTTGGGTAAAATCACCAAAGACACACAACCGCACGCAGGAACAGGTTTGTACAACGTTATGACACCTGTGCCTGTATATTGCAGACACAAATGAAATACCTTGACCAGAAGCATGACAGCTATCAGGTAAATGTGGCTATAACTGACAGGCAGTTGCTGGGGTATGTTTGATTTTGTGGCAGCCATCATTTCTTTCTATTCCTGTTGACTGTAGCACACTTCAACCCAGAGTGATTTTTTACCATCAAGGTTTTTTTCTGTTTTTTTCTATACAATCTTTGAACAGTTTTCTTCATGCTTGTAATCATGCACACAGAAAACTGCATGGATTCACATCTCTGAGAACATAATTTACCTGTAATGTTACTTGTTTTCAGTTTTCCTGGCCTTTTTACTCCATTATTACTATGATTAGCATTTTAAACTCACTTACCAAATTTTCAATAGGTTTGTGAACAAACACTCTTTCAGCCAACCTGCTGCCACTGGTTCTGTGTACTGCTGGAAACACTTTGTACCTGCTTGCCTGTGAGCTGTTCCACTAAAGACTGGACTCCAATGATTTCAAATATCATTCACCTCAGAAAAACACACAAAGGAAAAAAAAGAAAGAAAAAAAAAACCAAAACATGTTTTGTTCTAAGTAAAAATGCAGCAGCAAAGTCACCAGGTCTAACACAAAAGCAAAATCCCAACAGCCAAATCCGAGAGGAACGGGCTCCACTTGTTCCCAGCGAGCCATGGACCCTTTTTCTGCAGGGAAAAAAAAGAAAGGGAGCATTCCCCCATCAGATCTGCTGGTGGGTTTTTTGTTGACTGAGCTTCACTGCCACATATCCTATTACTTCAGTGGCAGCTGTGAATAGACCTCCTTTATACCTGAGAGGAAAAAAAATTAAGTCACTCATTTAATACAGGTTTTGCACCTAACCTTATCGTCTATATAGATTTCATCACAAATGTAAGCTACTCACTTCTAAACCAGATATTAGATGTCCTCAAAATAATTCGTTTCACTGTCCTTTACTCCCTGCAGTATGTGACAGGTGTTATGGTGCTGATGGCTGTAAAACCATTGCATGGGAACTGAAGCAGAGCTTCTTCGTAGATGTTTTAATTCAGCACAGAATTTTTAAAGGAGGGTTGGGTTTTTTTAATGAAAAAAAGGAAAAATTATACCTCGCTTTGATGACCAGGAAAATAAAACGTGTATCTCAAGGCATGTGTTACTGGCTACTGCCAGGCAGGGCTGGGCAGGATGATGTGTGTAAACACAGAAATCCCTCACCACTACCACTGAGCCGAAGGGAACTGGGTTACACCAGGGAACAGCTACTGAGCATCAAATCTAAGAACAACCATTGCACTTCACAGTCCATTAGAAATATTTTCTTTCCCAGAATACTGCATCTCCAGCATGCACTGGAGGCCTTTCTCTTCCGTCCTGTCTGCAAACCAAGCTTCAATATTTAACTGCAGTGGGGCTTTTCCGTGGAGGCTGTAGAGCGAGATGAGGAGTACTCAGACTTATTCCACGTGCACCACCTCGGAAATAGATCTGCAGCATCGGTTGGTGACGGCTGCTTGTCTAATTGTTAATAATAACAATTTAATAAATTCAATTAACTAATCGTAATAACCACAGGCAAACTAAAATGGCTGCAAAACAATTTTCTAGCAGTCAAAAATCACCAACTGCAAACAAGATCAAGAAAATCTGCAAGGACTTGAAATTCTAAAACCTCAAATTCAGTTCCCATACTACCTCAGAGGCCAAAACACAGTACAAAGTTTAGCATATGATTTCTTCAGTCTTTGACTTAAAGGCCATTAGTTGTTCTCTCCTAAAATCTCTTTTCTAGCCACTTCCAGTAAAATTATCCACACTTTTATTCTCAGTGGCCAGACAACATTGTGCATCTGAGTTTGTAAATCTTTCTTGGGGTTGGAAGATTCCTGATTATATCAAGTCAGGTTTTGCACCTGAGGTTACAATCATGGCTGCTTGTGGGAACACTTTTGTTATAATTATAGCAGCAGTAACAATTAAAAGAGTACATATCCCGAAAGGTGCAAGATGCAATTGCAATGCTTCCTATTGCTTGGGTAGGGGAGAAAAGAAATATGACTCCAAATATTGCAATGTCCTAGCCTGGGGTGATTCCAGTGAAATTAAGCTGAGAATGTCAAGTCTGATTTCATAATCCTACAACTCTTTATCAGAGTCACCTCATTAACACAGAGGAGGATGTGAGTGCACATAAGAGACTACAGCAAGCTACCATGTGAGAACAGCACCAAGTGAGTCCTGTCAAGGTGACATGTACCCTGCTCAGGAGAAAGGGAGTCATTATAAATATATGGAAGACAAGAGAGCCAAAAGTCTTTGTCTTTTCCCTGATATTACAATTTATGAATTTGACAAATTCTCCCTGAGAGGATGTAAGGACTGATAAATTAGTCAGAGGGAGAACTCAGCACTACTAAGAGTTTATTAGGCAAAAAAGCAAGAGAAGGACTGGTCCGTGAGGCATAACAGTGTATGCTCACTCTTCTTCCAAATTTCCTAGGAAAAAAGATCACATAAAAAGACAAAGAGAAACAATGGAACAAAAGAGGAATAGTGATACAAATATACTAACTGACACTCATTTGTGTCTCAAAGACATATATCTAGCTACCTAGCTTTTAATATCCAAAGCACTTATAGCCATGAATACTGTGTTTTAGCTAGCATTGTTCAAACATCAAACTATAAGGTGATTGTTTAAGTGCATACAGAATTTCAGTGTTTAAAAAAAGAAGCAGTCTGACACTTTCCTGCATATGTACATCTTGTATCGTGTAAGTCATGAAAGGTGTGAGACAGTATGCAAAATAATTAATATGGAAGCATGTGATTATGTGAACTTATTAAAGTGCATCATCAAAAGTTGTTATTCTGAGATGTAAAAAAGACAGTAACCCAATCCCCAAACATTCAGACAGGAGGGGACCTGGCAGAGGCTCCAGGGGGAACCGTGCTGCACCTGGAGGCTGCAAAGTCCTAGGGTCTCATGGCATCTACTGGCTTGTTACTGGCACACTTGGAGTTTTTCCAGCAAGATTTCCTGGACGTATAATAATATTAAAAATAATAATACTCTCATAAGTAGCTGGATTCCAACTATGCTTAACAAAGTCAAAAGGACAAGGACTTGGCTTCCCCTAACCTACCTTTAGGTCTCATTCAAGCAACAGTTGCAAAAGACTTCTTTCTGAGAGGTTTTAAATGAAACCTTTAAACAACACATACTGCTCTCTACCATACAAAGTGCTGTGGTGGCTTAAAAAATATATATCCATTGTGAGGGATACCCTTCACTGTTTGAAATGTCGTGAGAAGAGTCTAACCTTGCATTGCCAAGAAGGATAATTGCAAACCCCCTTGTATCACTCACAAGATGCTTAGGGAGAGAATAATTTCTGGCACTAGCTTGGCTGCCGGGCAACAGGATGCTGTCGTGGATATATAAAACCTGAAGGAAAACATTGATTCAAATGGATATTGAGACCTTGAGAAACTGGTAAAAATTAAAATGCAAATTGAATTTGCAAATACAAACGGAGGGGGGAAGAGGAATTATGTTCCTGGAACAAAAGTCCTGCTTTTTGCTGTTTTTTAAAGGAGAAACCTGGAGAGAGCAGCTGCCATGGTCCCATGCTGGTAGCTGCAGGGATGGGGTGCTGCTCTGCCCCCGAGCCCCTGGCCACGCTGGTGGCAAAGGGGTCTGAGGACAGAATGGGAAAGGGAACTCACAAAACCCAACAAATGCGTCAAAAACATCAAACAGCACATTTAAGTTTCACTTGTCACTCTTCAGAACATACCAAACTGTATTTTCTTTCCAGCATACTGGTCTTAAGGCACTTCAGTCCTGCATGTCTTCATCTCTTTAGAGGTTGCATCTGTATAAATCTTTTCATTTAAAAAGTCAATAAGACCATATCAAACCAGCAAAATTGTACCTGTGGAAAACAGGCCTCATTACAGATACCCCTTGGTGTGTACAAAATTAAAGGTTGTTCAACTGTTCAACCTCATCAAATGTAGCTGGGCTACAGCTTAGAAAATATGTGCTAATGAATAAGTAATTTCTGGAATAAATACTTACATGCCAGTTTCCGGCTTAACTTTGCAAAAGTACTGGAGTGCAAGGAGCCTAATAGTGCGTAGAAGGGACCTGTGGGCATCTCTCGACCGGTGTGTGCCCATTAGAGACGCGTCCCTAAACAGGGAGTGACCACTGGGAAAGCAGCTCAGGAGAAAAAGTATGTGGTGATTACAAGAAGAGGGAGAAGAAAAAAAATCACCTCTGAACTGCAGAAAATGGAAAATAAAAAATGCACCTATGGTTCATAGTGTGGCACAAGAGCAAATTGTGTTTTACCTGCTTTATCAAACTATGCTATGCAAAGTTACATAAAAATAAGAGTTAATGTTCCTGAGGGGGAGCAATGACAATACAGTCCGTTGCAACACATTTTTGCTAAAGCTTTAATTTAAAGTGCCACCCAATCAATGTTGAGCAATATTTCTGCAAGTCTCCTAGCAGAAGCACAGCAAGTCTTGCCCTGGTCCTCCCCTTCAGACGACAGGGTGAGGGACTCACGGACTGCAGCATCTGGGACTGTGCCACAGGCAGGAGACAAGGGACAGCGTATGACACAGGGAAAGGCACCAGCCTTGATGCTGCAGCGACCTCGCTGCAGGAAAGTAGATGTTCCCTTGATTTCCCATTTATTGCCTGGGCATGGAGTCATAGAGCGGTTTGGGTTGGAAGGGACCTTTAAAGGTCATCTAGTCCAAGCCCCCTGTCACGGGCAGGGCACGGTCCTTCCCGTTGTGTCCAAAAAAGCTGTAAAGAGCAGTTTAAGTATCAGTTGAGAACAGGGAAAATGCTCAGGTTCTGCAGTAAAAAGTAGCTGAAAACTAAACGCAGAGCTGAGCTCCTGTGTAGGGACAGGACCAGCCAACTCCTAACCCCCAAATCACATTTTGGTAGCTCAGAGCACTCACATTTTCTAACCTAGAAGAAACTGGGGGAAGTCTGTGGTCTTCAAGAACTGAGCCCTCCAGCAGGAGAGTGAGAGAAAATCCATTTTAACTGAAAAAACTTGCTAAAAAGGGAAGTGAATTTGTTCATCCATTTTATGCTTGAGTACCTCCACTATCACTTGAAATCTGTTCTGCAGACGAAGCTTTACAGACCGTGGCACAGAGGGTGCCATGGCGGTGGCCGCACTCTGTGGCCGGCGATGCCGTGCCGGTCAGCAGAGGTGGATGCCGTCGCTCCTGCATCGCATCTTGCACAGACTGAGGGCGAGATTTGGGGCTCCGCGCCCCCACAGCGCCCGGGTGGTGCAGGGGTCACCCCCAGCAAGACTCGTCCCATGATCAGCTAGATAAAGTGGAATCTACCATCTCAATACAATCATTTACAACTTGGGAAGCAGAAAAATGTGTATTAGGGAGTAATTTGGGGTGTTGCACAGGCTTATTTGGATATATCTCTGTGCAATACTTTTAAAATAAGTGTATCATCATTAGAAGAAATTGATGATAAATGTTTAGTTTTTCAGTAAGCCATCCTAGAATACAAAGAGATGCAGTGAAGACCTGTCAAAGTCTTTTGCTTATCAATTTTGACTGCAAATTCTCATTTCTTAGCAGTCTCCACTGAATAGAAAATCCTTCAAGTGAGGTTAAACACAGAGCACTTTCTCAGGATGAAACCAGCCAGACTTAAAACGAAAATGATGCTTCAATCCAGAAAATAATTATTCTACACCACATACTCTAAGGCGTGACGAGCTGCAGAACAACACACAATGTGGACCCAAAGCCTTCAAAGAGTTGCCCAGTCCCCAGAGATGCCGCTGCTGGATGGCGTAGGTGGCCCCGGGGGGGCCCTGGGCTTCCTGGGACTGTGGGCAGGGGGAGGACAGGCACGGAAAATCCTTGGCACTAAAGGGTAACTCGAACTATTTACCTCTTTCAACATAAGCCCAAGATCAGTTTGAAACCATGTCATGACTCGTATCACAACAGCTTCATTATAGCACAATCTAAGTAATTGCATATATATTCTAGGAGAGATACGACCAAGAAACATAATGACTTCCCACAACATGGTGCTGCACATACCTTACAAGTGATCTCAACGCTTTGCAATCACCAGGGAAATTCCTCCGCATACAGATCAAGCAAAAAATGACTTGTAAAGCAACTGAAAAACTTTTGGAAGCTGCACACTGTGCCCAAGCCCTGGGAGGAGAGCCCTTGCCTCAAACTGTCGCTGAGCTACCCTCACTCCTAATGCGACTATAATTGTTTAACAGCCTAAGTGGTGCTAATGGCCTGCTCTGTATAAAAGCCAGCCCTCCCAGCTCTGCCCTTGCAGAGAGGTACAATGATTTTCAAATTAATTCAGTTAATACTGGAGATCTACTCATTGCCCAAAGCAGTGCGCGGGACCAGCTTTGGGGAAACCCGGCATGAATTCAAGAGGAAAGCAAAGTTCAAAGATCTGCCAGCTGCAGTACAAAGTTCAGAAAACATTTCTGCTGAGCCGGTAGCTGCTCCTCTTTGTGTCCTTAACCCCTCGCAGCCGAGCACTGCGGCACATAGCTAAGGTGGAAAGGTTAGCTGCTGTTTGAAAATCTGAGGCCAGTGCCTCCGCTAGTATCAATTGACGTTTCTTCTTCAAAGCAATGGGACCACTGTGGTTTAGACATGCTCAGCATCTGGCCCAGATCAAGTCAAAGTTCAGCAGAAAAGACAGACAAATGATAAAACGTTGCTGATGAGTTGCAGTGGTTCAGTGCATTATCCCTGCTAAAACAGCTTTAAGTGCTGAAGGACCACGAGTACCATCTTGTTGCAAAAAGCTACCGAAATAACAATGCCTAGTAATAATAATCCAACCAAAAAAGCAGGGGGACACTCTCCATTTAGTCTCCCCTTGACTGCTTTTATGAATGTTATGACAGACTTCAGAGCACAGCAAGCTCATGGGCATCACTCATGTCCTTCCTGGAGGAAAAAAGTAACCCATGCCATGGTTTTCTTTGTCCTTCTTACACTGAAGCAAATCCCTGTTAAACAGTATGTATTATATACATAGCAAAGTGCTCGGTAACTCCAGTGTGCTGAAGGGACACACCAAAGAAAGCCACAGTCTGCACCAGCTTAGAAGAAGAATTCACTGACCTTGGCACGAAGCGTCAGACTGCTACCCTCAGAACATTATGGTCCTTGCTCACCAAGTCCAGAAGGCAGCAGAGGGAGGAGCTGTCTTTCTGGGACTTACGTGATCCCATCTGCAGTGCATGAGCATCTCACAATCATCATCCACGGGAGGCAGCACAAGGGGAAGGGAGCGTGGCACCACTTGCCAGCCTTGCACTGGGAGGCTGCGAAAGCCCAAGGGACAGATCCAGGTCTTTCAGATATCACAAGCACTTCAGTCGCTGGACTGTCTTTTCCTCCTGACCTGTAAGCATATTGCTTGGTGATGGATCAGGAGAAAAGTGCTGCAGATAATTCTACAGTGCCAAATGTGACACTACAGCTCTACAAAAGCATTTGATGTTTCTTCACCTTGTTCGGGTGACGGACAATTTTTTTCCCTGACCCAGATACCATGTAGAGTTTTTCAAGCCTTGTATTTTCATCAGTCTCAACAGTAAAGAATTCCCATTTGTCACTCACAGGAAACAATTTAAAAGCATTATAAATGCATCTCTCTGTGCATCACATAGCAGAAATTGATATAGTCAAGTAACAGCTTAAGCACTATCTTCATACCTACATAAAAATATGTTACTAACAAAACAAGTGTCAATTTACAACTAAGTTGATGTTTTCCTCATATCATTGCTTTGCTTTTAATACAGTATATTGTTTCTTTGCTGTTTTTTGTTTTGTATCCCTGGAAGAACAAATCAAAACATAGCAACCAGAGCTAGAGCAATCAGCCCAGCTGGAACCGAAGCACTCACGGGTGAGAAATGGAAAACAATACCTGATGCGGAAGAGCACTGGTGGGGGCAAGACCATCACCAGCCCAAACCATCCTTGACTGTAGCATTTTTCACAGCTTTGTGGGGCCCAAATTTTAAAATCTGCTTCAAGAATCTGAATGGCCAATCACTTTTTATAGGACTTGGATGACAAAATTATTTGTGTGCCTTTGCAGACAGCAATTCCTTATATTATACAATAATGTTACATGGAAAAAATAATTTTTAGAAATCTGTGTGAGGTCCTAATTCTTTTAACTTTAAATGGTTTTTAAATTTTATTAAAAAAAGTGATTTCTCCTGAGATTTAGGGTGCCTTCTATCTCTCTCCTATTCTTCTCATCGCCTTCCTTTAGCAATTTCATCTTCACACAGTTGCCCTTTACTCTTTCACATTTGATTTGCAATAATACTTTGAGCGGCCCCTTCTCTTCTCCAACTACTTTGTTATATTTCCCTGGACACCAGCCACCATCAACCTTTCTGACTCTGGCCCTCTGGTAGAGGCAGGTCATCCTGGTGTTCATAAAGAGCTTCACACCTTAAATAAGGCTTTCTGCCTGAGCTCTGTAAGTTAGAATAATGGGCATGATTCAAATACAATGAAAAGCAATTTGAACACTTCACAAGAACTTGAGCTGCATTGAAACTGGAACTGTGGCAATTTACACCAGCTAAAGATATTAGTATTTTTTTTCCTATGACTCAGCGACTCAATTCAAACAACATTCCTACCTTTGCTGATACAAGTTCTCACCTATTAGGGATCAGCTAACCATTCTGAAGGCTGTATACAGCAATTTCTTCTAGCACCAACCGCACCATACCGCAGTAGTCAGGCCAGCACCTTTCATACCTGGGCAAAGCCCCAAAGGAGTGGGCAAAGCCGTCTGAGCACACACACAGAGTTGCAGATATGAGAAATATTTATTAATGGTTGTTAGTTATTTGTCTCCAATATCAAATGCTGTCTCATTCCTCTCATTTCACTAGAAAAGCAGTAATTCCTGGCTGATGAAGTCACAAATACGAAATTAGCTCACAAGATCACCACATAGGCAGTCACAACACTCAGGAAAAGCCAGCCCTCAAAAATTGTTCACTCGTGGTTATACAGAAGTGGTCACTGGGATCACCCACAGTGAAAAAAAATATTTTGCAAACTTTTTTTGAGCCATTTATAATTTTAGAGTAAAGAAGATTGCTCACAAGTTAGCAAATGTTATTTTTATGCTGCCAGGCAGCCCTGCTGGTAAAGCTGCTAGAAATGACTCAGAAAACATCTTGTTAGTTGTTAGATCTGACTGCCATAATTAACTTTTGATCATTTGTTTGTTCCTTTTTAAATTGTTATCAAATACCTACATCTTCAAAGACTTTATTGGCAACCATCCCCACTGGTGGGAAGTAGAAGACCACCAGTCTCTTGTTTCGCTGGGCACAGCACAGGGATTAAATCACCCAAGTCCTGGGTCTCCCTTTTCCAAAGCCAGCCCTTCACACGGGAGCTTTTGGTAACGGATGTGTGAACAATTTTTAAGTTAGATACTTGTTTTAACATAGCTGCACTAATGCACATTCATCATTTATTTATGTATAGAATAATAATCATAATAATAATTTGAGAATAAAGTAATAAGAAGCTAGATTTTTCCTTACCTTTTTGGAAAGCAGGCAAAAGCTATACAGTAGGTGGAAGAGTGTACCAAGTAACAGATTTTTGAACACTCTTTCTTACTGGTGGTATGCAGTCTACAGGAAAAGTAAATACATTGGTATGTATAATATGTCTGTTCACAATAAACTCTTCAAATTTTGCCCTGTCATGGAGGCCATGACATTAATCCAACCGAAGAGCTCAGATTAGAGCAGCGACAGTGGAAAACTGAGAGGCACCACTACATGAAATGAACTCTGGGTTAGAAATAAATGAACCAGTTCACAGAAGTTCAGGTACCTCTGAACATGGGAGCAGCTGCTCAGAAAAGAGCGGGTCTGGTTGATTTTTTTTTTTTTTTTTCCCTTCCTCTCCCCTGAACAAACTCTGGAACATTTTGGTTTTAGTTTAAGACTCCCCAGTCCTTCCTCACCCGTGCAGTCACTCTCAGGTTCCTCAGCATCATCGACAACCATTTTAGTTTTTTTCCTCAGAAAGATGGAATAGGCAACGTCATGTCAGTGATGTTAAGGATGAACAGGAATGAATACACAAACACACCAGGGCACAGCACAGGAGCATTTGCACGGTGGTGTCTGCATGTCTGTCCGAGACAGGAGATGCTTGTGTTCCCCATACACTATCCAGAGTTTACTGATGGGAACCCACAAAGTCAATGTCCGTTCTCAATGCATGGAGAAAAGCGAGGATGGGCACACACTGCTCTTGCTGGCGTTGTGATAGAGAGGACCTGACAGTGCACAGGAAAGCACTGTTTTAAAATAGAAACGTGCAAACGGTGCCTGGTCTGTCCGGGGACAACAGACAGTGATTGCACTTCACTACTGAAAACTGAATCAACAGCCAAGTAAGTTCTACTTAATGCTAAATAAAGGAGAAAGAGAAAAGATCTTCTTGAATATGTCTGTACAGGTACTGAGCCCTCAAAGCACCTGCTAACTGAAAAGTCCACAAAATTATAACACTACTGAAAATTAGACTGAAAATTGTAAGTCTTTAGGCCTTAAAGTTTTCTGGCTAGTCCATGGTGACACCGTTCCTTTGCCACTTCTCAACAAATCTCAACTAAACTCCTTGGGGAAAGTGGTCTCCCACGAGCTGCTCCATCTTTCCAACAGTTGTTTGTCACTTTGATGCGCTCGGTCTTTGCCACAGAGATGCTGCACGCCTCCTGCTCACTGCTATCTACTACTGGGCTACTGTGCACCTTGATCTCAGAGCCATTCTCATAGATGGTGAGATTTTTCCCATGAGACTGGAAATGGGGACACGGGAAGACCAACACTCCCTGTGCTGCCAAGTCCCGATAAACCCTATCCCTGCAAGAAAGCATCTTCCCAGGAGAGCCGCTCCCAGGAGGCACTGGGCAGCTTGGCTTCCTTCTCACTGCTGCTTCAAGAGGGAAATGCATGAAAGCAAACGCCCTTGAGTAAGGTCTGCTCCTCCAGCCCCCGAGAAGCACAACCTCCTCATTACCAAACCACCAAGACGCTGATTTCCCTGTCGCTCTGTTTGGTAAAGCTGTGAATTAAAACAAGTTGCTAGGGAAAAGGAGTAATTACATGTAAATTTCAATATAAGTTAAGTAGGGGTTGGGGGTTCAAATGTTTTTCTCATGGTCTGACACTCAGCCCTTGCAGCAGAAACACAAGCAGACAACCAAGCAGAAGCACTCACTGTCTGTTCTACTTCAGACTTGATAAGAAGTGTCTTCTCGAATAGTGTGAAATTCGACCAAAGGCACATGAGAGCAGAATGAACTCATTACACAAATGGAAGCTGCTGTGCACCAAATTCTGCTCATCTGACTGCCGCAAACAAGTATTAGCAGGAAAAAGCTGTTGAATGAGTAAAAGCATGCACATGCCAGATGGCAAACTGGAATGATTAAGAGAGTTTTCATAAGTAATGCAGTTTTAGATTGAAAAGCTTTGCTTTAATATATCCCATTCAGCATGAAAGCCCTCCCAGGTCATGGCTGGGGAGCTCAGCTTGTGAACCTTCTTGCTTCACATATATCATAACAAAAAGCTGTGACACAGTGGGTCCTTATTCCTCCAGATGGGTGGGATATAAGACCACTGCATTTCAAGGGATATTCCTCCCATGTTAATGTTGTTTCTTCTTTTATACTCACACTAAAACCCCAGTGCTTGAGCCCAGCTCTCCTAAGTGCTCTGCACATTTTTTCCGAGCTCAGGTTCCTGCAGCTCAGCCGAGAGTTGTGTGCAGTGTTTCCGTAGGATGCTCAGCACCGCTGCTGAGGACCACCTGCTCTTAGGAAGCCGTGAAGGCTCAGGTAATTTATAGGCCTTCCAGTTTTACATGCACACCTTCAGTTCATTAGGCATTCTTTTCAAGTTAATACTAAAACATGGAGGTTTTGTTCAAGGCTATTTTTCTCTAAACCATCCACATCTTGCTTTTGGTTGTGACTCTGGCATATAAGTAGGACAGGTCATAAATTTGGGCTTAGTCACCAAATTCCCCAATGTTTGGAGGTACGTGAATCCCATGCTGGTGGCTCAGTGCTAATCGGTTCTTAGGAAATATGAAATATGCGTGTATTTTCAATAGAAATGGCAACTCCAGTCTCCAGTACCTGAGCAAGCCATGAACAGCAGCATCACCAGGAAATATAATAGAAAATCAAACTGGAAAACCCAACTGTACTTTTCCACTTAGGAGAAAACACTTGGTAGCTAAGCCAGATCAGCATCCAAGTTAGCTTTGCACAGTGCTGGTGAGTCTCAGACTCTTCCTTTAATCCCTTTCAATTAATTTACTTTCAGCCTGACACGGTGAGCTCCAGGGGAACCTGCCACAGAACCCACAACCAGAGCTTCCCACCCTGTGCCCCTCAGAGCAGCAGATCACAGGCAGGCAGGGACGCGCTGCGCTCCGCCAGCTCCCTCCGCATCTGTAGGTAACTGTTCGCTGTCCGTAGTGGATCGAAACCAGTTTTAAAGAGAGAGACACTGAAAAGACATTATTTTTGTTTTCTTTTGAAAGAAGATATTTGAGATTTTTAAAAATGATCCTAGCACTGATGCAAGCATCTGGGGCAACTTTTTATTCACATTTCCTACTTTCCAATGGTAAAATTCGGAAAATTTCCCCATCCATCCACTGTATAAAATATTTTTTGAAGTTGAATTGCTATGAAAACACCAAAAGCTTATTTATTTGTGGACACCATATTCAAAATTTCACTGAAAATGAAGTTTGGGGAGTTTTGCTTGCATGACATCGGTTTTTTTGAGTTCATTAATATGGTTTTCAATTTTTCCACCTAAAAATGGAACTGTAAACATTTTTTTTAAACAAAATATTCAAATAATAAAAAAAAGAAACTCAGTTTAGGTATTCAATGAATTACTTGTATAGACATACGTACTGAATGTTGCCTAATTATGGGGTTGATTGACAATCTATTGAACGCTATAGGAAAACTCCTATTAACTGTTGTAATAGCCTACGCTGGGACTAAATGTACGCAAATACTGTAAGTACAGCAGTAGTTTATTTCATTTGATTTTCTAATAATTTCTATCAACACACATATCCAGGGAATGAAATAGTAGTAGTAGGTGCAGCTGATAATATGAACATATGGTACTATATATATAAATAATTAAAAGATTTAAAAGAAAATTTATTTTCCAAAGCATAAAAAATTTAAAAGCCCAGTACTTGGAGAAAGACATAGAAATTAATACTATTGCACATTTCCTGACTGGCTAGGTTGAACAAACAAATTTATATGCGTTAGAATCCTACATGTAAGCAAATGAGTTCACAGAAAGCATTCTCCCCTCACGCATACTAATTTTGAAGTTGTGAAAGTTTTGCTCCCTGTGGACTTTACCCCAGCTTTAAATCAGTGTTAACAAAACCGGGACTGAAGACTGGATGCTTAAGGCAGAACCTGATGGATCTCAGCACGCATGGGGGATTCTGTCCCTTACTCTGCCTCTGAAAAACATATTCTAGTATATAGTCCTGGATGAAAAAATGTTGTATTTTATCAGAAATACAGGGGTTTAAGTGAGCAATCTTTCTTTTTAATAAACATATCTCCTTCCTCAGGGAAAAATTTGACTGTTCTTTGGCGGGGGGAAATATTCTCAGAAGTCTGAAACCAGCAATAAGATGCAGCACAGGAGAATGGGACCAGGAGGGGAAACCCGGAGCAGGAGAGCCCCAAGCTGTTGTTCCCACGGGGGGTCTACCTCTGTTTCTACATTGAACATTTAATCATCAGAACTTTCATATTTTTCTCGTTGTTCAAGTCTTTTGAGTGGAAATTTTTAGATTTTGATTTTTCTGGAGGAGAAACTAATTCCAGCTCATTTGACCAGAACAGCAATTTGTGAAATGCAGTTCAGCAACACACACTCACCTGCCCTTTCCCAGCTGCCTTTCCAAATCCCTTCCCCTCCTCCCTCTTTCTCTCCCTCCATCCTCAAAGGCCTTTTCCGACCCGGCCATCCCAGAAGCAATCCTCCCCGAACACGTGGAGGAGCAGTTGGACTCTGCACACCCCAGGGCTGGACCTCAGCAGCAGCAGCAGCACAGCGAGGGGTAGATGTAGAGAGCAGAGATGATGGAAGGGGCTCCTTCACCGTGGCCTGCGTTACCCAACAGAAATGGGACTTGGCAGAGGGCTCCGCAGCTCTCACTCTTGCTGGGTAATACCCCAATGTGGGAAATAGAGTTATTTCCTCTGGCAGTGAGGGGTCTGTTCAGTATGACTGGAGGAGGCATAATATGGCCCTTAATTTATGAGGAGCATTTCCTTGCTGTCTTATGTCAGAATCATAGTTCAGATAGTTCAGTTTCCAAAGACAAATTTTGTTTTCCCAGTTAGAATGTGTTTTGTATACCTGCATGATAAGACATCAGAGAAAAATACTCAAGGGGTGAATAAAGGGAGGAAAAGTGCTGTGTCAATAATTTGCTGGCTGTTTCCACTTTGCTTTGACAGCAGAGTTTCTGCTTTGAGGCAGATATTCAGACAGCAGTTAATAGACAAGAAGTGGCAGGGATTTCAGCAGCAAATGGATGAACGGATCATGGGCAAGGAAAGGGCATTTCTCCACATTCAGATCTGTTTTTCATAAAAACTGCAGACATGCCTAAACCTTTCCAATATGCTACAAAGTTGTGCAGCTGTCTCCTTCCTCAACTCCTTCCAGATTCAAATGTAAATCAAATTTGATGGCCTCAGTATGTAATTTTGTGCTACAATATACCATGCTATGCACATTAAGGAAACTGGAAGCATCTTTTCGATCTATTTTCCTTTTAAAGCAGTGGCAAGGTTTGCATTAGGACCGGATAAAATCCTTAAATGGGAATCTTCAAGGATTGTGAGATTTTTGCAAAGAAACTTTGCAAGAAACAAAATTATAACTCAGGTTAGCAGAGTTATCAGTGAGTTTGGTGCTTGTCTCTCCATCCATCCTGGAAACTGTACCTGCCAGGGTTAGGAAGGTTTGAGTTTGACACAGGCTGAAGGGTCCAGTACTCAAGGATGCTGCTGATCTCTCACTCGCAGAGGAGGGAAAGGAGGAGGAGTTACTCACAGCTACCCAACATTTTGCGAGGAGTTGCTGCCAACTGGCACAACTCAAAAAAGTCAGGAGGAAATGGAGAATTTAAAAAAAAAAAAAAAAAAAGTATGCGAGACATCAAAAATCTTTAACTGAGAAGACCAAATAATACGAAGACCCTAAACCTCAGGTATTGGTCAATGCCTCCAAAACCCCCAGCCAGCCAAGGAACAGAAGAGCAGCAGTACTTACTGTTTGGGTCTACATTCTCACACAGCTCTGTTTTGGCTTCGCCGTTGGGCCTGTCGCTGGGTTTGTGCGAGAGCCGTGACGACATGGTCGCTGCTGTGACCACAGCCTTGAAGCTGCGTTTCCGTTTCTGGACGTTTAGCTCAGGGTGGAAGATGATGATGTACACCTTCGGCATGTAAAGCATCCCCAGGGCCACTGAAGCACTTAAGTTCATGGATATTGTAAGTGTGGTAGTTTGTATGTAGAGCTAGGAGACACAACACATGAGACACTATTACAAATAAGATGACTGGGAAGCAGGCTGCAGTACTTCAAACACTAAGTAACCCTTTAAAAGCCTTTTTTAAGGAGTTTGCAACCAGAGATACGTGAGCTGAGATCTTTGCACTGCAAACCCCCGTGAGGTCCACCACACATCTGCTACCTGTGGTATTGACAGCCTCTTCGGAGACTCGATGCTGGAACAATTACAATTTCTGCTGTACGCTTATGGTATAGCTTCTATTTGTTTACTTAAAGAGTGAAGGTCAGATTTGGATTTCAATAATGCTGGTATAAATTTAAATTTCTGTCTACTGTAAGTTATAGAAGAGGAGCTGTAATAATACAGGTTAGTAAAAAAATCTTACTTTTTTTTAAATTTGAGGAAGGTGGGATTTTTTTGTTTTTACTATTATTCTCTACAATTCATTGAAATACCTTTGCAGAGAATACACAATGATTCGTGCGCTTGTGACACTCAGTTATGCTTATTACGAAAAAATAGTATATATGCAAGTCAGAGAACAGGTACTGCCATGAGATGGGTATTCAAAGAAACCACAAGGATTTAAAAATGTACTCTGCAAATATACAGTGGTGGAAAAGTCTTTTTTTTCCTTTTTAAAAAATTTATTATCTTTTCAGAGGACACAATACATAAACAATTCTCGCAACTTAAGAGGATTAGGTTAAACAGTTAAAAGTTAAAAAGTGCAGAGACAGCACAATACAGGTATGAGGGAGCTGAAGAGGGAGCAAAGTCTCTGCGGATCCTCTTCAAAAATTAAATATACAGTAAATCCATATAGATGGGAAAATGATTACACGTTGAGGGTGATTTCTTCAGAACACTATTTCCTGTTCTCCTCCTATTCAGTGCTAATCATTCTGAATTTCTGATGGAAAAACTCCATGAATAAATATAACGGCAGAGTAAAATGCTGACTCTGTCCAGGTATTTCCAAATCCCCATCTTTAGAAAAATATGAATGTCTCCAGACTTGCTAGTTCTATCTACATAACAGTTGCTATCATAGTGATTAAGACCACCACTGGAAGCAATAAAATGCCTTACAGAAAATATAAAAACATGCTGTGCATGGATGTGTCACCAGCCAGATACACACATGCAAAACTTAAAGTGCTTTCTCAGTTTCTATTTACTCATTATCAGAGGGAAATGACACTGCTGTTGTCAGAAATTTTGCCAAAGCCAGGACATTGGGACATAACCCATCTCATCTTGTGAAAGGATACCCTGGGCCAAGCTACACCACTGGAGGCTGGGAGGGAGCCCAAGGGGTCACCTCGTCTAAACCCCTGCCCAAGAAGAAGCCATTCACACCAGAACGACTTCTGACAGGTCACCCTGTCTACCCACTTCCTAAACACACCCTCTGACAGAGGTTTCACAGCCTCCTGAGCAAACTCTTGCAAAGGTCTCCAAAACATTCAGTCTGGACCCGAACAGAGCTGCTAATTGTCCTCCACTGGTGGCACGGGGAGCAAGTGGCCACCACACCCTCCTCTCACCTTCTTCTACATATTTAAATCATTACTGTCTTTTGGAGAACTTTTAAAGAGCAGTATGGTGCCATGTTGCCCCTTGGTCTTTGACAAATAATGGGGTAATTTCTCCTAACTTCAGCCACTGGGAAGATCTCGGGTCCTTCCGTCTCTCCCTAACCTGGACACTGCTGTCAATCCGCTGCTTCACCAAGATGTGATAATCCAAACCGAGTGTAGAGCTGGAGGATTATTTTCAGAATTTATCTTACAGCACTGCTGTGAAACACGATGTTTATTTTTTGCAGTCAGGTAGCGTAGTTGCCTGCTGCTCTTCACCACGGGGTTACTACCCAGCTGGTTGCTCCTCACCTTATACCTTGCAGCTTAATGTTGTTACACTACAAATATATATATTCTATACCTTTATTTCCATATACATAAACACTATGTCTATTTATCTTATAAGAACATTTAAAAGAGAAGACAGTTTGCAAGGCATTTGCTTCCTTGGAGCTGATCCTCCTTTCAGTTATGTTCACATAAATCAGCTGTAACTCAATCGGGGTCAAGTGCCTTGCATTGATATAAATAACACAGACTTAAATATTTATTAAATAAATTGAATAGCTCTTTGAAAATTGGAAATTACATATACAAAATATAACATTTAAGGGCCGCAGGATAAACAGGAAGATACCCTTCAAAGTGTTTGCAACTTACTACCAGTTTTTTTCCTTGCTAAGTAAGATAATTATTATCTCTATTTTATAAAGAGCTCTTGCAATTGCTATAGGAGCTGCAGATACCAACACCTCGAAAGGCCGGGAAGATGCTGTGGACTGCATACTTGACAAATTACATTACATCTAGGGACTGTCTGGTTCCCAGCTCTGTATTCAGACCACACATCTCTCTGCTGACACTTGGGAAGAAACCTTCCTTAAATGAAGTCTGCAGTCCTTTTGGTTTAGCCTGAAAAGGATGCAGCTCTGTAACACATGTTTAATAAGAATTACCTCTGTTTCTATATACAAGATATGTAACTAAACCTGACAGACACTGAATACCTACTAAGCAGAATTACTGAATGAGATCTACATTGCTACAAGGTTAGAAAAGATCCGTGTCAGGGAAGAGCTCTGTCAGAACTACAGAAGATGTATCGGTACTTCAAAGTGGTGTTTTGATCAGCAGTTATCTCAAACGACTTGAACTCGCAGAAAGTCTGTTCAAGTAGCCATATGGTGAAAAAGGCACAGTAATATTTTGAAACTAACTCTTGATTCACTTTCCTAGAGAACATAAAAACCTTTATACAGAAAGCAGGAATTTGGACCACAAGGGGGAAAAGTGACAAAAAAGCTAACGGCACAACATTGCCAGCATGACACGCATCATTATTTGTTTATGTTCCACAGACAGAAATAGCATATTTATGTTTGATTACAGATTTTGTCCACCCAAATCCCACTTCTTCTTCAGCATGGAAAACAACAGCTCCCCGCCATAGGAATTTTGATGAACTTGTCAGTTAAACAAAATAACTTTGTATCACCACACTCATAGACATATGTCATAGACACACTGTGTGTGACAGCAACTAAAAATCCTAGAAAAGCAGAAGGAAAGATGCATTTTGAGTAAGAGCTACTTTTAAAAGTGCTATGTAGCAAGATGTTTTCAAATGGGTCCTCAGCAGAAGTATTTGTTACCTACGCGTGGCATTTTCTGAATTTTGGAACAGCTCATGAGTGGGATATGCGATACTAAGGTTTCTTATCAGAAAGAGAAGCTAAGAACAAGTGAAGACGGTACACACCAAGAGAAGAGGCTCCTGTTTGCACAGCTCCTTTGGGACAGGACACTCTTGCGCGGGAGCCGGGTACCAACATTTGATGAGCTTGTGGTTTTGCAGGTACGATCAGCCACCAGCAAAACCCCACCACCAGAGTCATTCGCTGTCCTCTGAGCCATCGCTCTCGACCACGGGTGTTTTGGGTTGGTGGGCACAGGTTTCCTGAGACATCGCGGGAGATTGCTCCCGAGTGCTCGAGCACCTCCACAGCCACGTGCTACGGCCAGCGGCTTCCCTACGTGGCTTTCCATGGGCTACACCGGTGAGGATCTGGTCTTACTTGGAGGTGACTTACCCTGGGGATGGTTTGACCCAACATTTTCCCCTTAATCCTGGGCTGCTGTGATTGCAAAATGGCAGAGTGCCATTAACATTTTCATCTAGGTGCACAGAGGTATTAATTTTTACTTCCTTCTGCTATTAAGGGGCGGAAGGTTAAACAATTATTTAATCAATGGGGTCTTTTGCAGCACCACACCAGCAAAGTTTCCTACCTTGCAAATGCCGATGGGAGATAAAAGGAAAGGGAGAAAAGAACTTTTGTAGAACAAGGCAAGATGAGTGACACACAATGCTTCTCATGACAAATGGGAGCTTTATAAAGATAAGGGAAACTAATAGATATGCTTATTATGCAGAGCCTTAGTTTTATGTATTTTATCTCTGCTTTGTGGCTTTACCAGTCAAACATAAAAATGCAGTTTACGTGAAACTATTTCATTTCTTATTTCACTTCTGATAAACTCTCTGAAAGCGTTTTAGATGAATGCAGGTGGATGACTTAAAATACAAAGGGTAAGATTTAACCGACAATGGGAGTCATGCATGCCTTTTATTGCTGGCTGGTGAACCTGCTAGTTTCAAACCTGATAGCAAATTAAGAAACTAAGACGCAGATTTAGTGAGAGATGCTCAAACTTGACGAATGAAAACTGGGATTGAGCAAAGTATTGCCAGTGGAAATCAAAGCTTTCTAAAATGAATGACATGTTGGTCTCTGCAAGCCCACTCCCACGGAGGGTTTGAAGCCACGCTTGCTACAACATAAGGACAAAGTAATTCTGGAGGGTCATCCTCAGTCACATCTCTCCTTCTCTCTCTCAAGCATACTCTGAATTTTGTCAATTTTTAACTCAAACTTAACACACTGCAGTTACAAAAGCATCAGACTTTGAAGCAGTGCATTGGAGAAAACTCAATCCTGAAGATATCATTCACATGCAAAGGCACCTAGATTTTATCATTTATTTTACATAAATGATTTCCATTTGAATTTTAGATTTCTATGTTTTCCAGATTCTTGCTTTATTCATGCAAATGACAAAAATTACCTTCAAAACCTTGAGAGAAAATTAGACTGGTCTTGAATACACACATCTAATAACCAGCAATTTTTATAGAACAAATTATATCAATGGACAATTTTGCATGAGCTAGGATTACTCTCAGAAGTAAAGAACTGCAGGATCAGACCTTCTGTTCTTTGCTAACCCAGGGGACTGATTTCCAACTGCTGGGCCATAATAACTGAACTTATAGCTGCAGATCTTAGCAAAGTCTCTTTAGGAGTCAGAAACAATTTTTGCAGGCTAATGCTTTGCATTCGCAGACTAATCAGGAGCAACTCTCCTTTTATCTAATTCAGCTTTCTAATTATGCAGTGAATTGTGTTATTTTGTAATATGGAAACAAAGTGGTAACTTGAGATATTTTTGGACTTTGTTATCACAAACCAATTTGTCTCACTTTTATATGGGAATTAAAACAAGTGTTCTTACATATGAAGTAGACAGTTAATAAATCTCCCAGAATACTCTTCCAGGTCATCTGAAGATTTAATCTCATTCTCCACATTATGTTGTGCAAATATAAGAATGGGAAACATTTTTTAATAAAAATTAAAATTTGCTTCCACTGCATTATATGTTTGCAAAGATATGGAAAGTAAAAAGACTTGAATATAAATGTGTTCTCAGACATTTTAGTGTCTAATGCCTCTACCCACCAAAGTTACCACATCATTTTAAAGGCAAATAAAAAAAGGAAAATACCTGTTTTCCACTGAAACCTGCGCTTCTTGTACTTTGACTTTAAATTGGCTTTTCTTAGGAAGGACAGCACTGCCTGTCTACCTCCAACAAAGGTGTTGGCCTTTCGTTACCCAAACCGCTGCAAGGGGCTACATCGCATTTCTCATAGAGCAACGCCAGTTGTTATTATGGTGGCCTACGGCCAAGACCCAGGGCAGATGTCACTGTACAAAAATCTCCAGTCGCAAAGCACCCCTAAAACTACGCTAATTCAAGAGAGACTGAAGAATCAGCAGCTGCTTGCATCCCTCTGGGGACCCTTTCTGCCCCTCCGACCGCAGCTCTGCGTGGCAGGGCGGACAGGCTGCGGCCACAGTCCCACATTGGCTACGTGGGGGGTGAAGGTCCTCCAGTGCGACCCCCTCCTTTTGGCAGCACCATACCCTCAACTGAAAAACAAAAACCAGCTGTAAAAGCAAACGCCGTTCTCATTTCCTTAGACAGCTTGATTTATGGAAGTTTCAGGCAACAGCGACTTTACCCAGGCAACCATGTCTTTCCACAAGGATTGTACACTTCTGTTGTCTGAGAAATATAAAATATTATGTGTGAAGCAGTCCTGTCAGCTCTCTTTACTGACCTGGCTCAGTAATCCTCTTTTCATGCCCCACTGAGGCTTTCCAGCAGCCCATGCACATCCCAGGTTCCCGCCACCAGCTCCCGCAGATACAGACATACACTCGCTTTCTTCACTTGGATGGTACCAGTTCAACTGCAGATAATACCACACCGCCCTGAAGCTTATCTCCTGACGACTTCCAGGACCCCTGCCTCCATCCCCATCCTTTTAAGCATCATAATCTGCTCAAGCTGTCATTTAGCAGTGACCTTTGGAGAATAGAACAGTTTGAGAAAACCCAAAACTCTTTTCCTAGATTAGAAGGTTTTAGGGTTTTAGTAGCGCTTAGAGAAAGCGGTTTCCCTTTCTTTTAAGCTAACATTATTTTGGAAAAAAACCCCAAACACCAGAACCACCCCCCTCCCCCCCGTGGACATGAGGCTCCAGCATTCTGCACAAAAGGGGCAAACATCTGGCAAACAATCCAAAAGACAGAGATTTCCAGTGGCAGGAGGTCACTTAATAGATGAGAGACAGTGACTATAGCGCTCATCCGCTGTTCTAACCTACTACTCCTAATGGTATTAATATAATCCACACTGTATCAGTAGTTCATCATACTTTTATAGCATTTGAATATTTTATAGGCAAAAAATACATGCGCATGCCAACACATCCACTCTATACTTATGACAAACTCTAAAGGTTGCAATGTCAAGCAGTCAGGTGCTGTGATGTTAAACCAGGGTTCTCTGTACTGCTTTAATTTGGTCTCCTGGTACACAGGTGCTACGATACAGCCATCAACTAGATGATCACATGTGCTTGTTCCTCAGGACTCTCTTCATTCATGGATGATTATTTAATACCCTCTTTTCTCCTCAGTTTTCAGCCTGTTAATTCCATTGCCAATAAGTATGCCCTTTGATCTTTGTTGTGAAGATACAATGCCTACTTTCTTTGTAAGATTTTTACAGATTTTTGCCTATCATCTGTGCTGTTGTGCTGTTTGGTGTGTACTTTTCACAGTGTGTGGAAAACAACCGTGCTCCTCTGCAGAGGCGAGCATCAGCGATGCTTCAGAAACACAACTCAACAGCAACGTGAGACAGGCAACGGCACGTAAATTGTGACGCTCACCAAGTTTTACAGATGACAACGGATGCTACCCAAGGGACGTTTGATAAACAAATCATAGTAGTTATGCTGATTGCAGTTATTACTGTACAAAATAGCAAGGCACACAAATAGCCTTTGTGAAAAGTCTATGGGAATGTCACAGAATCAGTCATACCATTTAATTATAAATTCTGTGCTTAGTAATTATACGAAAGGTGACACTGAAGGAAATGATGGGATTTTAGTTTCAGAAAATTTCCCTTCAACAGTTGGTTGTTTTGCAGGCTGACAGCCCCAGGGTGGTTTATCAAACACACAAAGCTCACGAACATCCCCACCAGAGCTGCTCCCGGTGCCAAGGCCAGGCTCAGCGGACGGGCTGCGCGTCCCCGGCACACAGGGCTACGCGCGGCATGCGGGACACGTGGGCTTTGGGGCACGCGTGCAGCCCCATGACATTTTCCCAAGCTGATTTTCAAGCTAAACCCCATGTTTGTTCTACAGCTCAACACGGAGCTTTGTGTGCCTGACAGGAATCATTTTACCAGCTGGCTGCGGCTAGACCTGAGGTTGGATGGCTTTCATCAGTGAAAATAGTTGGTCTATTAAGTTAGCGTCCTTTGGAAATTCTCGCAATATTACATCTGGTAGATCAGAAAAAAAATGCAGGTTAACTTAGTGGGTATATTTCAGCGTAATGGAAAAACAAGAATATTTCCACAGGAACAGCAAGCACCCAGAGAGTAACATCACAGTTCCCTCTGAGATGTGAAAGTAAAGAAGATTAAAGTTTGGAAAGTAGCTCCCCAAACTACTTTTCTTTTATACCCAGTAATAACAACCACATCTCACTCTTTCAAGAGGTCATCAGCTATCTGCTGGCCCTCACTAAGCAAGAGCTCATATCAGCACAGCGCTGAAATCCAGTGATGGGAGCAAACATTTATCTCGTGGTGGCAGCTGTGCAGTAATGAGAGGGACCGCAGAACCCGAACCCCCAGCCAGGCACCCTACCACCGGCACAGCACACCAGAAGGGGAACAGTGGGGAATTCAGTGAGCCCAGAAGAAAACCTTCTCACACAGGTGGGGAGAAACATTTTGCCTTTTAAATTAATTTTTTTGTTAGGGCAGTTTAAGACAACTCTTTCTTCCAACAGGTTCATAGGCCTTTGAAGGCTTTTTTTCTTTGCTAACAATAAAATGACTAAATATCACAGACTGTTCCACGCTTTTTTTTAGCTGCGATCTCTGTGTTTATCCTTACAAACCAGAAATTTAGAGTTCCAAATAAACTACAGAAGTAACAACTAATAGACCATCACAAAAACATTGTGTGCCTGGATGAGTTTCTTAACCAGAAACAACTATTATTCCTACTAAGAGAACAAGGGGGGAGCTGAGAAAAGATTCCGATCTGAAGAATCGCCACCGTTGAAGCAGAAAACAAAATGGTATTAATCTCTTCAGGAAACTAGCCAAGCCTCGCATGCTATATACACTGCAACATAGACTCATCAGCTAAGTTTCCACAATTTCATCTCCAAAGGTGACCAAAAGCAAAGTGGTCGTTAGCAGGAAATATTGCACTTAATGACAATATTCAGCTGTCCTGTACACGGGGGACTCAGTCGAAGAATTACTTCTGTAAACATTGGCTTCGAGGACTATAAATAACCATTCACTATTGCCCAGTTCTGCTCTAGTTCTGGGAGAGATTAAAATTCAGTGTCTGTCTGCTGCCATGGGAGCAGTAAATGCAACACCTGGCGTGGAGTTTGGGCTGGGCAATGGTAGCCCATTGAAGGTATCACTGGCCAGCTCTCCCTGGGGGTACAAGGGCCGACAGGAACGTGAGCGTGCACACCCCCTCGCTGCGGGGAGCTTTACACCGAGATGGCCTCAGACACCCTTTCAACCTGTGGTGAACGTGCACCTGCATTGACCGCAACGATGCAATGCAACCTACTTTACCGATACGGTCTTCTCTCTGACATGCACCAGCTTCAAAAAATACCTGCAGGGAGGCAAAGAAGATCTTTCTACTTTACCCAGAGAGCCCTTAGAAACTACCGCAACGGAGCAGGACCCCCTGAAAGGCAGCAGTCCCTGCATGGCACGTGCCTTCAACAGCTCACACGGGGACTTTCACAGGCACTTTCCTGAAGGATCCACGAAGCCATGATGCCCATGACAGCAATTGGTTGAAGTTGCAATGTCAGTATTTATACCAATAAAATGAGAACGCCTCATACAGACGCATCTAAAAGACTGACTTGCTGAGGGCAAAACCAAAGTCAAATCAAGGAGCTGGATGCTCCCGGAGACATCACCATCATCGCTCCAAGCCCACCTCACCTCAGGACCCATACCAAGCTCCCACAAACAGCATTTCTAAACAGAAGCGCAAACCCCTCACGGTTACCTTAATTATTCAGCTGTGAAAGGTCCGTGTTCGCGCCCAGCACTCTGCAAGCCTGTGTCCCCCCAGGGTCCTCGGCCCCGCGCCCCCCCGCCTCCCCTCAGCCCACCTCCACCTCCATCCCCTCCCTGGCACATGTCGTTGGGGGCGAGGGACGACTCTCGCCCCAGCTCACAGCGACGAGGACGGACACGTCTCGTGTGCGCACAAGAAGCATCACCATCGCTCGCAGGACGGCACGCGCGCCGCAAACAGCAAAGGCGACCCGCAGAGCAACCGCGGCTGCTTCAGACACAGGGCTTCTCCCCAGCCCCAAGAAACCGCTGATGCTAAAGCAAGCTTTGATGTCAGATCTGATATTTCTGGCCACCTGACGACAGCTTGTGATGTTCTGAAAAGTTGCTCTAAGTCACATCATGAAGTACAGAGGTCTGGGAGAAGAACGTTGCCAGAGCCGTGAAATTCACCTTGTTGCAAACATGCCAGATGGGATCTCGTTCCCTCCTTACGATACGGTAAAACATGACAGACACCAATGCACAGGTATCATGCTGGGAGAAAGAGTGAGAGTGTGATAATGTTGATAAACCCTTAGACGTGCTTATGAACGCCATCACGTTCACTGCTCCCGGTGGTTACCAGCTCGGCAATGACCACGTTATACACCAGAGCTATGCAGGTAATGGGTGTGATGAATTATGTTTCAATATGTTTCTAGCAGCAGGAGGCTTAGCATACCAAAGGGAAAATTGGGGTCATATTCTGAAAGATTACCACCTGCAGAGGCCAAATGCAAAGGCAGACAGTACAGCAGTAAACAGGTCTACAAGGACTAATTTCCAATTCCCTCTGCCTGCGCTATAAAACTGTTCCTTCTAGTGTCACACTGCCAAAGCCAACTTAAATTTTCATGTCCTAAGAGCATCCGACACATCTAGTTTTTCATCTTGCATTTCACTGGCAAACATGCAGAGTAAAGATGAAGTAAATGTACATATTTTAAATATATTTTCGCTATTCGAGCTCAATATTTTATACAGCTTGTTCCCTTATAATAAGAACTTCCTTATGCAAGAAATTTGCATACATCAGAAAAAAATAAATATTTATGGATTATATCCTTAACTTGTATGATAATTCAAAATACCAAATGTTAAAGCACTTGCTCTGAGGGTTATGATGCAGATACAGAAGGAGGAGGAATTTTGTCTCTCCAGCCTGAGAGAAACTCTAGCAGCTTATCTAGAAGGAAATTAAATTATTCAGATAATTGGACAGAGCAGCAATGGAAAAGCATGTTGCTGCTTTCAAAGGGCATCAAATGGCTAAAAGAGAAATTGAAGCTGTATCAAAGACAATCCCACAAGTCAAATGGCTTATACAGACTATATTCGGCAGAGATTCCACATCCCCTGGAAAAAAGAGCTGTCTTTTCTTTCTGTATCAGTTACAGAGACAATAAAGATGCCCATGAACTACTTAGAATCATTTGGGATTTGCTCAGCGAAGAAATGAACAGTGATGGTCCTGGCTTAAGTCAACAAAGGATTAAAGTTGTTTCGAACTGGTGACTCCCTGGAACTGACTTTACGAGGATTTCTGAATTTTGTTGTCTCTTTGAAGTAGAAATTTGGCACAGAAGGATGTGCCAGCAAAACAATTTTCTTGCAAGGACAGTAGTGTTTGAAGCGAGGTCCATGCCTCTCCACCACTGAAATAAGATGATGTTCTGTCTCCTTTTGGGTTCGTCTGCTCTGTTTGTTTGCTTCTGGACATGCAGCACTGCTCTGCAATGCTGCTGTCCCTGGCATGGTGATGAGAAACGTGTGTCCTGCTGCAGATCCAGGGGTGGTGGGTGGGCAGCCAGGGACGGTGGCAAAGCTGCGAACCAGGTCCAGGTTACAGCGAGGATGAGCCCTCCTGGTCCTGTACCTGTTAACGCAGGTAATGGTGATGGAGAGCCAGGAAACAGCTGCACGTACCTCTCCTTACAGTTTTCTTCTATGCTAATTCCACGTCCGTGAGCTGACAGACATAAGAATTTGAAATGGATGAAGTTTTCTGACAGGGATCTCAGCTGTGTGCTGTTAACCAGTGCAGAGGTCTGTCCACAATAGGAGTGTCCCCAGACCCAGCAAATCATTTCGCTTGGGTCACTAAGAGGTCTTCAGGTGCTAAGAAATTTCAGTCACAGCTGAGTTTGGCTGTATTTCAAGCACAGACAGAAGTGAATAGCTCAAGAAATCCCATTATCAATCCTCAGAACTGTCTAATATCTCTTGCTTGACATTCGTGTTTGTTATAATAGCTATAAAATAAGTTACACATCACTAAAAGAGACAAACACAAAGTGCAACAGAAGTAATGTACATCCCCAACTTCTATTATTAAAATAATGGCTTTTCCCTCTCTCACTGGCTGAGCACTTAGCTTTTTTGAGCTAGAAATAATTCCTCATCTGTCACTTTTTCAAAAAAAAAAAAAAAGGAAAAAAAAAAAAAAAAAACCCTTCTTTTTTTTCTTCACCTTCACCGCTGCACTGCTAAATTGACTGACATACAATCTTGGCATTTTAGGGTATTCAGTGCCAGACTTCAGCTGCTGTTATAAATCATATTTCTCCACACTTATTGCATTTTATTCATTTTATACATGACCAGAGATTAGAGTTCAAATGAAATAGATTTTGCTATCCTTCTTATACTCCAAACATCACTAGTCTAGAAATCTTTAATTTTACTCACTTCAACTACTGAATAATTCAATGTAAAAGGAGAAGAAAAAACCCTGCAATGCTCGGTTTGAGATTCTGAGCAAATAAAGTGGGGATCGTCTGACTGCCACGGCTGTGTCTCTGTAGCCCGGTGCGCTGGCACGCACTGCCCAGCGCTGGGTACCGCCTCGGCAGCAGGGATCTCTCCGGCCGGGTATGGCCCCGGAGCCGCGGGACGAGCAGCCGCCTCGGGAGGGCTCCCGGGAAGGGGATGCCAACAGCCGGGCACGCTCAAACCCTCACCCTGAATTTCGGGATTTGAGAAGGTCTGATCATGAACCGACTCTGTTCAGGCAATACAGTATCTGCAATTCCCAAAATCCCTATCTTCTAGCCTCAGTTTTCAAGAGAAAATTTATGGAAGTGCTAAAATGCACTCCACTGGGGAAATGCTGGCCATCCAGTGGGATGCCAGCACAGCAGAAATGGCCATTGTGAGGCCCTGAACTTCCCAGAAGTTATCTTGGGGATCAAATATTGCTCGTAATGGTAGAGACCAGACAGCCTTACCACACTTACAGTTTTTCCTTACCAAATAGCTGCTGAGTGAACATGAGGCAAAGCTATTGCACAATTAATGTATTCTTGAATAGAAGATAAACTCAGGCCAAACGATTTCAAGACCATTCCATTTACATTAGATGGATGAATAAGCAAGAGTGAATATTCAGTGAAAGGTATTGATTATAAAAAGATGAAAAAACTGCAAGCCAATGTGTGTATAAGTAAACATATAGATGGGCAAGTAGATGGGGAACTGAAAATATTATGGCCCTCATAAATAGTTATGCATAATAAAACAATTTTAAAGAAACTTTCACTCAGAGAAGCTGCCTAGCTTTCTAGAATTTTACTTTGCAGTCATTCAGGATAGATGATGTTAATAAATAGTTCAAGAAAAAGAAAAAGTTTCTTTTTTAAAAAAACAACTTTAGATGCTTAATCTCACACCAATAGCATGTTAAGGTAAACCTCTCTGATCACCAGTCTAAGACATTAAATGTTCTTAGAAGAGGTCTCTGTCAGACCGAAAGAGGTGCTGGCATTTATTACTCACAACAGGAAAACCCAAAGTGATGTTTAGGTTTATCTGTCTTCCCACACTGGAGATGCCTTTCCCTGGAGTAAAACACCCAAAGTTTGGAGAAAATGAAGAGAAAGCATCTAAGCACGGCCGCAGTGGAGACCATTCTACACTGCCAGTGAAGATGTGTCCAACGCTCATCACTGCAGCTCAAACACTTAAACATGCAGAGAAAACCTCTTCAGAAAATTGTACCACAAACTGGTGCTTGCGTATCACATGATGTACTAAGTGCAGAGACTTTCAACAGCCAGAAATACAGATGTACGAAGCATCAGTTGTCTGAGGCTACGTGACGTCCTGCTGAAAGAGTGCATCAGACTGAGGTGTGAAGCCCAGAGCGTCATTTTGCAGTAATGACATGGCCCACGAGCTACAGCTTTCATGTATGGCTGGATTCACAGGGGAACACAAAATGACTGAAATGAGAAATTACCTGAAATAACCACTGAAGCATGCTAATAACACAGGCTAATTTCTCAAATTCTAAAAATTTAAGCTGCAGAATAATAATTACGAGTAAGTCTCATTTTCACTTCTTGTTAAATGTTACTTTTCTCTGGTGAAGCAAAAATGTTTATGTCCTTACAACACTGGCTTGGGCTAAGGTTACATAGATGCCATACTAATACAGCAATGCTAAAACAGGCATATATAAATAAAATATGCCTATTTTAGCATTGCTGTAATAGTATGGCCCTTAGGAGCAACATAGAAACTGTTGGTTATGTGTGATCAGAATAGAGATGCAAGGTGCTGCAGGTCTCTCCTACCTGCAGTCAGAGAAGACAGCAACCAGAGCATCCACATGCCTGATTTCTCCCCTACAGTGCACAAGCTAGCGAACTTGATTTGCCTTCATAGAAGATCTTCTTGCACCGTTTCTTTCTCTACGCGGAAAGTACAAATAAATGTGGAAAAGTAACTGAATGACCTTTCTATTTATCTAGAAGCAGATCTTCTTGGTTGGGAGTAAACTTTCTGTCAGCACTGAAGTAAAACTTCTACTGACCTTCTCTTCAGCCAATTTAAATACACAACTTACAGCATCCAAAAAGCGATCAGCGGTCTTGTATTTTGGGGCCTACAGCTTAACCTCCCCCTGCACAGGCCATCTGACCCCCAGACACAGCCTTTGGGCTTTCAGAAAGTCACAGCCCTTCCGAGGTGCCGCAGGTTGGGCACTCAGAAGGACTGAAAAGCTCCAGGCACACCACAGTGTGCACCTTCCCACGGACCTTGCGTGCTTAGGACGAAAACAGACCTGCCAAGGTAAACATATTCTGACCTCATTGCGATAACTTATCGGGCTACACATGCCAGAAGGATCAAACAGTTCTCTTCCATCCTCTGCATGGAGCTACATGGAGCCTTTTGGAAGCTGCATGAGAAAGACAAGGTGCGAACCATCTCAAAACACAAAGAATCATCCTCTAAGGAAAAGCAAGATGGAAACCCAGAGACAGCCGGAGCTTCTAAAACTCCCTTTAGTTCACAGGTTGGCTCTTTACACTTCGTATACTTTTATCAGTGTGGGCAAATGAGATAACATAGTATGTATTAATGCAGGTAGGCTCCTTTGTCAAGCTGCAGGTCACAACTGACGACGGGCTTGACAGTCAACAGCAGCTCATGTATCTGCACAAGGTTGTCATGGCAATGAAACATCTGCGAATGCAGCTGATATGAACTGCTGCTTTGCCTTGACAGCACTGAAAAATATTGCCAAAATTATTCATAGCCTGAAAATAAGAGAGCCGCAAATGCCCTAATGGTTTTCTCCCCACTATATGCTGTTAACCATTTTGGGTTTTGCAATTTTCTTTATTTTTATTGCACAGTAAATCAGTCAGCCTTACATTATGACAGCAAGCAGCCCTTTCAAGTAACGTATTCGGGTCTTGCAAAATTAAATTTACAATCCAAAATAAATATAAGCATTTTTATAATCACACACAGTAGCCTAGTAAGCTAATACTGCGGGGAAAAAAAAGCAAAAGAAAAAAGTCAAGCCCCAAACCACCCTTACAAAAGGGGCCAATCTCTGGCTGCACTCCAGGAGGGTGTTTCTCCAGGTTTCACTGGGGGTTTGGATGGGGCTGGAAAGGAGAAAGTGCATGCACGGTGCCCGTGCTGATCCTACTCTGTGGAGGCTAGGTTTTCCTGAGCTGTCAATTGAGAGTCTTAAGAAGGAAAAAAAAAAGAAGGTATTTCAGCCCATGCTATGCTCCTAATGAAAAGCAGGGCTCCATGCAGAAGATTCATTTTACAGAGCGAGTGTCAAAATTTTTTTTCTGTCCTTTCACCTTCAATTTTGTCTCCCCTGATCCAGCCATATGAATGTTTTATTTATATCCAGTCACTTTCACCCAGTTGGAAGGCATTCTCTGAAATAAAATTGCTCTTTTTCTGAGACAGTCCAGTTAATAGATTCCCTTTGCATCCAGTCTCTTCAGCAACAGAACCTCCTTGATCTACTGACACACCAGGCTTACAAAAAAACCCAGCCCAAACCATTCCCCCTCCAAACAAAAATACTCTGCCCCACCCAGAAGAACAAGACTTATTCTCCTACACAGCTGGATGTCATATCTTCAATAATTATACAATTCTGAACATACATGCTGGTGATACTCTCTTTTGATTTGTTGAAGAGATTTCTGTGAGGTTGCACCCAAATAGGACTGAAGTAACACGCTGCCATGCTACACAACTGCTGGAGAGTTATTTCACCTGCATCACCAGGTCTGCGAACACTGTCTGGAGAATTTATTTGATTTCCTCATAATTCTACTGGCTCCAGGGTATTCATTTCTGGGAGCATCTATTTCATGTGCACACTCGTTCTGTCCCTACCTGACCTTTTATCTCAGAGCAGACTCCACCTGGCCTCCATCTAACCCTTCCATGTGGCTTGTTGAAGCAACCACGTATTCCTCTCCACAAGAACAGCTGGTGTGCAAAACCTCAAACCAATCCCAGAAAAAAATACCTTGCCCCTCTAACACATCTAAGAACTGAACTATGGCAACAGCCCTGCCTGTTCCCATGCTAATTACGGTCATCTCGTTTCCTCCATCACTGTGGCCCTGCTATAAACCCCAGAAAAGTCAATGGGAATCTTGCAATGTCAGTGAGGTTTGACTCAGAATACTGAGAATATATTCCATATATTTGCATACAAAGTAAGACCTAATTCTGCTTGGAGACCTTCAAAGTGCAAGCTGGTGTCAGCGGAGGAGAGGGGAAGAAAAAGGCTAATCCTACACATATTACTTCTCTTTAAAGACCTTTAGAGCAGAACACTGGTTATTAAAAAGCACTGACATATATATAAAGCAAGCCAACTTTTCACTGACTTTTTAAATTATAATGTAATTATTATTTAAAACAGAGCATTTACATATTGCTTTTGCTACTTAGAAACAAACTTCGTTATGGCTGGAAGTGTCCTTTCTGTTTAACAACGCTCTCACAGTGCTGCATAGTGTATGTGACCATGCAGTTTGAATGTGTTTTGGGATCTGAAGGTTGCATTCAAGTACAAAGATCAGTCTGCAATTCCAGCCCATCAGTTACTTTAACTGGGCTCTGATTTATTTATTGGCATGATAATAATTTTATTTTCTAAAGTGTAAAAGTGAACAGAGAGTGTGTTAGAGCTGCTTAAAAGAATGGTTGGATTCACATGAGGATAAGGCAGCAAAACCTTCATTCCTGACCAGCCATCATTAGGAATATAAATCCTGGCAAAATAAAGAAAAATAATTCCTTATATTAAAAAAAAAAAAAAGTTAAAATTTTTCCTTTTCTGTGAGTTACCTGAGGATACCTCCCTCACTATTTTTATGGAGCCTAATTTCTCAAAAGCATCTACAGGCAAAGCAAAACACTGGAACATGAGTCTGCTTCAGAAAGCAGCCTGAAAAGCTGTGCCTGGACTCTTGTCTTCGCAGGGCTTGTGAAGCAGCCAAAACTAATGGGCTTCTTCACATAATCTCCATTTTCCCAGTCCGCAGGGAGAAAAGTTTCTGCCGTTCCCGAGGACACAAGCCCCTGTCCTGCAGTGCAACCCCACCAGAGTTACTCAGGGGCAGAAAATTGCACGGGAAGACCAACATATTTTTGCCTTTGCTCTGTTTTGATATATTGGCTCTCAAAAGACTATATTCCTCCATAACTGCAGAATGGTCAAAGGTCAAACTGTATTGTTTTAACAGTGGTAGCAGTGTACTGAAAGTTTTCCACCCTCAACCCCCCCCCAAAACAACACCCCAACATCCCCCCCCCCCAAAAAAAAAAGGGAAAAAAAAGAAGGATTTCAGACATGGGATGTGGGCAGCAAACAAAGCCCCACGCAGGTTTTGTCCATGCACGGTTGCTGCCAACAGCTCAAGCCAACCGTCCCTGCAAGAAGGGTGAACCCAGACAGTTTACCCCCAGGTGCAACCCTTAAATTCTGCCAGAAAACCCCAGCACCTTCCTTTCCGAAAACCAGACTGGGCTTTCTCCAACGCTCAAATGAACTCGTGTGAACACAGAAAGGTTTGTGCCAGCCCTCTCCGTTACAAGCCCCTGTCCCCTCGCCCGGCGCAGTCACTCCGAGTCGCGTTCCCCAGCCGAGGTCCAACGCTGCCCTGATCCAGACAACAGGCTTCCCTGACCCCTCACGCTGCACCTCAGTGAGCACTTCAGAATAAATCACACTGCACCCCGAGGGAAACACGCAAAGCCAGGAAAGACACGTCAAGAATAGAGAAATGCTTTGTGATTTTTTTTTTTCAGACAAATTGTTCACGTTTTATAGGTGTGCACTAGTAGGTGTTAATTTTCTCTGTTATTCCTTCAGAGCTGTCCAAGTTTGCATTTAATTAACTAAATGACTTGAGCCATCCAATTCTTGTTGCTACTAATGTATCACAATTAGAACAAACTGTTGCCATGGCAACTGCTCAATCTATCATAATTCATAAACTGGAGCGAGCTTGCTTTGTGGTTTACGCAATCCTTGGGTTTCTGTGACATGCAGATGGGCGTTTATTGTTATGCTAAATTGGGAATGGGTAATCCCAGAATACAAGATGATTTAGGTGCTCATTTAAATGAGATTTAATTACAAAAACTCTATCATTTTAGGGCCTGCCAAATTCCAGTCATTCCACGATCCCCCATACCGCCAGGAGGTATCCATGCATATCAACACTAATCCAGAGCATCAGGAAAGAGCTTCCTCTTAATTATCAAATGCTACATTTATTTTATTGTAAGAATAAACTGAGTCTCTGTCTCAAGTCTGATGCTGCAATGACAATTTACAGCAATATCCAAACCATTTTCCAATATGGTCTAACGAGGTGATACCGCGTCCTACTGCATCCTTTATCACGGTATGACAGCTCACAATTCCTCGTTACCAGCTCCAAGTTAACTCTGAAATTAACTCCTACACATCATACCTGAGAGATAACATTACAAATCACTATGAATTATTTAGAGCTCCTTATCAGCAGTTTCATTGGGGTACTTATACAGAAAGCAATCTAGAATATTACAGGATGAGAAAAACCTGAGCTTTAAGCCAAATCACCTCACACGTTTAACCAATCCATGACCTGACAAAAGTTAATGGCCCACAGACCCTATTCTGCATCTATATCTTATTAAATATATTTTTGACAGGATAAAAAAGCCAAACGCTGTTTATTGCTGTCTTCATAGCTGCACAGCATACCTGCTTTTATACTTAACTGAGATTTATTTACTGTCTTCTATCCCTTATTATGTATCAAGAAATAAATGTTGAGTACCTAAGCAGTTCCCTTATCTCTGCATGAGGAAGCCACAAGGAAGCTTGTAAATACAAGGCTGAATTTGTGAAAAACTATACCTTCTGTCAGCGAATGCAAGCCCTGGGCCTCAGGGGAGAAAAAGCATCCAAAGGAGGAATTTTTCTGTGTGTATGATTGCAATCAAATCAAGCCAGTCCTGCTCCCACAGGGAAGTTTACTTTAATAAAGCTTGTCTTACCCATTACCTTCCCGAGCCCAGTGACACAGCGCTGGGCACTGAACAACCCCCCATGCTCCGCAGACACTACCCGGGCACACATCCAGAAGATGTGTTTATTTTTTCCCAAGCAAGTCCTTGCTCAGGTCCAAGTTAGACGAAATCTGGTGCTGGCGCTGGGCTCTGCCCGATGCTGGCGAGGTGGCTGGCAGCGCTCAGCACATGGAGCAATTATCAACAGGGATATTTAGAGGCCCTGACCTTTCCTTCTTATCTTCAGTCATTAACAGATTTCATCTTCCAGTCAATAAAATACGCTAAAACTACATTGATTTTGAAGTTCTGGAGAAGCAAATCACTTGATCTTTCTGCTTAAACTTCCTTGGTCCTCCAATTAAGGTACCAGAATAAATCTTAACTACCACCTAATATCAGTTTTCACGAGACTTTCTCTCCAGCTGTAATCATGTTTTAAGCACCTTGGCTAAACTAATTGATTTTCATTCCTTTCTGTTAACATCACCTAACACAATCTAGTGCTAAGCTTTTAAATGTGTTTTACTCTTCAACTTACTGGTGAATTATTGTTGCTAGTTAAGTTTGTTAGCAGGATCTGTTCCACGACGAAAAAGAGCTATCTTGTCTTCAAATTATATTTAATTATCTCCATTAAACATTACAGGCTGCTCTGATGTTGAAAATGTAAATCACAGGGAACAAGAGGAAGATGATAGCATATTGTTCATCACATATTTTGCCCTCCTACTCCCTCTGCATTCTTTTAAATAAATGTCTCTAACTGTAAGTCCAATGAAGATCTTGTGAATGCTCGAGATACTCAATGCACAATACATGCGTTATTTTTCAGTTGTTATAAACACTAAATGAGCATTACTTAATTGGTGAAGCCCTATGACTCAGGGGCACGGGCAGGGTTAAACCTCAGGTTTCCCTGCTCTAGCAGAGGCAGTTAATGGCTGAATGGATGGCATTTAATGGGCAATTAGCAATGTAAGAAAGAAAGGGGGTTATTGCTGAGTGAGTAACCAGTTCTTCAGAAACAGGAGTTTCATCTCATTCCCCTGCCCTGGGTTTTGTCACCACAGACTCTCCAGCCATTTAAAAGCCAACTGCCAGCAGGGATTGAACGATCTCTTGGTGCAGCGCCTGACACCATTAGCTGACAAGCGCTAAACCTGAAAACCCCTTCCTAAAGCCCGGAGAGTTTGAGGCCAGCAAGGCTCTCCTGCCCACCGCAGCCGAGCCCAGCCGCGGGTAAGGACGATGTCCTGCACAACACGCCTGCCGTGGTACCACTGCCGTTCCGTGGGTACAGTTCATGGAATCACAGAATCATTTAGGTTGGAAAAGACCTTCAAGATCACCGAGTCCAACCATCAACCATGCCCACTAAACCATGGCCTGAAGTACCCCATCTACTTGCTTTTTGAATACCTCCAGGGATCGTGACTCAACCACTCCCCTGGGCAGCCTGTTCCAATGTGTGACAACCCTCTCGGTAAAGAAATTTTTCCTAATATCTAACCTAAATCTCCCTTGCCGCAACTTGAGGCCATTTCCAGCCCCCCCCTTTCCCACCCCCACTGCTCAGTCTGGGAAAGAAAACACATGGATCTTCAGTTTCTGCTGCGGAGAGAATACAGGCGGGCACGTTAGCCATAGCAAAGACAAAGTTTAAGATGGAAACGGTGTCAAACCACCAAACGGCAGAAGGAAAAGGCCTTCCTTGTCTCTCTTTTCCCCTGTCTGGACAGGGCATCACATCCCCTGGTGACAACCCACGGCGGGGGCTATGCCACAGCCATGGGCAGAGAGGGGTCCCGCACCCACAGCCCCCGCGGTACAGACGGGGTCTTCAGGAGAGCTCCAGCTCCGCTTCGGGACTGCACCTCCCACCTCCCGAAGCTTTGCTCAGGCAGGTCGAGCAGAGCACTTCCCCAGTGAGATCCCTTCTTTAACAGGAGGGAAAAACGGTAAAAAAATAATCTCGCTCTGATCTCTTTCCCTAGGTTCCCTTTTCTCTTCCAATTTGTCTCCTCACCCATGCATCAGAGCAGCTCTTCTTGTATATGCTCGTAGGCATCTTTGTTTTGGCAGTTGCAGACTAACCTCTTTCTCTTTGGGAGGCTTTTCATTTGTCATAAGGTATTGATCCACTGACAATAGTTCTCCGCTGCTTTCTGCCATATAAACAACATCACGGATTTCAAAAGCTGCCTGGGAAGTAAGGGCAGAGCGGGAATCGGGGACATCTCTGTGCCAGGCACCGCAGGATGCTCCTTTCGCGCTGGCTGTCGATCAGGGACATCTTGGTCCCTCCGTAACCAGGTTAAACAGCATCAGGGCAGCTCAGCCACTGCGGAGCGAGCTGGCCAGGGACCATGGGACGCGTCCTGCTGGTGGCCATGACCTGCCGGTGGCTGCGGTCCTTCCCCAGCCCCGACACCCACACAGCCCACGGAGCAGCAGACGTATTCGGCACTGGCACAGCACAACTGGGTCTGCAGGAGCCCCACAGCTCTGCCGCACGGTAAGGGAGGAAGGATCCTCGCCAGCTTTTTCTGTGGAATCATTTTTGATGAATATGAACACAGATTTTAAAAAAGCCATTATTTCAAAATGCAGAACTGTAAACATGCCCCCAATCACTTTTGACGGGGTACACTTGGGACACAAAATTTTTGCTTCGGTCTACAAGAATTCATTATTTTTTCTTTTTAACCTTCTGCTAAGCTTGTGCCTCAAAGACAAAACACAAGGCAATTTCTTTGACTGAGTATGATGGTTTCTACTTTTACTATTATTACATGCCTACTTAAACCATTTAAAACAACAAATAAATCCTTCAGGTCAATATTTTTCTGTTCATCTCTTACGTATTTTTTTTTTTTTTTTGCTTTGCATTAAACTGGCCTTGCTAGACTGAAAATGCACTTTCAAGAATAGCTGTTTTCTTCCTCTGCAAACCCAGCTATATTTAGCTCACTGGTATGCACAGAGGACCTGACATTTTTGTGTTAGAGGAGCTTATTCAGAGCAAACTGCAACCATCTCCGCAATCAACGGAGGTTTTGCTTTGCGATGGAGGAGATTTCCTTCCCAGTCCCTGCAGCTTTGGATTTTTTACCGATTTGGTAGAAAAGTCATTTCAGCCTTACTCTCTTGGGTAAAAACATCAGCTGAATTGCTAGCTCCAAAGTTGTGCATTCTCTCTTCTTTCCACACTGCTTTGGTGCAGGGTAATACAGTTGTACTACACGTAGGAAGTCACTGCTCTGCGACGCCTGTCCCGCAAGCTCACCCCGACCGAATGAAAGGCAAAACTTCACTTGAGTGACTCTCTCCTAGCAGGTTTGTTTTCTCCTTCCCTTTTGTTTCTGTTTATTCTAAAAGGACCAGAAGAAAAACTTAGCTCTGAAGGCATGACCCAAGTAGGGGCACTAAAGGATGCTCCTTCCATGTGGGACTGACAAGGGTACTTGATTTCGTGCCCTTCCGCAGGCTGCTTTCATAAGCCATTCATAAGCAATGACAAAAGTGCTTAAGGACCCATTCTTTCTGCTGAAGTGGTTTGATCAAATGAAACCCTGACTCTGGCATACAAGTTCAGCAAGAAAATTGAGAAACATCTGCATAACTTACATTGTATTGAATAAGCCCTTCATGGTTTTCTTTTTGTTCCTGGATGAGCTTAGAATCAGCAGCCATTATTTCTTACTCAAAATATCATTATTATGTTTCTACAATACCCGTGGGGTTCAGAAACTGGTTATGATCTGCTCTCATAAAATGCTACTTCAGTTCCTAGCATTTGGCTTACAATGTTAGCCATGATTTACAGGATTTTTCTGAAAAGATGATTAACTCTTGTTCAAACAAAGGAACATTAATGGGAACTGAGGTTCTCCACAGCAAAAATCAATCTGCACTATACATCACACAGACCTAGCAGAGCACACCATCCTCTGGTCACCTGTTGTTGAAAAATCCTACAGAGGTTAGCACAGGGAATGACCTTTCAATACAGCTCCAAATCATCCCACCCGAACCCCTGAAACAGGGCTCTCCCCAAAAATGCATGCTAGAAGAGAATCAGGGTTGCAGGAATATATCAGTACCTCTGGAAAACCACATCGTCTTCGTCATGTATTTATCTCAAGCCTCACATACACAGGAAATTCAAAATAAGCATTAAAATACATTATCACAAATTGAAACTATCTGCAAAGATATTCAAATAAACTTACCCTCCTCTGTTCTGAGCAAATGAGATAATTTTATGATTAACTCCTTGTAAACTAAGTTTGAAGAGCTATTTTATCATGATACAGTTACCCCTTTTTCATATATGTAGGTGCCTTGAGGTACATGTGACTGTTCGCACTATTCAGAAGTGCTATTCACCAAACAGGGTTTTGTAAGACTGGGTTTTTACTGTTGCTACCATAGAAATAACAGCAAACTTGAAAAAATCCCCCACTAACACCCAACAGCAGTTGCATGGTTGATGCAACAGCTCTGCTGGAGAAATTATGTTGTCAGCTCAAGTGAGTTTGACATTGCAGAGATATCAAAACGCAAGCAAAGAGAAAAGTTTCATCAACAAAGTAATTACTCTTCTGGACTCAATGGAACTGCAATTATTTCACGTTGAGGTGTTGTCAGTTTATGCTGCAGATAAAAACTGTTTAGGTAACACTGACAGGGGCCTATGCAGAGATTGCTTTTCAGATGTAAAACTCTCCTGGCAGTTCTAAATTTTCTAAAAAAAAAAAAAGGAACCAAAAAGTACATGTCAACACTATGCATTAAACACCTACACATTTTTCCCTTTAAAAATTATGTTGCTTTTTAGCCAGAGGCAGTTAAGTATGCACTAGAAATCACAGAGGAAAAAGATACCCTTCTTCCACACTTTTGCTCGGCACCTTTTTGAAGTAAGTTCAGTGCTGGTGTGCGTTCACAGGACAGGGCAGCTGGGCACCAAACAAAGCTGAGCAGAGGAGGGGCGCCCGGAGAATTAGGGACAAATGCCCCTGCCACTTCAGGGGCTCAGAGCAGGCAATGTGAAAAGGCACCAAAACCATTCCTAAATCTGCTGTCCCAGGCAATCTGGGATTGTTCATGCCTTGTGGCTCTTGGTTAACTTGGCAAAATCAAAATACAGAAGGCTGAGGAGGAGGAGCTGGTTTAACTCCCTGCTTTGATGACTTGGTGAAGCAATTTGGCTGCTCTGGGCTGCACTGGCAGTGTGGAGGAATGGTTCTCCCCAGATGCCAACGAAAAATTACTAATTTAGGGTTTTGCCCCAGAACATCCCCTTCCTCTCCCCAAGGTGGCACCTGCAGCAGCACGCCCTGCCGTGACACGTTCTCAGAGACCTGCAGTTTCTCTTCAAGGGGAGGGCATTTTCAGTCATTTTTGGTCTGCTTAAGTGGTCCAGAGAGGGAGACCACAGAACACAGCAGGGAATTTGGCAGCCCTGTTGCATTGCGCCCTGGTCACTGAGGCAGAAGGGGATAGGGGTGACCCTCTCCGGATTTGCGTGGGGGTATTTTCCCCTCTATAATGCATGCTCCTTCTTGGGTTCCATTTATTTTTCCATCTTCCAAATCAGATTTTTTTCTCTCTCCTCTTCACAAAAGGGAGTGGAAAAGGCTAGAATTACCACAGCGAAGAGATCCCTCACTTTCTACATCAGACATCAAAGGAGCACGCTCGCAGCCTTCAAAGAGTCCCTCGGTGACTGCAGAACTACCGCGGGGTTGCTAACTTAAAGTAATTTCTGCTTAAATGAATACATCTCTGTTATGAGACAGCCACATACAAATTTAAACGTAGTATTATTACTCCATTATGAAGATACCTGCTTCAGTAATTGAAAATTTCACAAAATGAATTGATTGTTAATTATCTTTTAGCTTTTACCTATACATTCCTGTAAGGCTATTACGTTATAAGCACGAACACAACAACGGCACCGCTTATACCTGACTAACAGTTGGTGGCATCCCTTCATTGGAAATGTACACCCTCCTCCTTAGGTAATTACGTGGAACATGATTGTGGCCTTGGGCTCTGCCTGCTCCGTGTTTTCAATTAGATTTTACTACAGAAGTATATATTAACATTAAAGGAGCATTACAATGCAGCAAATGTGATAAAACAGATCAATGTTAGATGTACCTTATGCTTCTGTTGTTTCAAGAATCATAATCACCATTAATTTATGGTCTTCTGAGGAGGATCTAATTACTCTAATCATCTCTTATTTCACCCAGAGTATGCACTTTTGCTGTTACCTAGCTTTAAATACCTGCCTTGACAATACAGACACATAGACCTGCAATTTTAGCAATCCTACAGCCTTTTACTGGCTTGGCTGAATTTAGAAGGTTCTGAGCACAGTCAGATGCTCAGATGGGAGATCTCCCAGACAGGATCAAGTGTGGGTAGAAATCCCTCTTCCAGAAGAGTCCTGACTTGGGAATATGATTGTGGGTAATATATTTATCACCAAAATGTCTTCATTCTTGCAGTCCCTAGAGATGTCTCTGAAGAGCACAGGTGTCGACTCCCACACCCTGGCCAAATCCTGGGTGATTATTTTCTGCCCAGTTTGAATTGCCCCGTCTTCCCCACCTGACGACACCGTTAATGCAGTCGTGGAGGGCACTCTGCATACCCCCGTGGTGAACACACCCTGAGAACATGCATAGAATGACACACACCTGCCCGCCTTAAGCTATATTTCTGAGTGCTGCTAAAATAGCTACAAGCTAGCTGATACAATGCTTCTAACATGCAGTTTTTAAATCCATCTGTAAAGTGCTTTAGGTTTCTTCTGCATGCAAGGAACTGTTATTACTGTTATTACTGTATTCATTTCTGAAACACTCCAATCTTTGCCTGGCTAAACATTATACAAATTAGCGGTGGATAAAAATGCAGAATCATTATATAGTTCCAGAAATAAGTGAAAATCAAAGCTTTTAAACACATTTAAATATACAGAGATATTTTCCCACCGCTCATTGTTTTCTACCCAGTGTAGAAATGCAATTACAAGAAATTTCATGGCAACACACATTAATATACCATTTTAGTCTCACTTCAGAGAGTAGCAAAACTTTAGGAAATATTTAATGCTTTACAAAAGTGACTCAAAGTGCTTTTGAAATACCGAGTGTCAAATCCGGTGTACAGAAATGCAGCTCCATCAGCGGAAGCGAGATCACATTTGGCTATCCCAGAGCCAGGTTCCATTTCTTACACGATTGCTCCTTTTTTTGTGTTGCTTTCTGCAAAGACCCCACCTACCCGGCTTCACTCGTGCAATGCCTCACGGCATTGCTTGCGTAGTCTAAGCAGAAAAAGCAGTTGTTTCCCGCGCTGAGCTCTGCGGCAGAGCAGCTCTTCTCCATGCTCCCACCCCTGAGCAACGCGAACGCCCCGGGACGGCAGCGAGCCAAGTGCTTGCACCAAGTCCCGCACACGGCACCTCTAGCCCCCTGCCTAGGAGAAACCTGCACCGCCGGCAGGGAGTTCTCGGGATAAACTAGACGTTTTTACATCCATCTCTAATAGCTGGGGAAAGCTGCGTGGAAGATAGCTCACAGTCATAGCAGAAAGATTGCACTGGCTGCAATGCAATGCTGCTGACTCGGTGCGGTGCAATGCCGCGGACTCTTTCGCGGGAAAGCACTCAGGAGTTTGCACAGCTGAGGAACTGGCATCCCCCGTCCGCCCCCCGAGTCCCGACCCGGCCAGAGCCCAGGCTCCCCGCAGCACCCGCTGGCCCTGCGGGCACCAGCGCGTCCTCCTGCGGCGCGGGGCACGGGCCGACACGTCGGGGCACGGGCAGCCGTGCAGAAAGACAAACCCGCGCTCGTTGCTCTCCGTGCACAGCTCTCCCGTGGCAAGAGGCAAGGTACATGTACAGCTTGAGACGAGGCAATGAAATTACAGAATGGCCTGTCTTCTCTAGAGATGTTGCCTCAGGCACATCCTGCAGAACCACACAGTAAAAGAGCTTCAAGTTTTCTTAAAAATGCAACCACCACCCAGAAGTAAACCTACCCTCCGTTGTGCATCTCCTCATGAATCTCTGAGGCGAACAGCCTTCACCCGACCCGTCTCCTGCTAATGAGAGTCGCGCTCGTCCTCCACGGGAGCAGGTACAGCACCAGGTCGCAGCAGCCTCCGCATCGCCCACCCAAGCGGCGAGCACTCGACCAGCCCCCAGCCTCGACCGCGGAGGGGAGAGCCGGGCACCGGCAGCATCAATCTCCCAGCCTTTTTGGCATCAACCAGTCTAACAACTTTTTCTATCTAAGCTTTAATTGGGCTTTCTCTTCGTGGGCCCGAAGCCATTTCCCATCACGTCAAGAAGAAGCGACAGATAACCACACTTCTCCCCACTGTACTGAAGTGGTAGGGTATGGTATACCCAGAAATCCCAGGTGCCCAAGTTAGACCACTATAATTTTGCTTCACTTTTTTTTATTTTCCTTTTTCTTTCCCCAAATTTTTTTTTACAGCAGCCTACTAAGCAGAGGGAGAGGGGGCAGGTATTCCTGATGAGGCCATCTACTCCCTGAAGCGATTAGTAAACACTGTGAAGCAATCCAGTCAGTAATATTATATTTTTCCTGAGCTGTACTCTCCCATAGGAGTTCTTAAAAGCAGCTGCTAAAGGTCATAAGCCAGCTATATTCAGTAAGCAGTGGGTCTGTGAGTGTCTGTTTGTTTAGGGAAGAAACTTCCCACCAAAGCACCAGGGAGAGAGAAACAAGCGTGTGGCAAAAGATCGATGACTCCAGAACTCAAAATTCCTTTAGCACTTACTGCTTCAATGATATTTATGTAAATACTGACTTCTTATTTTAGGGTTAATTCATTAGTAGCAGTAACATATTACAAGATTTTTGTGCTATTTTTTGACTAGTAACAGCATCTCTTTCCACTTGGAAAACAAAATGGATGCAGAAGGTAATAAAATAAATCTTATTGAGAACTTTACCGAGAAGTTAGACGTTTAAGATTTTTGATTAGTTCTGCTTAAATTAACTTTGAAACTCTATAGACACTTAAAGGTATTCACAAGGTTTTTTTACATACTTTTACGGTAGTGCTCTTATATATCCTGACAAAAATATATGCCAGCAGGATCATTTTTGTAATAAAGGTTATCACCAAAAAAAATTCCACTGATTATTTCATTTCTCGATTTTAAAGAACACTTAATTTTCCCCTCAATTAAAATGAAATGCTATGTACTCACTGTGAATAGCCCAATACTCCACAAAAGTGAACTTTATTGTATACTCTGTTCTTGGAGCGTCTCCAGACCTTACAGCTCCAGCCTGAAGGGCCTTAACTGAAATTAAGTGAAGCTGCTTTTCAGTTCAGGCTTGTCTCAAGACAGCTCTAATATCAGATACTTACAATCTATAGTTTTGTCAGGGATACAATCTTGAGGCTGGATAAAATTAAGATTTTCAGCATCTGAACATGCAGATCCCTAAGATAATGAAGCAATGGGCAAACTGAAAGCATATCAATGAGAGAAATTAATATTTGTGGTTAGCGAATTTTATGCCGGTACTACTAGTAGAACGCTTCTTTAAACAAAAGCTACAATTCACAACTGTCCTTTTATGAGCCCCAGATTATGGTAGATTCAAAGTCACGTTCCCTGTGAGCCTCAAAGCCTGATTTTCTCCACCATCCAACAGTATAAAACTCCAGCAAATGTTGCATTAAAATCCTCATAACTCCAAAATCCACATATGTAGAGTTGCTATAGCAACTGTCATCTCAAGCCTTCCCAGGGGAGAAAATAAATGTGTGTCCTACCTGGTTAATCGGTATTTGTGTTACAGAGAATTGAAGGGTAACTTAGTTTCACCAAAAAATAGAACATATACTGAAGTGCTACCGTGTTAATGTGACATTATTTAATCTGAATAAGAATTTGCTTTGCATGTGCCTTCAAATTACAGTATTTATGTAACACTCAACACAATAAGTAAAAATGTTGCTGCCAAATATACCTGACTTACGCTGCTTATTGATTTGAAGAGGGAAGGTGGAAGAGTAGATGGGATTAAGGACTTCAATTTTCATAGTGGTTGTATTACAATAAAAAAACAAAACAAAACAAACAGCCCTACAACCGAAGGGTCATGCAATCTGGATGCAAAAATAAGCTGATGGAAGATGATGACTGTATGGTCAACTTTTCCCCATTTCTCTTCATTCCAGGATGAATAAAGCTCCCAAGCAGGAAGACCACACTGGCTGAGAAACCATCATCACTCAGTCAGAGTCATGACTGTAACTGTTTTAACTTGAAAAATGTCCTGAAAATAATTCAAGAAAAAAAATCCCATTTGGAGAATATATTCAGGAGCATGTCGACAGTTATCACTTGCTTGTAGAAATATCCAGAAATGTATTATTTTAATCTTAGCAATTACTAAATAAAAGTAATCACAGCTATGAGGCAATAAAATCTCTGTGAAACAAAAATATAATGATGACATATCCCTCTATGTTAGTTCAGTGACATAATTTGAGAAAATAAGATCTTAGGAGAATATTCAACATACACAACTACATCTGTACATAGTTAAAGAGTACAGATATGGACTTCAAACCTGCAGAGACAATGATTTCTTTTAATCTAATGGTTATAGCTCTGGCGAGTTTCCAAATTGCACTCCTCCTTCAAAATCTGAAGAGCACACTCACAGGAAGCCATACATCTGTACATACTAATAAGCGATGCCGTCAGTCTGAGTAAAATGCCAAACGTGTTTGTACAGTAATGCAAAGCAGCATTAGGTTTTGGGCAAGCGAAGTACCCAAGTGGATACTGTCATGCCTGCTACATAAAGCAGACTGATGTTCAGGTTTGCCATTAAAGGGAACCAATTTTTCAGTATTACATTCTAGGGATTCAGGAAATTTAATTTAAGCAACAGTGTGTATATATATATATAATAGTACTAAATAACCACAGGAGAAGAAAATAGCTTGTGATCTCATAGTCCTTCATAATTAGAGCTAAACATTGTTCAAAGAAAGGGAGAACACAGCGGCAAGACAAAACCCCACCCTAACCAAAGCTGTTTAACACAAACCCACAGGCGATTCCTCCTGCCCTATTAATCTCCATACACCACCAACAATATACCCAAATTCAGCATTTCCATAGTCTCCCAATCCATCCTTCCTGCGTAAATTTTTTTAAAAGAAGAGATTATTTCTAAAAGCTTACTTCCACTTTGGGATGTGCTTTTTATCTCAGCTTCCTTCCTGGGAGATTCTCCTGCAAACATGGCGAAGGAGAGGGACGAAGCACCTCTGGGAAGGCCCCTGCTTCGTTGGGCTTTGCCACCAGGCTGTGAGGAGGCTCTGCTGCCTGCCTTTGCCACTTGGCCACCACGTGCCGGTGAGCAGGGACCCCGGGGCTGGGGACACGCTGCCGGGCAGACAGTCTTACAGACAGAGCTGCTGCGTGGTGGCTCCGTCGGAGGAAGGTGAAGGTGAGTTTCTGTCTGTATGGCTGCGGAGGGCACTGACTGAGGATGCCATGCATGGGTCTGGGAGTCGTACTTCTATCCGCCTGTCCCAGCCATCTTTTCATATTCACTTAATCATAAATACAACTACATTACATGACAAAGGCTAAAAAAATGGTAATAAGAAGTGTTGAAAAGTATTGTTTTTCCTAACAATAAACTGACTTCTATGCACAGAGAAAGCAAACCAGTATTTTAAGAACTCTACATATCACATTGATTTAACTACAGATGCTTTTTCCCCTTCACTTTGCTTTTACGGTGAACGTATTGCCTCTGGAAATCTGCAACGGTGTAAGTTTTAAAAATATTTACATTACAAGAGAGACTAATAATAAAAAAAGCAAACTATTACTGCCACCTATGAAGTGATGTTTTCAAGTTGTGTTAGAGCATATCACATGCTCTGCTGCGCACTATCTGTAAAAGGAAAAAAAATAAAACCCCCCAAAAACCCCAAGAAATGAAAACGCGTGACTTCGTGAAACCAGGTTAATCTCAACGCATCTCCCAAAACATTGCCCAAGCAGGAGCGTGCTGCCAGGGAACAGCCTTCCCACGGAAGGAGCAAACCTGGCATCCCTGCAGCAGCAGCACGAGCCGGGGGTCCCGAGGCACCACGCGAGACGGAGCACGGCAGAGCTCCCCGTGCCACACGCAGGGACAGGGCACAGGGACCTGGCCCCGACTGGCCCCGGCAATCCCCTCTGCAGTGCCCTGCCTCTGGAAATGAGTTTAAATCAGAAACAGATAATCAAAGTAGAAGTGGATGAACAACTAAGCGAGAGGCTGCAGGGACTAATTAGTCTCCGGTGCAGGGCTGCGCGGGGCAGGGTGCGAGGCGCAGCTTGCCGCAGGACGCATTCCCACACCACCTGCACCCCTTCCCGTCCTTTCACTTTCGTACTCTAAAATTTTGACTCAATTTGGCTTATTGATTTAGCCGTGCTTCGCCTGACCTTACAGAGCAATCTGTGCTCTTTTCAAGTGCCACTTCGTATTGACTCTGCCGTGGAGCTATGACTCCTATAATTGGTTTAACAGCTCTTTGAGGCCACTTTGTTTCTGATAAGATACCCACACATCTGCCGAGAATTTAAAATAGTTTTGTTGTCAAAAACAATTACACCAGGAGCGTAAAAGCAGCGTTTCATCCCTACAGTCCCTCTCCAAACATGTGGGTTAACAAGCTGAGCAACACCAAGGTGGGAGCTGGGCGGCAGGCTGGGATGGGCACCGTCCCCTGTCCTCAACGCCAAAACCCCACTGACCCTTCAGCTGATGAAGGTTTTGGTCGTTAGGAGCTGCTCAGAGTGGAACAGTAAGTGAGCCCCTCTTCTCTGTTGGGATTCCTCTCTATATTTAGTGGCTTTCTACCAAATACTAATGGAAGGATCGTTCTGAGCAAAGACATGGCACGGTTCCAGTCCCCAGTACTGTGTCCTGGCCCTCGAAGGTTACATCAGCAGTTTAGAATATATACTGATAGTTATAGGAAAACACAAGAAAACCCCACCCCAAAACAGCCTCCAAAACCTAGACAACAGCAGCGATTACCAGGTATGGAGCAACGGCTAGGTGACCATTGCATCAAAGCCGAAGAAACCCAAAGAAAAGTGAAACGTGGTAAGGACAACCATATTCCACACCCACTAGGAAACGACACGTTGCATTACCAAACTAAGCTTATAAATTATAACTGACCATGTGTTTTCTGAATTTTTAGATAGTGGATAAAGAAACTGGCTGAGTAAATGCAAGCTGTGAAAAGGTCAGGAATCCGCTTTTTCCATGTGCCACCTCCCATACACCTAATGTTTTACCTCCATCCTGTAGCACAAACTCCGATATCTCACCTTTCTCAAACCATACCACCCCCCTCCAGTCTGCTGCAAATGCTACTGCTTGAATTCTTTGCCTTTTATGAATTACTTGGAGCATACTTCTAGTTCTTTTTTTGTTGCTGTTGTTATTTTCTACACTGAACAAGGTAGGTATTTTCAATATGCTTTCTACAAAACAACATTATGCTTGTATTTATTGATAAAATAAAATAAACCCATACAATGAGAATCACAACATTACATATAACACCATTTCTCACTTTAAAAGATAGCGTTGCATGAGATTTTCAGCAGGTGCAATTTCCATTTCAGCAAAGAGCTGTGTGGCTAAGCTTAAGCACAATATTTTCCACAGAAAATATCTGACAGGAAATCACTAGCAATCACCAAAAAGTACAATCCCCTCACCCCCACTCAAAATAAGAGAGACAGAAAAGCAAGCAAAGCAGCAGAACTACTGCAGCTCGATCTCTGCGTAGGGCAGAAGGGTGAAAAAGCCCGAATAGCAAAGCCATCGGTACAGCGCACTGACCGAACCTGCTACAGCCAACGTCTGCCACCGCCATGGGCTGGGGCAGCTGGAGAGACCAGCTATCGTGGCTGTACGTACGTGCATTCACGCGTGTTGCGTGCACGCCCACTGCACAGGTATGATCACGCTGGGCGGTTTGTTGGACAAAACATCGCAGCTTTCAGTCCACGGAATTGCAATAAGCCCCCGCAGCACCTGAGGAGTCTGGGCTGTGATGGCCAGCAGGTGCTGAAGTCCCTTGTCCCCCCCCAGTGTCCCCCCTGCCAGGGCTGCACCAAGCAGCAGCGGCCACCACCACCGGCTCTGTTCCCCTGCGCTGGAGCACAGCAAAGGAAGGGCTGCTTCCTTCGCCCAGTACCCTCTTCTGTGCTCTGCGTGAAATCGAGTTAATCAGCATCTCTTTTGCCATCCTACACGAATTTGTACAAGAATCTTACGCTTTCAAAGAAGTACAGGGTAAATCAGCTCTATGACTACATGGAAACCTAAAGCTTTTGCTACTGAATGATTTTGAACGCTGGCAGCAGCCTTTGAAATTCTTTGGGTCTTTCTATCACCTGCTTAAATCTTTGCAGACAACAATTTAAAGCACTTCATCTTGGTCACCTGCAGGCCTAAAGCATTCCCAGGCAGGGAGCACAAAAGCTGCACTGTACTCCCTGCATCAGACCAAAGTTATAAACGGGCCCAACTGTGTTTAAAGCTGCTTATGCTGTTTCTTATCTCTCCCTTGACAGGGAGAGCAGAGATGTTTGAAGCATTTGTAAGACTTGGCAGACCTCCTTTCCAGTTGAAATTAATTCCCTTTAGGGATGCAACGGCTGCCTGTAAAGCCCATTGCAGAGGTGAGATGATACGTGAAAACCTCTATAACCTCTGCTTCCTCCTGGGCAATTCCCTCTTCCACCAGTGAACTGAGGCCAAAACAATTGCAAATCTCTGTACAACCAGTGTCCTGAATTGCAAAGAACAAAGCTCTGGTGCAGGCACCTTCCTATGGAAGGGACTTCTAGCCAAAGCACGGACCCGCCCAAACGACACCGCTGTCTTCCTGCAATTTTACTTCAATAACCCGTAATTTTAACAACTGCAAATTTGGAAATTATATCCCTGGCACAAAATGAGACGTGTTAGCTGGGATCTGAAATTTGCTCACTCATTTAAAAGATGCAATAATTTTATCCACAGCGGTGAGCTTGCCCAAGTCTTGCATTAAAGAACAAATGTTAAACGAAGATAGAGGCAAAAAAAAAAAAAAAAAAAAGGAGCAAAAAGCCAAAGCTCTTTCCTGCACAGGGAAGCTTGGGTTCAGTAAGTGGAGATAACCGACAACATGCTACTAAAGCCATGCAAGATCTGTGGGAGAGCATTTGAGGTGAGGTCAACGATGCCTAGATACAGCTGGAGTACGCCACAGGTAAGGAGACATGGCAATGGTTTTCCCTGGGCTGGGGAGGGTAAAACAATCTTACAGCTGTTCAGGACAGCCTAGTATTTTCATTGCTCCCTGAAGACTAGGCTTGCAGGTGTTTGCCAAATCACTCTGAAATTACAGCTATCTCCAAACAAGATTCAGAGGGAAGTAAAACCAGATCTCTATCACTGAGCATTAGCTGGAGCCACTTGGGCAGCAACAGGAACGTGCAGAAGGGGCCCGAGACCCAGGAGGTAATTGAGGTTGCAATGCTCAGTCACTCACAGTTTGATTCAGCCCTACACATTGTAATAGTAGATTGATTTTTCACCTCTTGAATACTGTTTACTCAAAACACACAGAGCAACTAAGGTTTTCCCTTTTTAAACACTTTAAGGGCAAATCTGAAAAGTTTTTTTCTTGCCAATAGACCTTCCAACACTGTTTTGGAAAATGAATCGTACTGTCCTCTGGCTGTTTACTATAGCCTGCTTCCTCCAAGGCCACCATCCCCACCAACAAATACCATGAGAAGAAGGGAGTGACTTTCTCCTTGTTCTGCTGTGTGAGACAAAAGAGACGCTGTTAACGTTTGTACCTAAACCATCATCACAGCATCAGCTGCAACACACAGGGCTGGGATCCCAGCTAACTGCTGGTCCCAGCAGAGCCGATTCGATATATTTACAGAGTGCTTTAAACCTGATTTCTGTTGGCAGCAAAGCCCAAAGCTGACCAAGTTTTGCATCTCTTCACATGCCCATCTGCTCTGATTGCCAGGGCCTATTTCCCTAAGCTGCCCAGCTCCTTTGCTCAGCTGCCAGTGCCTGAGCGGCTGTGAGCGCAGGATGGATGTGATGGGCACTTGAGCCCTGGGACAGACCACTGCAGACTCCTCTGCAGCATCTGAAGCCTCTCAAAGCCAGCTTCTAATTGAGTCTGATGGCGCTTTGCAATAATTCATTTTTGTAACAATCCAACTAATGGATTAGATCCTAGTGTTTGGATGCTTTTTCTTAAGTCGCCTAAGTGTAACATTTTGGACTGGCTTTTGGTGAATGAACAACATGGGCTTAAGTAGACCCACTTGCTAAGAGAGGCAACCTGGCATTCAGTCCAGGACTCTGGCTATACCCTTGCCATGAGCTATAGAGTAAGTCTACCTGGGCTAGTTTAAAAATAACCCGTGCAGAATGCAGTGTCAGTCTAGTCTCAGCAGCTGGAGCTCAGGACAGACTATTTACCCTCTGGTGTAAAGATGCCCTCAGGCTGCTGTTTGTGAAGCAGAGCACTTGTCAGACTACACACTGCCCTCAGTGCTGAACTCCAGAAGCACAGGAGTATACTTGACCATTTTTTGACTTTTTTTTTTTTGCTTACATCTTGTATTCAAAATGATTTAGTTAAGAGATGCCTCTTTCTGGACAATATGACAGCTAATTCCCACTTATCCTACTGAAAAGATACAATTGAAATGGATGCAACAATAAAACTAATGGCTAATATGATTGCTATTGATCATTTGCCAGTTTATGAAATGAATAGCTAAACGGAGAAGGAAAATAGTGCTATATATTGCACACGTCTCAGTAATGAGCTAACTGGATAGCTCATTTTAAAATCTATGTAAAGCTGAACATCAGTGCGTAGTTTATAACTGCAATGAATCCTGATACATCGGGGCACGTTTGTTCATTTTCACCTACCTTTTCGGCTGACTGGGCAGTGCCAAAAAATATTGGAATGAAGGCAAGCCATACTATACAGGTAGTGTACATAGTGAATCCAATGGGTTTAGCTTCATTAAAATTCTCTGGGACACCCCGAGTCTTGATGGCATACACAGTACACGTAACCATTAGAAGAATGCTATAACCCAAGGAACAAATGATTTGTAGATCCGTAATGTCACATTTGAGAACTCCTCTGGCTTGATCAGGGTTCATAGTTTTCTGCTCATCATAATCTATGATGATGTTGGGTGGGTCAACTGCAAACCAAATAAAGACACCTAGAAGCTGAACAGATATCAAACTCGACGTGATCGCCAGCTGTGATGTGGGGCTTATAAGCCTAGGTGCAGTCACTGACTTTTTGCCCTGTTCAAATATGCGGTAGATGCGGTTTGTTTTAGTTAACAGGGCTGCATAGCTGATGCACATCCCCAAGCCCAAGAAGATACGCCGGAAAGAGCACACTGCAACATTTGGTTTGGCGATCATCAGAAATGTGATTATGTAGCATAGAAATATCCCTGTTAACAGGACATAGCTGAGTTCCCGCCCAGAAGCCCGGACAATGGGAGTGTCGTTATATCTGATGAATGTTGCCATGACAAAAATGGTGGCGATAATTCCCAGCATAGCCAAGAAGACGGGTATCACAGCCCAGGGCGAGTGCCACTCCAGCTTGATGATGGGTATTGAACGGCATCCCGTTCGGTTCTCGTTGGGCCGCTCGTTGTATGAGCAGAGCAGACAAGTCACCTCGTCCGCCTGGTACTGATAGCCGTCGCAGAGCTCGCAGTGCCAGCAGCACGGCATCCCCTTCACCATCTTCTTCCTCTCTCCTGGCTTGCAAGGCAGGCTGCAGACCGAGGATGGGACTTCACGCACTCCTTTGCCCCACTGCATTTCATCGATCTGCAAGACATGTGAAATAGAAAGAGGCTGGTTATTTAGAGGTTACTGTCAGACCACCAGGGTGGGAATGGAAGCAGGGAGGACCAAAGGGGAACCTACAACAGAGAAAAACCAAATGGATACGTGGTAGACTCCTGGAAAAGCACCAGGAACCACACACACTAGTGTCTTCGCATGGGACTCTAAAGCATGACTGTATTTACTGCCTTCATTTTTCACTTTTATTAGTCGTTAATTCTGGTGGCATGACACACAACATCAGATAAAACAGTAGAGTGCAAACCTCTTCCTTTTTTCATGAAAATTAGTAAGAACACTGCAATGGCTTGAGGGAAGGCAGGAGTTACATTCACAAAACTGCCTTCCACGCATCTAGAGCTTGGGGCTTCTTACTGAGACCAGAACAAGAGATCTCCCTTCTTGGAACTACTACTGACCGGGTTAATATTTTAAATGAGGTGGAAATGTGTCTTATATAGGGCATGGAATCAGTGAGAATGTGGCAAGATCTGCAGTATGAGCCACGTAAGAAATATGAAGGACAAAGAAAATAGTCATCAATGAAAAATGCAATAATTGGATAATATTTCATTTCAAAGTCACATTCCACTTTTGAAACACCAGACATGCTTCTGGGAATGCAAATCAGAAATGATTATATTAAATAAATGGAAAGTCTCACTTGCTCTGCAGTCTTAAGAAACCTAAACTCCAAAGTATGTGCACAAAGGTTCCCAAGGGCTGCAGAAAATTAGACTCACAAATCATTTCAAAATATTCCAGACTAAAGTCACTAACCAGTTTCCAAAAAAAGGGACGTTTAGCATTGGAGCCCCCCTGAAACAGTCCAGACTAGAACCACTGGGAAGGTCCTGACATTCCCAGTGCCAATTCATTGCATCACTTACCAACTCAGCTGCCCAGCAAAATTTCAGTGGCTCCGATAGCTGCTCTGTATGTGTGTGTGTGTGTGTACGTATGGCTTTTCCAAATACAAAACCTGATCTCCTGGGATAGATGTGAATAAGTGCTATTAAAAACAAAATTTCAGCTCTTTTTTTTTAGGTTACTTAAATGCTTACAAGCTCCACTATTTTCCCTACAAGTAAAAAATTCTAAGATGAGTTTCTTGAATCAGCTGCCTTGATTATTAAGGTATACAGGAAGACTGGGGTTTGCAAGTCTTAAATTGAAGGATTAAGTTGCACTTTCCTAATTTAATTCAAAATAGATCCTGTATAATCTTTATTTCATATATCTGAAAAAAACCCCTAAAGTCACACACTGCTCAAATACTATACTACCAAGAGTCTCTGCTGTGAATGTTATAAAAATAATCCCTCAATAACAGATATTCTAGAGGTCTGTCACTGCTTGAGAAACTTCATTAACCTTCAATATTCACAACTTATTCTGGAAAAAAAAAATAAAATCCACGAACTCTTCTTTCATACTGCACTGAGCTGAAGGAATGTAGCTTACCAAAGCCAAAGGAATACTGATGATAAAGGAGAATACAAAGACTCGTTTAATTGCACTGGTAAATGGTAGGTTGGTCTTACTGAAGAGTATGCAGAAGGAGCCAGGAAGTCCATTTCTGTGCCCGACTCCCTCACTGCTCCAACTAACCGCTAGCAAGCCCTTTACAAACCTGGAGTTGAATTCCTAGGTTGTGCATATGCCTCACAAGAGAACTGGAGTAAGCTGGCACGTGTCCGTGTAACTTACTCACCGCAGAGGCACGATAAATATTGTCAGCCAGAAAGAGAACCAAAGAGACAGTGAGTAAAGAGAACCAGGGCCAAGATTTCCGACCCATAAAACAGGTGTGAAAACTTCATGACAATTCCTTAAGAAACCAAGTGACCGACAGTTTGCCTCTTCTTTTACTCTTCTTAATCGCTGATTTGTACCTTGCCCTTTTAAAAAGTAGACCAAGACAGCATAACTACAACTTACCTGTACAGCTAGAAAGTGAGACACACTGATCCAGTCTGGAGCCTCCATTTTCTATCATAACTATTAAACACAGAAGTTAATTGACGCTCTTGTTATAGCATGCAATGATATGAAATGAGAAAGGCATCCTAGCTGCATGGATTTTGACCCAGTCTGCAGTGATGAAAGGGTTTTCATCAATTTTCTGCATGCTAATATCTCACAGAACAACAGAATTATTAATGTGCTATCATATCCCCCCCCTTATGATTTACAAAAGGATGAATTTCCATATTCTCAGAAGTATCCCATGGCATTGCTGGATAGTTGGGACAGCCTAAAGGTACTTTATTCTGCACAGATTCTATGTGTAAAGAGATAAATAGAAGATCAGGCAAAATTATGGAAAGTCCTTTTTCTGGTCTCCTGGGACGACACCACAATAACTCTGTATCACTGGCCTCAGAAAGATTTGCAGCGTTCTGCTGCTTCTGCTGAGAAAATTAATGATGAAAACTGCCTGTCAGATAAACCACCTGGCACCAGAGCCTGGTGCTTGGAGATGAGAATCCAAGTCAAGCTAGAGACACTTTTCCCACTCAGAAAAGAACATTTTTGAAACATTTTTTGTCTTTGACATAAATTATTGTTTCATAACTCCTTTCAGAAATGCAAACAAAAGCAATAAAATGTTCATCCGTGTATTTGGCTGCTTTAGGATTGAGTAATTGTGCCTGATGTACTTTTTTCTGTCGCCCTTGTCCCCTCCCTCGTTCTTCCAGCTTTTAGTGCAGTTTCCTTGAAATAATTTAGCTTTTGAAAACCGGAATCTAAAAAAGACTTCTATTGTGGCAAGTAATTGTTATATTCAGCCATTTCTTGCATTTACTTAAATCCATACCTGCTTATCTTCAATGACTTTTTCCCAAGACTTTTAGTCACTATGAACTGGAAACTACTTGCTTAAAAATTTTGAGCTCAGAGTTTCAGGATCAGGATCATAAAATCCTGATAAAACAGCAAGGATAACTTTTGTCCACAACTACTGTAAGAGGACCTTCAACAAAAACAAAATAGCAGAACATTTCATTCAGGGGCAGGAACCGCAGCACTGGTTTGGTTGCTTCTTTCTTAACGTGTCCGTGGGACGCAGCCACGGCGCAGCCCACTGCCGCGTCCTGCCCAAGCTCTCACCGATGGCAAACCAGCAGCGGGAACATCCGAGCCATGTTCGGAGATACAAACCACAGAAAACAGAGCCACAGACTGCCACGACAAGTCTAAACTTCTTGCACATTACTTCCTATTTTTAAAGGAGAGATGTGACAGAAGTAAAAATGGGTTTGAAGATGATGATTTCCAAGAGCGTTGTTTCAACGCACATCCAACCTTGCCCACCAAGATCCATAACTAAACCACATCTATTAAAAACACAGATGACAAGACTAACTAGAGAAGTGGCAGATCCAGGACTCAGGAGGTTCATGCTCTTTCGCTGACCCTGCCCCCAGGCCCATTTGATCAACTTGGGCAAGGCACTTCACATATTTTTTTCTTCAGTTTTCCCACCTATAAGCTGGAGGTACTGTCAATTATATTTATAACAAAGACCTATAAAAATCTGTGAGATCCACAGAGGAAGAGTGCTATATACTTACAAATCCTACATTTCTATAAGCAAATATAATAAAGTCTTATCCCATAATTAAAAAGTGATTATCTGAAAATGCTAATCATAATCTAGAAAGCAGTAAGTGAACAATTTCATAAATCATGAGAAAGTACTCTTGCAATTAATGCAAAGTTGCTTTTTTACGTAGAACCTTCCATTTCAGTCATATGTAGAAATAGCACACGGAGCATTAGGGAATTTATCTTCCCAAACCAAGACCACTTACAGATGTAGCCAGACACACTGTACTCGCAGCTATCCAACAATTTCGCATCTTGAACTTAGCACTTGACCAAGACAGTACCGAGGGACACAATGAACACCTCCACTACAATTCTGCCAGATTTGGGAAGGATGCAAAACCTAGACTGCACTAGATGCTGTAGACACATGTGTTTAATGTCTTGAAAAATGACATACCTACCCATCATCCATTTATCATCATGTTAAGTGGCACATCTTCAACAGTATAATGTGCAGACTCATGCTATTATAGTTCATGCACTGATGAACTGATCTGATAAATGGGAAAAAAAAAAAACCAACCACCAAGCCACAACTGGTTCATTGTAGGACATTCAAAACAACTGATGAAAAAAGAACTTCAAAGCTGGCCCTGCTCCATGGTACTTGGATCGACTAGAGCCACCATGTTCCAGTGGGACACTATGTTTTGCCCTACCACCACAGTACAGAGGAAAAAGAAAACCCAAGCCCCCAAAATGAACAAACAAACAAACACCCCCCCAAAGAAAAGAAAAAGCTCCCTCCCAGATCCAGTGCCTTCCCCACAACCACAGGGCAATGCAGCATGTCTCGGTTAGGGGTTAACTCTCTTTTTTTCCCCAAGCTCTCCCAACTCCTACGTATTGCCCAGTTCATAAATGCCTCAAGCTAGAGGGATGGGATCCATTTCCAATATAAATTCTCATTATGTTCACTACAGAACAAACATTAACAAGAAATGCTTAGTCTGTCTCATAAGGCCTAACATAATTGTTCATTTTAATGAATAAAGTAACTCAATATATGTGTATAATTTAAACATCGCTGCTTTTTTTCTCACCACCACAAACAATTCTGTAATAAGCTATTTGTTCTGAACTAAATTGTTTCATGCAATGTGTGATTAAAATAAAAATCAGTACAAAAATAATTACATTAGTGATAATTAACCTACTTGGGGAAAAAAATAGCCATGATCCCTGGTATGACTTTCATAACAACTGTGCCATTAATTTCATGGACACAGTAGAAAACAAGTGCGGAGGATTGTGCTCAGATTTATTGCCACCTTACAGATTGCTTTTAGACTCGAGTTACTAAGTCAGCAGTTCAAACAGTTTTTGTATATTCAACTTTACAGATAGAAATATTTGCATGACTTAGCTTTTAGGGCTTAGCTATTAATGTCTTGTAATTAGTTTCTAAATCCAGGGCTTTAACATGATAATGGTTTTAAGCTAAGAATATGTCAATAACACATAGTCAACAGCGCCTTCTGCAAAATATCAACTAAAATCCCTTCAACAGATAACAGCAACGATAAGCCAAACTATCAGAGAAGGATGCAAAGCTACTCCAGTGACTTGCCCAGACAGTGCAAATAAGGTGTTTCACTGTAACTTGTTTTAATTGCACTGCCTGCAGGGGATTGACAGAACAGCCTTAAGACAAGCGCAGAGCCTGCAAGGTGATGGAGGCAAAAAATCCTGATGGTTTTTGCTTGTGACGAACAAATCACTGCATTCTGAGCAGTGCAAGCTTAACATGTTTTTCAGGGTAGTGCAAAAAATCCCCAGAAACTACAAAAACTCTGTTTAAACAGAATGATTGTTTCCGCAGCGGCAGCGTACCAGCTCCGGGAAGCTGCTGCATCCCTTGCCCTCCATGCGGGGACCGAAGCTGCGGTCCCAGCCCAGCCCCTCCGTAGGACCCGGCTCCGCTTGCCCTCGCACCCCCTGGCTCAGGAGTCACCCGCTTAACCCGAGTGCTCTCAGCACCGGTTTGAGCCCAGTTACACCCCGACACCCCACACCGAGGTAAAGACTGAGCTCCGGTCCTGCCTCTTCATTTTCTTTCTGTTTTCATGTTTTAAATCAAAGTCAAAATCCAGCTACTTCAAAGCGGCTTTTAAAATCCGTGCAGGGCAGAAGTAGGACACGTAAACCAGCAGCCCCCCAAACCCCGAGATGACAGTGTGTAAACCTGATCCCCAGCGGCTGCCAGAGCATCTCTGCTAGGACGGGGATGCTGCAGCCCCGGCAGAGCCTGGGCACCCCTGCTCCCCACAGAGCATCCGAAATCTGGTCCTGAGCTCTGCAGCTCACTCCTGCCTCACGACAGCTATTTTTTCTCCCTACTTTCAGGAACACTTTGTCAGTGAGATGGAGCATCAGCCCCAGCGCTGCCTCCCTCCTGACACCAGAGATGATGTGGTTTGTGCTAGTGAATGTTTTTAGGTATCTTGGGAAACTTCAAAAGAAAGCTATTTTAGAGGAAAAGCAAAATCTCCTAAATTTTCTTGCTCTGCTGCATTAATTATCTTAAATCCCTCCACTCTGTCTTCTTTATAAACAGAAGTTAAACGTCCTTATATGCTTTTTATTCTGGTTTCTCCTACTGCTGTCCTTCTTGTTTCTGCCCTAATGTAACAGCAACAGCTGCGGGAACAGAGAGTGTCTTGTCCATAAACACACACAGGACAAGCAAATCACAACGTTCTAATTGAAGGTGTTGGAAACTCATCACTTCTCCAAGTCTTCCAGCCAAAAAACTTGCAATTTTTCATTGTCAGCACAAATCAGAAACGTTGTCAAGAAACTGTGACAACATTCCCATAATGCCAGACCCTCAGCTTCACACCTGCTGATTCAGATACCTATTAATGAGCAAAATGCCCCCAGGATCAGTCTCACCCAGGAACTGCACAGCTCCAATTTCTTCCTCTCATTAATGTTGTGACAGCTCCTGGGAAGCCCCAGCGTGGGCAGGGATCCCACAGCGCAAAGCGCTGTATGAACGTGTGCGGAAAATAACTTTCCTTAAAGCTTTTGGAAGACGCAGGACCGGCTCCCACCTTTACTCCCGTGTGAGGGGGACGGGGCTGCTCGGCGGCGGCGAAGCCTGACACCCTGCGCGGCGCTGGGAGATCGGGGGTTTGCATCCCCAGTGCTTTCTGGGCTGGCGTACCAGTGTTTCACTGGGTAGCTGGTGGAGGCTTAAACTGGAGAAATACTGGAGGTCAGTCATCTATCTGTATTTTTCTCTAGTGGGAAAACTCTAATTTCATTTTAACACCTTTAGTACCTGCAGGTGCATCGGGGAGAGACTCCCTCCCACTCCGCTCTTCTTGCACCGAATGTTCAGCTGCATGTTACCTATCATGGGTAAAAATTCCCCTGGCACTGGTTCTTGCCACCTAGAGTAAAGGACAGTTGGTATTTGGGTACAGGTATAAAAATCTGCATTGCATCTGCATCACATTTTATTTAACATGTTAAATTAATTATGATTTAAACTTCAACTAAAAACATCACTTCTGTTCCTACACTGTAACTCCTTTTCAGTGATCTCGTAATAAGCAGTTCTTAACCTACATATAAACCTCATTTATTTTTCTCTTTCCTTTCTTAATCTTACTTTTTCTTTCATTTAATATTTGTCATCATTTTCTACCAATCTTACCTGCTTTAAGGACACCAGAAGCAAGTTACACTGAGCACTTATAATAACATCTTTAATGAGATCCAAAGGCTATTTGTTCTACATTAAAGCAAGGACATTTTTAGCACAACACCAATGTAGAGAAAAATGCTTAATCTACAATTTTTGCAAAAATGCATATTATCATACATTTCTGTTGACACACAATAAAACTGAAAATTAATTATTTTAATGCTTTTGTATCTGACTACAGCTTCGTGTCGTCTTCTCACTAATGGAAGGGGATGGACCATGCATCTTCAATATTCATCCTGCATCCCCTGCATAATTTTTTTTAATTAAAAAAGAGCAAGTACTTCCAAATGTGCATTTATAATACACAATTTTTATCTATTTAAATTAACAGGTTAGAGCAAATCTATCTTCTGCAAGCAGAGGTAATCTAAGACAATTTTTCATCCTTAAGTGGCTTAGAATTAGAGTATCTGTAATCAGCCCCAAGCCAAGGACTGAACAACATGGCGTTTGGGGGCTTATGCTGCTACCTCTTGTGTTGTGCCCAACATTTCATTCCCAGCACATCTCATTGTCAAACTGGTCAAAAGAGAATGCAGTCTCATAGTCATCTTCCATATTTCACAAAATAGGCTAAGCTTATGGTGCTCTTAATATTTTACATGCAGAAAATAGCATCTCCCACATCGGGAACAACACTGCCGTTCTTGCATGCTGGGCTTAATTTCAGAATATTATGTAATCATTTTAAAATTAATAAAACCAGCCCTCATTGTCTATTGCTGTTCATTCTGCTGCAGTCATTTTCCTCCTCTCAAAAAACAACACGTATTTTTAGGGGAAAGTTCAGTCTCCAAGTGCTTTCCTTCGATTCCTGCTACAACCCAGCACAGCGCAAACCTGTGTAGCATAAATTATCTGATTTTTTTGCTTTTTTGAAGGGTGCTCTAAAAGCATCTGTTGGGGGGGGGGGGGGGGGGGGAGGAAAAACCTATTGCACGGCATTAAGGGGATATTTACACATCAGATTTCAGCTTGATATGGGGAAAATGACAGCTCACTGTGGGACCAGCCTAGAATGCCTTAATCAAGTGACACTCCCACTGATTTCAATTGGAGCTTTCTTTCAGTGAGGAATGACAGACTGGTGTTTAATTATACTAGAGATCACCTTGAAATCACCAGCAGGTTACTCAAGAGACACAGCTATGAGGGAGAATTTACCCTAAAAAGTGCTAACACTGTTAAAACTTCTTTTGGGGAAAGATCTAACTAATGTGGTGCAGGGATTATGAAAAATAATAACCTCAGAACCATGCTCACTAGGGTGCTCCATGAGACTTGCCAAAAGAACTCTGTACTGAGTAGACAGAAAGCATGATTTTTCAAAAAGTCCTCTAGCTTGGCCCGATGAAGATGGATTTTACTGGCCATAACCAAAGGCAGCTCCTTGCCATGAAGGTCTGCGCTGATCCTTGATTGAGAGCAGCACTTTCACATTACTCAGAAAAAATGTAATTTTTTCTAGATTGCATCTCAGAAACAGGTAGGTATTTTTGACATTTTTGCATATGTTTCAAAAAATATTCTGCTCAGGTATCTGTAGAGAGGAAAGATCAATGATTTAAGATTGGCAGTGATAGACAGAACTGAAAGCATCACACTTTTTTTACTAATAAGCAATACAATAGCCTTCACTCACAGCAGTGTCTGAAAGCTGATTATACAAGCAAGATAATAAATGCTGTGCCTCAGCAGCCATAAGGAATAAAGGACATGCAGCACTCCAAATACGAGCTATGCAGAAATGCTTTTTACACATACTCTTTCGGTTCACCTTTACAAACGAACTTGCTAAGTCAGGACTCTTTCTTTGATTCAATCTACAGAGCTAAATATTCTAGGAGAGGATCACTCTCCCTCATCATTTGATATTTATATTAGTTTAAATATATCATTTAACTAATGGGCCAAATGAGAATCCCCAAACAAAACCACAATGAAGTTAACCATGTTGTGCCGAGCAAGATATGTATGCGCTTTACTCATGAGGACACAAAACCCGTGCAACCTCAAGGCTGAGAAAACTCCTGCCATCCCCCTCTTATGCCACGTTTTATCCAAAGAATGCCCCTTAGTGCTAGATGCAGTGTCACTCCAACCCTTAGCATCTGCATCTTCAGAAAAGACGTCAGAAGCACATTTCCTAGCTTGCACCCCAGCACGCCGTCCTCGCTGGAAGCCATGCTCCGAGGAACCTCAGGTCATTATGCTAGAAAAGAGCAAAACACCACAAAGCACTGAGGCTTCTTCAAACTTCTGCGAAGGGACATGCGGGGATTGTCACGTTTCTGGCCATGAATTCGGTCCCAGTGGCTGAACCGAGCTCAGTAATTTGCCAAACCGGTTTGAACTTCACTACCATTAGCCTTGTTACAGAGCTGCATCAAACTCCGCACACATTAGCCTCGTTAGAGAACTCCCATCACACGGCATGTACAGTACGAAGGAGATGCGAGCAATATCCTCTGCACACTCGTGGCCAGAGTTCATTTCACTTCTTTAGATTGATTGATATGCCAGCTACAGGTTTCTTAGAAAAACTAGTTGTAGGATGTGGGTCAAAAATAGTGACGCCTTGACACAGACTATATTCCTGAAAAGAAGTGGGGATGTTTCTTCCTGATTAATGACTGCACAAACTCAGTAGGAATTAGGATTTTGACCCAGAGGTATTTAGAGAGGACGTGCCTACGTACATTCATAGGAATTCATGTAAAGCAGTCCATTAAACAGTATTAAGCCCTTTTTAAAAGCTGCATGTTTTTAGCAGATGGGACCAGGACCAGGGTGGTCGTGCCACTCGGCAAAGCTCAGAGGAGGTGTCACTGGCAGAACTCATAAGCCACGATTTCAGCCTGAAAGAATGTCCACTCATCTCGCTGCTCATAACCTTTTGCCAACTCCTGATCTTTCTTTTGTCATATATAAGGAGATAAACTTCTGCTTAATTAAAGGAGCAATTTACAGCTTGTCTGGCTACTAACTGGGACAATGAAAGCAGACCTATGGAAATAGTAGCCTGGACACCCCTCTCCTAAGAATTTAATGCTTTTTGGCATAAGCTAGCTTCTCATTTAGTGTCACGATCTTCAGTGAAACACAGCTGAAAATGAAGCCTGGCGCCTCTGATGAACAAGAACAGTCTGCAGTGAGGAATATGCTTCTTCACACAACAGGTCACCGTGCCCAAATGACCATGGCACTGCCACTTAACCCACCTCTGGGTCTGCCCAGCACTCAGCATCTGTTATTAGAGAGTTGAAGCACCAGACTGGGTTGCGTCCCCAGCCATCCCGTGCACATCAAACACCAGGATCTCCATAGGAGTGGTCTGATCGCAACAGGATTCATATACACTGCGATGTGGAACAAGAAGGGAAAAGATGAAAGATTTCATTTCAAAGTGAGGTGGCCCAGTTACGTACTTGTATAAGAAAAACTGTTCAATATTTTACTATCCTGGTAGAAAGAGCATTAACAAAGTTCCCTTCAATCACAGGTATTTCAGATCTTTACTTTCTTCTGCTTTTTAGGTTGGTTGGATATGTTTGCATGAATCGTAATTCAAATATACCCATGTTGCAGCTAGAATTTAAATAAGAAACTTAAATGTCATGAGGTATATGGTAAATAATTAGATAAGGCTGCCTTTTGTATGACTCCTAAGAGAGAAGGCTAAAACGGTCTAGCTGACTCCCACGCTGTTTCCCACCCGAAGATCTCAGAGCGGTACACAAATGCAGCAGTACATGATAAATAGGACAAAGGACACTATCAGCTGTAATAAAGCCGCGGCACAGTGAGATGAGAGCCCCAAGCCATCAGCACACAGTTTTTAGCATGTGCCCACTGACTCTACCAGAACTTCCCACATATCTGCAGTTCTGTTCTTGCTCAGTGCCCGTCCTACAGCATCGAGACTGAAGGGTTTCATTGTGCAGGATGACAAGAAACCTGCAGGCCAAAGTACCAAAGCACGTACATATAGCTCAACATTAGGGCAAAGCAATTGCTTACCATTTAAACAGTCGAAATCTAATGTTCAAATGCTTTTTTTCTAACACGTTCATGATGCTCAATGATTGGCAAGTTTAAGTCCTAAATAACTAAGCCTGGATGACAATGGCACATCTAGAAGCAAATCCAGGAATTCTGATTATTCTCCTGAAAACTCCTTTTCTGACCCACAAGTTGACCTTACCCAAGTTTTGAGAAAAGGATTAGCCCCTTCTGTTTGTTTATCTCTGCTTATGAGCAAATAACTTCTTTTTTTCTTTTATTTACAATTGTGAAAAAGGAATACATCTGCCAAATCTGATATACTACTTTCAAAACGGAAAGGGTAATAACTAGAGATGTACCAAATGGCATGTGTGTAATTTGGATAGCATTTATCTTGAAGTGCCTGCCAGCTCAAAATGCTTTAGTTTATTTATCCTACTAATTCCCAAGCTGATTCAAAGACCAGTATTTGCTAGTCAAATTATTTGGTCCCAGTTTTCCCTTTCTAAAGAATCCGCATCAATGGTACAGTAATTTTCTCATCGTGTCTAGCGTGCATGGCATAATGACACGCAGGCCAGGGAAGCAAGATGAAAGAAATGCAAAATGCTCAGTGAAACTCAGTACCTAACACATTTAGGCCTTAATTGGATTGCTGCAGTGTTATTAATACTATTAAATTATCTTGCTCAGGTTACACTCAGTCAATCGGTCCCTAAAAGAACTGTAGATGGTACACAGAAAATTAGGGTTGGCTGATGGGACTTTAATTATACTGCACTTGAGGCCAGTCTTCCATCAACGCCGCAGTCACATCTTGCTGAATCTGAGCGGGGAGAGAAAGAGGAAAGTGATGGGGTTGTGACGGGTGGTTCTGCAGGGGAAAGTGGCCAAGGGCTGATGCTGGCAACTGCTTCTGCTCCAAAAGCTGCGCAGGACACTGGTTTGGTCTGCATAGAACTGGCATGTCGCAGCAGGTAGATGGACAAAATGGGAAAACCCAGCAGCATAGACTGAAATTGAAGATCGTTCCATGGATTTAATATCTAAATTAATGCTAGCCCTCCAGTCACACCCTGCCTAAAATGATAACAGTATTGGTCTAGTTGAAATTCCGCTAAAGTTCTGCAAAAAAATTCAGAGCTTTTTTTTTTAATTAACCTTGCAAATCTAAGGAATTGTGTGCCTCATCACAGTTTTGCATACTAAAGCAACAATAACACAACACTTTGCCTTCCCCCTGCCACTCCCTTCCACCTCTTTGAAAAGTAAAAGTACGATCAGAACTGGTACCTTATTCCCTCCAGGTGAATGACCTAAATATTTAACTGTAAGACGTACTCTCAGTTGTACACCTTCCTTCTGGTGCAGTGAATTTTCCTTCCCGTGAACAGGGTGATGCATTCAGTAACATCACGGAGAGCATCCTGGTGTGCTCCCCTCTCGCAGGGAGCAGCCAGCAGCAGGGAGATGGGATTCCCCCCCAGGTGAGGGGGACCACATATAAAGCTCCCACATCCTGAATGGACTCAAACCTCATGTAACAGTTATCGAGGAGAAAAGCCTGTACCACCTTTTCCAGTTGTATTTTTGAGAAGAAAAGGGACCCACAATCAGCTTTTGCAAAGGGACATTTAAGTCTGTACTACCCTTCACCAGCCAGTCTAACGGACAGGCATTGCAGGAATGGAATAAAATATCTAATTATAGTTACCATTGGGAGCCAGATGCTCGGATGCTACTTTTAATGGTCAAATACATATCCTCCACACCATTAAAAGGTGCAATTAACAAGTAAACAAGGTTGTTTCATGGGAATCATTTAACGCAGCATTTTCATATAAAATGTACATTTTCAGATTAGTGGAAGAAGAAACAAATAAAAAAGGAAAACAAAGCAAATAAAGGCTTCCCCTCAAGTTTTAAGAGCAGGCTAAAGACCCTTTGCAGCTGTTTATTTGGGGCCATTATTGCCTATCATGTGAACGATTAGCTTGAGACATATTAAAATGCACACTATATATCTGATATTAGAGTCTTGCTGCAAACCACATCAATTTTCTACAGAAATCAGTATTCAGGGACATTTAAAAAGTGATTATTTTTGACCCACTCAATACATGTTCTCTGTCAGGAACCTTTATGCTTTGCTTAAATGTTGGAAACTCTAAGGACTGTTCACATGGTCCTGATGTGTGCAGAGCTTTTTAAATAGCCTTTATGGGATTTCTTTCTCCCCTCTAAAGCAAACAGGCGCAATAATACCTGGTCAACATAATTTCTACTCTACTATCCTTGGCACTTGCATCTGCATGGTAGCAAAATTTCATTTTGCAAAGCCCAGCTGAATTATGCTTTGGACCTACAAAAATAGCTTTAAGCCCATAGTTCCTATACCTGTTAATACAATACATTAAAAAATTTTACATGCAAATTCAATAAATAAAAATGGAGACAAATGAGCAAGCCTTTGACTGCTGTTAATAGTCACAGGACTACTGGCATGACTGGAGGATGCCAGCCCACACCTGCTGAGGATCTGCTGAACTAAAATCTCAGGCAGGTGAGGTCCAAAAGCCTGTAATCCTGCTCACTACTCTGACTGCCAGGTTTTGCAAGCGGAAAGCATGCCTCAATTCTCTAAACGTGAGCATCTCAACAGAAACCACCGTGTATTTTATTCATCCTCTGCATACAAGCATAATAATAAAACTTTGTTTGCTCTTTGTGTCAGGATGCATCACGGATTTGCACCTCCCTGGCAGATTTTGCGAGAAGAGCTTAACCACCAGCCCCCGGCGTGCCTCGCGGTGCACATGCGTGCTCTGCCCGCGGTCTGTCCCCGTGGGTCCCCACCGGCCCCCAGCTGCATGCCGACCTCCGGAAAGGGAACGCCAGGCAATCCTGACTCACAGGGACAGAAATAGTAAACAAACACCTTCTACCACACCAGACAAACTGCAAGAGGAAATATAAAGCGGATAAAAAAGAAACATGACAAGCGTCTCGGTGGCTGCCCCGCTGGGCTTGCTAGACATGAACCTCCGTGCTGCTGTCCACTACCTCCAGGACAAAAGATTACACTTTTTTTGCAAAGGAAAAGACAAAACTTAAATGTGTTTGATCTAGAAGCAGAAATTCAATCACTATTTTGCTGATACTTCTTAGATTCTCTCTCTTTTCTGTGCACAAGCTTGGCTTGCCATTGCCTGCCATGTTAATCACACGTCTCCACGTACCTTCAGCCTGCAGTTCATGGACTTAAGCAGAGGTACTATTTTCTGTCAAAATTCCTTTGCCAGGGCAAGGATGAGGTGCAAACATAAAAACTAGCACAGCACCTCTATGCCACTGGAGATCACCCCCACCAGAGAGCAGCCCTCCTTCACCCGTGACTCTGAGGGCGATGGGAGCTGCAAGGCACGATCAGAGCCAAGGGATGCTGCAGGTTTACAGCAGGAGTTACGGGGGGTCCTGCTGGACTGAAACAAGGGGCGAGAAGGATGGAGAACTCTGGCAAAACCACAGCTAAAGACCACAGTGGATCTAACTAGAAACCTGAGTTTTCTACTGGATCCCCTGACAGGTATTTGCAAAATGCCAAGTGTTCACGTGCTGTTGGACAAGCTGTTCTATCCTGCTTTCTGCTCTCCGAGTGGTGGAAGAGTAGCTGCTTGGTGAGCAGAACAGCTTTGTTGCACATATTTGGTGTTTTTCTCCACATAGCTGGGTGAACTTCTCCAAACACAACAAAGCACATCTGTCATTGAAAAGCATCTTTCCATTTTCAGGTATTAAAAAAAGAATATTACGCCCTCAATAACACACAAACTGACATTATTACTCCTGCCAAAAGCAACCAAACCTGTTAATTACCTATAACATATCCCAGCAAAGTATTTGCTCTTGAATATATTTGCTGACAAAAATACATTAGCCTTGCAAAAAAGGATTTAAGAAGTGACGCGTAGGAGCAAAAATATCACCTATTTTAAAAACACAGTGATTTATTTTTTGACCTTCTATTTCTTATGTTACTCATTCTCAGAGCATAAGTCTGCCTGCCTACAGGCTCACGGACATTTAAGAGAACTACACAAGAGGAAGCAAATTCTGAAGTCACCAAGTCTTCCACTACCTAATTTTTTTTCCATTATAGCTTTTATGAGCTCCTTACGTTTCTGGTTTTCTCCTATCTTTGAAGAGATATGTAATACATCTTAGATATTCTCTCAGCCTAGTTTCTCTTAGCATTTATATCCCTACAAACATTTTACCTTGTGACATTCTCAGACCTGGAGGAAAATTATACCGATGCTCAGAGTTGCCAAAAGCTGATATAGCTTAATTCACTTTGCTTTGCCTAAGGTAGTACAGCTCACATGGTATACATTACCGCCTAGGCAAAATGGGTCAATAACAAAGAGGAAATGACATTTCACGTCTTTAATCCCAAGTCTGAGCTAGTTTTCAGAGTGAGGTGTAAGATTTAACTATTGCCTTCCTATTTTTATATAGCAAAAAGCTATGTATAAAGTTCAACTCACTGAATAACCTTTCTTTTTTACAAACCCCACAGTTTTCATCATTTTTGAGTGTGGCAAACAAGAGACAGGAAAGAGATCCACACTGGTCTTGCTCTTCTCTTTGTGGATTATTTTCTAATTCTGCAGCTGGTGGTGACTGAGGGCTGCGGGTACTTGTTCTCCTGGACGTTCTGTTACACTATTCACACCCCACTTTATCAAAGCTTCCTAACACTTGAATTCTCCAAATCACTTTCCCCATACCAAAAAATGCCACCCTGGAAGGATTTCTGATTCACTTCATACAAGGCCTTGCTGCAGAATGATTGTGCAGGACTCCCACCTGGGTACCAGCTGTTGCAGCACACGTTCCAACTATCTGCCAATGTTACATACCCCTCAGCTTTCTATTGCATATATGCAGATGCTAATGCAGTCAATACCATGCTGCTCCCAAGATTTTCTGGTTTAATTTGGCATTACATGCTAAATGTTTGGCACGAGTGTATCGAAGGACACTTGGAGACACACTCTGAGATTCTCTGGGTTACAACATGCACTACCTAAGACTTTTTGCAAAGAAAGCACAAGTACAAACAGGACTATCTGCATTTATCATGATTTGCAATGAGTTGTTTAGCTCTCTTCTGTGGTACAGAAGAAGTGCTCCTTGATTCACATGGTTACTATCACGTATTTCAAGGTTGTGCCCTTTTCTGAATAAAAATTATTTACAGCAGCCGTTTCTAAACCTAATGCATCAAAACCATCTGCAGTACTACAGACCACAACGGTTTTATTCCAAGAGTGCTTACCAAGTCAGGCTGCAATCACAGCTTGTGAGCAGGACCTACGTGATTTCAGTCCTGCTGCCTGTTAGCATACATTTTGGAGACCCGATGGAGGACTAAGGAATTAGCATATGGTCATTCAGCGGGCCAGTGGTTTGAAAAATTCCCTTCCAGTTGGCTGAAAGTTAATTCTGCAAGTTAAGATAATTAAAGGTGTTCAAGCCGGTCATGGTTGACATGAGCAATGAAAGATTACAGAATCTAATGACAGAACAAAATAAACAACATCTATTATTACAGTATACATTATAGCTATTGACATGTTGGGCATAGTAACTCGCTAGCCAAAACATGTAACTGGGATGTATTTTAGTAACACACTGATGTAATTATTCACCTTTAAACCTCTAACTGGACTGCATACAGTTTGGCTGACGGCGTAATGGAGACTGAGCTCAGAAATGCCCAGCTATGGCAAAGAGCTTTGCAAACAGGCTGTAGACCTTTCTGGAAGGACTCTGCATTTAGCAGCATTTATGCTGTGAACTAATTCCCATAAAGCCAGGCACCTGCAGCCTCACGAGCGCGACTGTGGCTGTGCATCACCCGCTGTTTGATGTGACACTGAGAAGCGGGTGGAAGGACAGGACCAGGGTCAGGGGAGCAGAAGATGCAGAGTGTCAGTAACAGTGCCATGGGGGAGAGGGACTTCAGGTAGGTTTAATTCATCTTAGTGAGGTGTAAATGCCTGAAGAAGCAGCCCAGAACTTTTTTTTTAATGCACCACGAAACTAGTTATTTTGGAGCAGAATAACATTTCCAAAGAGCGCCTTGAGAAGACGAGGAATGCCGCTGCACTTGGACGTAGCCCCAGCTGAGGATCAGAGTCAGCAGCAGTTGCAGTTCAGCAGGAGCAGCACAGCCTGAGCAGTATTTCCATCAGAAAGAACAGCTCCGATTAAGTTACTTTCCAAAAATGTCAGAGGCAATAGTGGCTAAAATAATTCATATTTTTTCAGCTATCAGGAATCCAGTTACTTCTGGATGCAACCACATCTCCATGTATGCCAATATGCTGTAACGTACAGCTAATTAAATCTAAGGGTTTAGCCGATTTCATTAGAAATGTAAACGGTGGTAATTTTCAACAAGTGGCTGCATCCGCTGAAAGCTCAAGGTTCTGCACTGACATATGAAAACAAAACATACTAATCATGCTTAATACTTAAAATCTTAATTTTAAATAACACCCTGACCTCATTTGCTGAAATTGTTTAATGAGACTGTCTAACACCTGAATAATGCATACCTCCTGTCAACCCATCAGCTCACAAGATTTCAGGCTCCAAGTTGTAATAGAGATGTATTATCTTTGTACCAGCTACTCATTACAGTCTGTAACAGGAATAGGAAATGACAGTACAAGGGCAATTTATGTGACAATAACTGAAATGAGAAAGGAAATTGATACCAATTTTTATCTATCTTGACGTAATCTTTGAACCGTGATTTTGAGCTTACTCAGATGTTGCAAACCAACAGAAATCTTAAGGATTATATATTGCAAAGGTCTGTGCATGTATATACATCCATCCATCCATATACACACATATAAAGGCATGTAAACACACACATTTTTCAATATATATTTGCAAATAGGGGCTTTGTGATCATACTTTACATGCATATAGGAGCTAGAATCAATAATGCTATCAATAATTATGCTTTCAGTTACACACAGCTTCACTAAGGTGAAATTGTTTAAGCTAAAATTTTCTAGGTTGGGAGATGCCAAATTTCTATTTTTAAATTTCAGATAAATACTTCGAAATACATTCTTTTAAAAGCATCTAAAAATCCCCAAAACAACCCTGTGGTCATTGTGGTGAAATTCTCTCATCCCTTGCTATTTGAAGCAAAAACTTCTAACTGGCCAGGTAAGTGCCCTTTTGCTCTCCTTCCACCAGAAACTGGGGAAATCCCAGGCTTTCCATAAACTGAAATCTGCATATGCTCCAGAAAGATTTACCTTTTGCTGCAAAATATTCTGAAAAAAAATATCCGTCTGCTCTGAACATGCTCTGCTCCGGTGAAAAAAAACTCCAAATCAAAACCCAACAACAAAACCAAAAAACATTGAACAGAAATAAATTTGAACACATTATTTTAGAAAAATACCATCTGTTGGCAGAATATTCCTGAGCCTCAAACTTCACTGAATAGTTGCTTGGATCTAATTGCCATTCTGAATGTTTTACCAAAAAGAGGCAGGTACATATAGGTCTCTTGCCAGAAGGTTAGACATTTGATTACACTTTTCATTAGCTTGCTATTCATAACATTTATTTCCAAATTCTATAACAGAGATGTTTATGGCATGTAAATAGATTAGTCTGAGCCCAAAAAGATTCAGTAGGTATTGATGTGTGCAGGATCTGCATAAATTGCATAGATCATTACAAAGTAACTTAATGTATTTCTATTTGTGGGGAAAAAACAGAATTGCAGCATAGACGTTGCATCATTCTCTTTGTCAATGACTTGCTTCGAAAGGGTCCCTGCCTGCTGTCAGGGGCAGCGGTGGCTCCCCATCCTCTGGAGGGTGAAAGCTGACCTCAAGCCCTACGCACGTTCTGTTTGCTCCAAGACCAGAGACCCTGAGGTACTGGAATGTTACTTTCTTTAAAGCAAGGCTTCTTTTTTTCCATTTTTCATGCTCCTCTAAAATACTGGCCCATACCTACAGTGAAGAAAACAACATAATACAGCTATTTCCCCAAGGAGGAGGGAGTTATTAATAAGTCCACAGCAATTTCCTTTGCACCATATAACATGACCCAGGATTTATAAGGGGAGTTAGATCTATGTAATGTACGTGTTTATGGAAGCATATTGGTAATTATCAATACTATTAATCTTCTAAGTACTTGTTTAGAAAGATTGCAGCAATATATCACTTATTGCTGGAGGAAATTAATAAAAGCATAAGGAATTGCTAAGCAGCCAGCCTTCCTGACGCTGCATGCAAAAGGCTCCATTTAACCGGCAGTCATGTTTCAAGCGGTACACTGCTTCATGTGACTAAACAATCTACAATTCAAGGGCACATCTATAAAACAATACTGATTTTTTTGTTTATCTCTGCACACAGTATGTTTAGGCATCTTTAATATGTATTTATTTCTGTTTGCAAACAAATTAATTAGAAGTATGTTTTAATTTTATCTGGAGCTTACAGTTAACCCCGTCTGATGCTTTGGAAGTGAAACATGTTTCAAGTAAGAGCTACTTGAAATCTCTACAGTGTAATAATGGGCAGGACATCCTGTTTTCTGTCCACAATCAAGGATACAATTTCTTCAGCCATCCTGAAAAAGTGCTGCAGCATCTGATCAGAACCCCAGTGCCCAGTGGCACCTTTATAAGCCATAACACCAAGCTGGAAGAGCGCATTTGACAAGTTGGAGGTGCTGATGCAATTAAAACAACATGATGCACCCTACGCGGACACTAATAGGCTAGAAGTACAGCACTAATTAGACAATCAAACTGAAAACAACCTGCATTAGCTTGCTCTAGGAAGATATCCCTCTCTAACGGCAAATAAATAGGTCTCCTGTAACCATTTCACTACTCACCAAGACGAGGGTGAAGGTGAAACGGGGCGTCACGTCCCCCACCGTGCTGCAGGTTGTGGGGGGACGGTACGAGACGACCACCACGTCTCAGGCGGGTGCTCCACCGCGCGGGGGAGGCGAGAGCCCGTCCCCCAGGGAGAGCTTCCTTCTTGCTGTTCAGTCGAGACCTCTGGTTCGTCACGCAGGACCTCAACACCCCAACAACTCATTTGTTACTAGATCACGGAAAGCAGCTAGTGTCCGTACGCAGGAGTCCGGACAGGTCTCTCCAGCCGGCTCGTGGCTCGGCCTCGGTGGCACCGACACATCCAAACCAGGCCTAAGCCACGCAAACTGAAAACTTTAAATGAGCTCAGCCTTTTAATGACCCCCGACAGCTTGTCAGTATGAAATAGGAAAACAGGGTGGGGATGGAAGAAGAGGCCAAAACTCTGGCTTTTTGGTCAAATGCAAGTCTGCTGCTCACTTCAGCAATACAAGAGATTGAACCCATATGCCTGCTTGTCCAAATCCAATAGCAGTCTACTTGGCAACACTTTTGCGTAAATCACATTTTTAACAAAAAATGTTAACAGTGAGACTAGCTTTACTTTACTTTTCATTCTGCATAACTGTTGGGAATTTCTAAATTTTGCTATCATATTAGAGGAAAAATTTGAAGGAAGTGGAACATATGCACGCTCTGTCTGCCCCTCCATCTGTCTGTACCAACTTCCTTCCTAATAACTTTTGAACTTCCTGGCCAATTTGAAGCACATTTGCTACAAGGAGAGATTTCTGAAGGATGTGTCTGCAGGATTAGTAAAACTCAGTGGATAGTTAGAAGAGAGATGCACCCAACTCTGAGCATCTCCCTCCCCCCTTTTGGTTTGGCCAGCCAGCCAACCAGTCGGCATACGTGTAATTCAAACAGCCACGATACAGGCTGCTGCTTGCACAGCAAATGATACAGGGGTGTGGGAGGGAGTTCAGGCACTGCAAGGATACTGTGGAGACAACTATGGGAAGGAGTCACAGGGAATGTGATGGAGAGTGCTGCTGTGATAGGGTATGCAGAAGACAAATCCTTGGAAAAATAAGATTCAACAATTTCACAGGGATTTTCTTTACTTTTTGATTTTGACAGTTCAGGGATACTTGCAGAGGTTTGGATGTGAAAACATAATAAACCTGGGACCTGCTGAGTTAACTCTGTATAGAGAAAGAGAAGCAATATCACCAAATTTCCCATGAGAACCTGCAGTTCCTCTAGGAGTGATCCATTTTTCTCTCCTTCAGGCATATCAGTTCCTCCAGGAGAGATGCATTTCTGTTCAAAGCATTAGAAGCTGCATTCATAGAAGCCAGCCAGGTATGGGAGCTGGTCAGCCAGTTCCTTGCATTCCTACAGTGCCTCCTATTGAGCAACCTCAAAGTGCTTTACAGAGTCTAACAAAGGCAGGCATGCATGGCAAGATGACATCTATTGGTATTGGATCTATGGCATACATGGGGTAAAACAGAGCATGGAACATGAACTACCTTTCTAAAATTCCAGGTGAAACATAAGGCATGAAAGCAGACTCTGCGTCTCCTGGCCACTCTGCCTTCATGCTTAACCCACAGAATCATCCTCACTATTTCCCATTGCTTGAACAACACAAGCCTTAGAGATCTAGCCATCGCTAAAGTAAAAAAAGAAAGTTACCCATTTGAAAAGCAAAACAACCAAAAACCAGCTGGTACATGACACATCTTCTTCTCCCCATGCTAGATTTCCTCCTTTTCTCCACTAGTGCTTTTGGCTTTTGAAATATATTAAAACTAAATACAGTCAAAATAGTTCTCATAATGATGCAACTGCCTTGTAATACACGAGCATACTCTCAACACTAGCGTAGTAAAATGCAATCCTGGTTTCAGATGCTAATATTACTGTGGTCAACAGTTTTATTGCCTAGTTGCATTAGCTGTATCTTTGCTATTCAACAGGCTCTGGGGGTCATGATACAGGATTTCAATAGGGATGCAGCTGGCCAAATTTCTGATCCTAAAATTCAGGGCAAAGCATTTCAAATTGCAGGAGGACGCATACTATAAATATTGCATACTAAATCTGCATGTAGGGGGCCAAAAAGGGTCTGACAGAACATCACATAATCTTCATAAAAGAGAGAGAGGCAGGAGGTGCTCTTCCATGACCTCTTATGGGAGGTGGGTGGGCATCTTGTGATCAAACTTCACTGCAGGGAGAACAAAGCACTGCAACAGTTTTTCATGGAATACTGGCCAAGCCATTTAAAATTAGACATCTGCTCATTTTATCCTTGTGTAGATATCTGTGAAATACAGCCAAAATCATTACTAAATCATGCATTGGGTACTAGGCAAAGCTGTGCTAGGTTGCTTGACAACAAGCAAGCAAAAGAAAACTTGGTGATTATATTGTCCTTACGTAAAAACTACATTATGTCCCAAGTTTGCTGCAGCAAAAAGTCATAAAATATTTTCTTGGTTATAGACCAAATTCTGACCTGAGATACAGAAACGTAAATCCAGGGTGAGTCAACTGCACTCAGAGGAGACGCTTCCCATACAAACTTGCTAAAGGGAGAGCAGAGCCTGGCTCCTGTGCGGGTAGGGAGCAGACATCTGCCTTTGTTTTTTTATGTCTGACAGAAATGTTCAGTAAAGGTGATACAAAGATGTGGAGAAGCAATCAGGATAGAGAAATATGAATGTCTCAGAAATTTTGTAAAACCAGGTTTATAAACTCATGACAACAAAAAGAAAACAAACTGATACAGCATATTTTGAGACTTGCAAATACATTGTTAAAGATCTCTTCAGTCTATCTACTGTCATGCAATAGAGAGAGAAATGTAAGAAGTTATTCTGTAATTTTACATGAAAAAAATCTGCTACAGCTATCAAGATTAATCAGCCCTGTGCCCCTTGTACTTCTGCCCTTGCTCCAAAATACTGTGAATGGGAAGGTGACATATACCATTGTAGATTAGACAGACAATGGACTGAACAGTAGCACTACTTCCAGGGAAATAAAATGCAAAATATTCTTGCTCCTTCTTTGAATGAAGACAATGATAAAGAAGAAAATATTTACTCACCTATGATGGTCTTCGGCACTTATTTACCTACCGCCTTTGAGATCTGGAGTGTCCTTACCATTAAGGCCTGCATAATAGGGCAGAATAACTTTTCTCTTTTGTAACTGAGGAAATTCAGACACACAGAACTAAATGAGACTGCCCAAGATGACAAGTCTCTTGGAAAACAGAGCATCACTTCAGCATTTTCTAAATTAGTAGTAGCACTCTCACCAAACATCCTTTTGTTTCTCTTCTTGTGTTACTATTAAAGAAATAAGAATTGGGGAAATATATCCTGAAGTGTTATCTCCACAATAATTACTGAAGACAGATTGTAGCCTTTGGTAGTTTTTCCTGGGATGTATTTAATAGTAGCTATTATTTTGGTTGGTTATTTTAGGGAATCCTTGACTGCTCTAAACTCCACAACTTTCTTTATTATTGTAAGAAAACACAAACAGGGACTATCACAGCAATGCTAATCCTGTGTGAGAAACTAGGACCCGTAAGTGAGTAGAAGGGAAGTTAGTGAGAGAATCTCAACTACTGATATAACCCTATAGCCATGAGGATAGGAGGGTGAGGAAAGTGTGCTTTTTATGGAAACATTTAACACACCAACAGGAATACAAATCAAGCTCCATTAATTTAGCTTTAAATTTTAATGAATCAGGATGTGTAGTTTACATAAAGAAGGATTTACTTGATAAAATATTAATATTTTTTGCCAAAAGAACTGTAAATTGCAAGTTAATATAGTTTTCCTTAAATAGAACATCAAAAGCTCGAAATCACTGAAACAGCACGCAGCAAATCAAAATGAGCCAAAATTCAGGAAGAGCAAAATATCATGGTCAGTCTCAAGGACTGGACCGTTGGTAGTCCACAGTAATTACTTCATTTAACACAAGACACGAAAACTTTAAAAATAGAAAGTGTCCTGCATTCGGTTACACTCCAGACGATGGTGGTTTGATTTACCTAGGTAGCCCATGGCTTGCATCCCAGCTGAAGAGCTGCATAGCTGGAGCGCTAGCTCAGGCTCCCCACAATTAACGGGTCTCATCCCCTGGGTGCAGCAGGCATTACGCCAGCTCCGCGCACAGAGAGCCGAGGCACAAGCCGCAGTTGCTGGGATCACACGCTGCGTGCCAGGTACGTCCTGGCCACCTCTCGAGTGCGTGTCAGGAGGGGACCACGCTCACACAGCCTTCCCTTTCACCCCGTGCCCTATTTTCCAAGGGAATCTGGCAGCAGAGACAGAGAGGAAGCCATAACGCACCAAGGATGGACAATGTCAGGAGAGGGAGCTGGCATCATCTCGGGTGGGAACTTGGACTGAGAGAGGAAAACCCTTCTGCAGCAACTGGCATTTCACTTCAGGAATACCCTGATTTTATTCAGGCTCTGCTGCTGAAAAGCAGTCAAACCGAACTGAAAAAAACGTCTTTGTGCTTTAATAACAATCTACAAGGAGTCAAATAACTATAAGGTTAAACTGGCACCACTTCTCCATGAATTTGAGGCTCAAGCAACTTGCACAAAGTCATGCAGGAAGCCTGAACCCAGATCTCCAGAGACCTGTCACAGACCATCCTTGTATGGACAAAGTTGACACAAGTCTCCAGCTTTCTCAGCCACCAGTCGTGTTTTTTTCATCTGGGAAACATCAAAGTATCTTCAGGGTCTTTGATCGCCTGCTGTTACGTGCTTGTTTTTCTTTAGGCGTCATTACAAAACGGCCATCTCATTCATATGGATATCTTTGCTACGTGCTTAAAAGTAACACCGGAAAAGTGAGTCACTCAAAAATATTTAGTTTCAGCTTCCCTAGAACTAGAAAAACTGAAGAGTATAACTAGAAAAACTGAAAAGCATCTGCAAATGAAAGCCCACTGGTTTCAAACTACAACGCATTACTGCTTCATTTTCCAAGTTGGCAACTAGGGACTTCAGACACACAAAAGTAATAAAATTTGCATGATCACCTAATGTCTCTATTAGTCTGAGGAGCTTTGGTACTCAGGGTATGGAGAAGAGGTTGCAGGACGGAGTAAAAGAAGATAATATGCAAAAAAACCCCACCCCACCACATTATGCGTCTGTGAAGAAATAGTAAAGATCCCTATTAATCTTTGCAGGATGGAAAAAAGCATTTATTGACTATACCTGACAAAAAAGAGCAAGCAAAGAATAAAATAGACTCACATTGAGCTGGAGGTCATCTGTCCACTGGCCAATGAGGCGGTAGCCGGGGGTGCTGGTGTTGGTGGTGTGGTACTGGAAGATGTCGTAGCGCCCTGGGGCATCACCATTTTTGTTGAACATCACTGGAGTGCCAGCACTGCCTGGGGGAAGGAAACAAGACAAAATCCAACCAACCAATGCCAAATCTTTACAATACTTTTTTTTATTTAGTCATGGTTGAGAGCTTTCAGACTGGCAATGTATTTCAGGCAAAGGTCATCTATCACCCAATCTAAACTGGATACTTCAGGACACAGTGGCATCATCCTAGCCCTCTTCCAGAGATTAATTCTCTCTGCCCAAACCTAATGACTAAAAATAAAACAAACAGAACTAGATCAGCCTGACTTCACTCTAGCTTTGCACAAAGCAAGAAATATCAGAAGGCTTTTCTTCCTGCCCTCCAGCCTCCCTCCCATCTCTCTTTCCTCGGGGAGTTCTTTAGTGAAAATCACTCCTGTGAATGGAGCCTCTAAATGATTTTTTTCCCCCAGAAAATGTTCCATCTGCTTCTGAGAGATACTGCTGTCAGAAGTCAGCCCAGGTCTAGTGAATCTTGACTAGCATCCAGAAATAGCTTCCTCCTCCACAATATGTTCTTATTCCCATAATCAGCATGCAGTTGGGATGGAAAAGAACAGACTAAGCTATAGGAAAACTGTTCCTTGTGTACTCCTTTATTTAGGCTCTACGACACTGACATAAGCTGAAAAGTGTCTCAGTCAGGAACAGTTCAGGATCAGGATCCTGAATTAACTTTATTTGACATATACTAAGGTGACTAGCACAGGTAAGGAAGTGCAGGGCAAGCAACAAGGCAAGGATACCCCCACAACCCTTCCTTTGTGCCCGGTGCTGAGCAAAGCCAGCCGGCAGCCTGGAGGTGCACCAATAGGTGAGCAATGGGACAGACGATTCTTGATCCTCAGGCGAGTTCTCACCTGAACATCTGCATTTTAATTACCATGGCATTAGATGTGAACCCTTTCTTAGATAAGAATTCAAAGCAGCACTGAATTTCCTCAGATCTCTAGGTGAAAACTTCAAGGGTGACATTTATTTCATGACATATTAAAATAGGTTTCAGTAGGGTAGAGTAATATTGTGTCAAGATTGAAGATTATGACAATACTCCAGCATATCTATATTCAAAGCTTCCTCCTCCTGCATAACTTTTTTTCCCTAAAGCAATGAAAAATCTCTCCTGTTGTAGCATTGAACTTTAAGATTATGGTTTTCTTCATGATTCCCATTCTTCATTGAATTCCAGTGAGTGAAAAAAGATTTGAAGGAATGAATTAGCATAGTTTCCATTCTAGCTCTGGTAAATTGTTTCCTGTCTATCCTACAATCCTCTGAGATCAGATACAGATTCAGTTCAAAGGCTGGTTCAGAAAATCTTCCACTGAAATCTGCCCTCATTGGTTCCTTATGAGCACTGGGTAGATATTTAATTGTCATTACAGATTAATGTAGCCAGAATACATTTACAGTGAAAACACTTAAAGTGAATAAGAAAAAATGGCTGTAATTCCTAGGCTCCTTCAGCAAGTCAGCACAAATGGTAAATTGGATTTAGCTAATCACAACTCTTAAAAGGCTGTATATTATTAGTTAAGCTCGGTTTTGTCAGAGCTGACAAAAAAAGTACAATTCAAAGGGTAGGAGCTCAAGCGAGGCTCCCAAAATACAATATAGACGTTTGTGGTTTCCCCGCATCCCGACAAAACCCCAGCATGTGCATGAAGAGTGTCCATGTCTGTGTCTGCACGTCAGAAGGCAGACCGAGAGCGGACACCATCATCGTGGCCATGCCAAAGTCAACAGTGCCAAGACAAACTCTGCTGCCTCAAAGTCTTCTGTAGGCTGAGGGGAAGCAGCCAAGAGCATGTCTACAGTCACCTTCGTGGACCATCAGGAATGTCGCTCAGAACCCTCCTGGCTAAGCCACAGCCACCCCACCACAGTGCATGGGGTAGAGCCAACCTCTCCATCCCCCGGCTGGGCACCCAGAGCAGGTTCCCTGCCTGCCTGCAGACGGTGCTGGCAGAAACCCTGATCCCTGCTCAAGGGGCAGGCAGTGGACAACAGGGTCAATAAGCAGAAGGCCAATGCGAAGGATAGGTGCTGTTATGGACCTAAGAGGTCCTAAAGTGAGAATGTATCAGGAGCTGTCACTCCAAAACATACCACTTCTGTGTTTTGCAGGAGCAAGAAAACTTTTTGTAGGTTACTGCTAATTGTTGCTTTGCATAGCTGCATGCAGACAGCTTTTAAACACTGACGTTTAAAATAATCCTTACGATCAGTGAATGCGCTTGGATGCTACAGGGCTGCAGACTCCACAGCAACACGGCATGATACAGCATTGTCTGCTGGGTCACCTCCAGAGGCCCCTAAAGGCACAGTCCCTTGGGACCATCGACCTCATGCATGGATGTGGATACTTGATAGTCAGCAGTAAACACCTGTTGCTATTTTCAGGTACACACACATTTATGCGTTAAAATTCTAGACAAAAAAGCTGTGAAAAGTCTGGGATCTGTAGGGAAGACGAATAAGTATAGAAACGCAAAGAAGCGATAATCTCAGGTCATAAGTCAAGCAGAAGCGTCCCGTTTCCTGACTTTGAAGTTGGAGTAATTGGACTCCTGGCAAAGTATCTACTTAGTAAGTGCAAGCTTTCTTTAACCTTTGTGTGGGCTCTGGTGCATGCTTTGGTGCTCTTTTTGTACCATCTGTCTGGAGGAATCCATCAGTCCTGTTTTAAATTGCTACAGCATTTCAGTCTCCACTTGCAATTCAAGTTCCTTTGTGCACTTAGGAAAATAATAAAAAGTAATGTATGAAAACCTCCCTACAGAGAAGAGAGAGTATTTTCAAAATGATCCTATTTGTTATTTGACTTCTTGATCTTCTAATTATTAAAACATATGGTTGTTTAGTTGTGTTTTGATAATTTAAGATTTCTTTTCCTTCTATTAAGTTTTACAAGAATTTTGCTCAGCCCCAGAAAACACTTCAGAAACTGAGTATTAGCCTCTAGACTGCAGCTTCTTGCTCATTCAGAGGCTATGACAATTTAATTCATCTTCAGTTCCCACCAAGTAAGCTGCCTTCTCACTACACAGACACAGAGAGTACATGACACCCTTTCACCTGCAGGATGCATTCAAAAAACCACACAATCTGACTGAATTTGTAGAATTTTGATATCTTCATCGCCACAAGATAAGAAGTGAATTAATAGGAGAAGGACAGGGTGCTAGACAGGTGTAACTAGTTAAGGTGTCTCTTTATTATTCAGTTCACGTTTACTGCAGTTTGAGGACCTGAAGGGCTCATACGAACAGAATCTTTAGCTTTTTCAATAGCAAAAATACAAGCACTTTGCACTTCGAGATTTTCAGAATCTCACTGCATGAGCACTTGAGGTTTTTAAGTTTTCCATATTTGGGGCCTTTTTGTTCTCAAGGTAGTGTGATGATATCAAAATTCATACTGAGCTCCTAGTACAAATCCAGTCTCTCCTCATTAAAGCGTTGCTTGAACTCTTCCTGCATGAATGTCATTATCTTTGCAAGGAAGAAAAGACTCCAAAAGCAGGTACAGACAGGATGATTTCAACTGCACGGTGACAAGGAGATCTATTACATGCAAAGAGGATCTCAAGCTCACGGGCTCAGGATGCTTGAAAATGGGCTACATTTTTTCTCTCTGGCACACAGTCTGGAGAAAGCACTCCTACTGCTCTACTTTCCAGTTTTACTACAATTTTAGGTAGAAGACTGGGAGAACAGGATTTTAAGCATAGACTAAAGAGTGCTTTTCAAGTCCTAACCTTCATGAGATGGAGTTGCACGGCTGCACCGGTGACTGAAGGAAGGGCAGGTTAAGATGAAGGCTAAAACCAAGAGAGCCGATACGAGCCCAGCAGCGCACTCCTCTGTCCCTGCCCTCCCGACCACAACATGATGGCCAAGGAACACATAGGCACCAGCACCCGTGTCCCAGGAGCTCCCAAGCTTTATCAACAGGAATACACCACCCATACTAGGCAAAGCCTCTCTCATTGCTTCTTCCATTCCCTCATCGCTCTGCATTCTTCAGACCGGCCTCGTCCGTTTGGCGAGTTATATGATGGTTGTTTATCCTGCACCGCTGGGAAGACTGAACCAATCCACAACAATTCCAGGAATTTACTTTTATAGAATACCGAGAAGAAACTGGCTATCTTTCCATAGTCCAGGGAATGAGCCCCAGGAGGGTCGTAGCTGAACATGGAGCCTGGGTGTACAAACACATGTGCAGTTATGCGCTATGAATATGACAAGAAAAAGCTAAACTCTGCCCCTGGATAATGAACCTTAGAAGGAATTGGTTCTTTTCCCATGGAAAATGCCTACAGCCAGAGAGCCAAGAGAAATTAAAAAGGTTTAAAGCTATCTCAGTTTTGTTACCATTCTCCTTCCCGTGCTAAAAAGCAAACCACTACTTCAGTCACTGTGCTGGACATGAGTTACATGTATACAAGCAAAGAAAAACACCATATGGCCATGTAAATCAATCAAAAATAGAGAAAAAAAGTAATCTTTTAAAAGCCTGACCAAGGAAACACCAATAAGGAAACCAAAGTTGGTGTAAACCAATTCTTGGAACTGGACGGTAGGCAACATTACTGTGACACCCAATTTCTCATAAATTATTTCCCACCACTATTAAAATGATTAGATGACTGTTCAGCATCTTTATATGCGAGAACTGTCTAGAGATGATCATGTATGAGCTGCTTTTCAGTACTAAAATGGCCCAAGTGCAATACTGTACACGAATGCTGTACTTCTACAGGAGCTTTGTCCTTTATAATTAACCTTCCAAAATGAGGAAAGTAGAACTCTCCAGACCTCCTCAGATCATTCATCTCAGAACTTGCTTCTGGCTGTAGTTAACACCACTTACTTCAAGGAAAGAAATTAAAATCTCCTCATATTCACCTTGCTGTTTATAAGATGATTTATACAGGAAGGAAAAACATCCTTGGCACAAATGACCAAACTTGACCATGAAATACCATCTGTGTTCCTACCTTTAAATCTCTCAGGTCCTATTGGCTATGTGTGGGTTTTGTTAAGTTTATTAATAAAAATGTTTATTAGTGGATCACAGCAGGGAACACCTCGCCGTGCTGCCCAACGAGGACATGAAGCTCATGCAAAACCCTCTTCCCAGGCAGCGACAGCCCTGGCTGCCTCGCACATTCTGAAAGGATATTTTTCAGTACTTTCCTAAATGTGTTCTAAATATGTGTTTGGAGGTCTAACTTCTGGCTCCTGGTTAAATCTCAGATCTCTATCTTATACAGAGCTAGGGCAAGAGCAGTAAGACCTCCTGGTAAGTACATTAGCAAGGTTTATGAAGGAGAAATAACATTAAGTTGCTGTAATGTTACCTGCTGTAAGCGATTTGCTCTGGTGCCTCTGGGCTGGTTGCAAGTGAATGTTTGTTAGTGAAACTAATAATATTACAGTGAAACATATAGAGGCAAGGAAATTTTGCTAATATTTAGGCCTGATTTATATAGTGTAATGCAGAGAAAAAATACATGAAAACCCATTGTACTGTCTGAAACAGAGGGCTGGTATTGCAACGAACACTGCCACATTTGGGAAGCACAGGTGGATAAGTGATAAGCAGACAAAGAGATAAAGTCCTCCCATCCTCATTCCAAGGATGTTTCATCTCCTCTGAAGTCTTACTAGAGGAACGAAGGTTGGAGTAACTACTCTAAATCACATAGTTCTGGCTCTGCAAGTAGTCCTGGCCCTTCAGCCATCCTCTCCCTTTTCTCGAGCATGCAGCTATGCTGGGTTCAGGCTACCAGAATTTCATCCAGTTAGTTTTCTCCAAGTACAGGAAACAATACAAATAACAAGAAGAAAATGATGTGTGATGCTAACAAACTTCTAGGGTTTCAACAGGCATATTTAGTCAGAGACAAGCTTAGGCTTTTACCCAGTTATTTCTCCCATAGGAAATCAGCCTTCTGGAAGGTATCCTAAAATAGCAGCAGAGATTTCTGTCTTTGGGCAGTTGTTGCCTATTTGCCTTGGCTACAACATGTTTTCAAATAGATACTAAATAAACATGGTCTTCTGCCACAAACTCTAGCATAACCACAAAAAAAGTCTTGATCTGCATTGAATGAAAAAAAATATATAAAGTGAAATTAAATGGAAAAAAGCCACATGGGTCAATATGCTACTGAAGAAGCGGTCTCAGCTCACCGTTGAAGTTAACGCTGCGTATGTACTTGAGCAGCTTTTTGCCTCCCGCGTGCTCCATCTCAGGGCAGACCCCTGGGTAGTCGGCACAGAGGTCCTTGTTCATGTGGTGGAGCGCGTGTGCCATAGCGTACACAGCATCGATCACAAACTGGACCTTCCCCTCCTGCTCATAGTGGGAGTCTTTGCCAATTCTCTCCTGTCCTGCACGTTAAAAACAAACACACACACATATACAGACACACAGAAGGACAGTAAGGAACAGTATTTTCCTGGTATCAAATACAAATGAATCCTCTTGGAGCACATTTAAAGAACTGCATGTTTTAGTCAATACAATAAAACATTTTGAGTTATGGTTGTACTAATTAAAACAAAACCGAACCTTCTTTCTTGATAGTAGAATCATCAAGACTTCTTCTTGCAAGTTATTCTACCATAATCCAGAAAAACAAATCCTACCATAATCACAAACTCGAAACTCTAACCTACAGGGACCATTGTAGAGAGAGAAAACACCAGACTCCGTATGCTCCCAAGTATGTCTTTGAAAGAAGAAAGCATTTAAAATAAAGCACAGCTGGTATTTTAAAGTCTGATGTTTTGTTCTGCTGCAAATCCCAGTCTCTAATTGAAAGACAGAGCCAGATTGAGGGAAGAAAGAATCACTTCAGAGATGCAACCGAAGGGGTGCTCCAGAGAATTGAGCGAACGTGCCTGCTATTAACACCACCTCAGGAAGCTCAGTATGTTTGCATTAACTATGCACTCCCCTTCTCCCCAACCTGCAGAGACTGAAATGTCCTTCAGAATCCACTGATTGCCTTTAAAATATTTTAGCAGGCAAGAACTTAAGGAATCCAAATGCTTAATGTCATCCCAACTGCAACGGGGGGGGGGAAAGCAGTGCTTTGAAAGTCGTTCCTTGATCGCTGCAGCACCCAGCATGTTAGAAACTACAAACCCTCTGCCTGCGATCTTCTCATCCGACAGGACAAGGCACCAAAAAAAAGTCTGAGAGAAGGGAGGCAATTTGCAGATGGAAAATCAGAACACAGAAAAATTAAACCACAAAGAGCCAGAAGAACTCAATAGTGGTGACAAAAAAGGTGAATCTAAATATTTTGAGTGGTAGGCTTGTGCCTTAAACATTCTATCCCTCTCAGACTTTAGATGGATATGTAACCTGGTAACGTGACTGTAAAACCAGGCAATAAGGTGGCCTCCTTGCTTTTATGGTTGTGTGAACAGATAACTGGGTGCCTCCGCAATTAAGCGGCAAACCAAACAGTATTTTCAGAGCTTGAAGCAAGCCACAATGGGTTGAGAGTCAGGAATCTTTGACCCCCCCCCCCCCCCAATTGCCCCACAACTTCTTGTTTTACCTTGTCCAAGTAACACCTGCATGATTCAATCTGTCCAGCTGCAAAATGTGTGATTATACCCACCTATCTCACCAGGGTTTCATGAAACTTAATTACTGCTTGTGAAGTGTTCCAAGCTGCATCGATGAAAGCAGCAGAAGTGCAATCTATTATTTTCCAAGGGTGGCAACACCACATCCCATTTGTTCCCCCTGCAGCATCACACTTCTTTCTAACCTCACATCGGTCTTGACCACCTTCCTGCAGTCCCTGCAGGTCTGGGTACTGCCAGGAGGTCCAAGAAACCCACCCTCAGAGTCACCTCTTGCAAATATTTTAGAGACATTCAATCAAAGTAAATGCTCAGTTTGAGGAAAATTCCTTTGTTAACACCCTTAATTAGAAATAGGGATGAGTGAATTTAAATTAGTTGATTGATACCAATAAGGAAAGGAAATCAAGTTGTTAATGACTGTGAGAACTAATGATCTTAACAGAGGCAAGAAGTCCCTTTTCTTGTTGCTGCTCAACTAACATGTTCATATCTCTCCCTCCTGTGCTAATGAATGGCAGCCTCACCGGCACCAGACCCCGTTGTCCAGAGCCAGCGCGAGCCACCTCCTTCCCTGGCAGTGCTGGGTTTGCAGAAAGCCATCACCAGGGAGCAGGCCAGGTCTTTTCCAACATGCCTTCCCTTGGGGCACTGTCTTGATTCAGCTATCAGGCTGAATCATTTTGTAGCCAGCCTATGAGCAAAGTTTTTCAATTTTTTTTTCAGCTCATGAGAAAAAGGCAGAGTCCTAAGCAATCCTTTTTTTTCTTGAGTGGAGAGGCAGTAGACCAGAATTATGAATGAGCACAGAGAGATGACCACCCTTTTGCAGAAATTTTACAAGCACAAAGAATGTCTAAATAGGTCCACAGGAGCAATTTGCTTTAAGATAGGCAAAGATATAATCCCACTATATGAACATCTTTATTTATCTACAACTTTCCTCCTTCTTTGGTTCCCTCTGTTATTACCAAACTGCACCATTTACGTCTGATCCACTCAACGTACATATTATGCTTGAGAGACTCCCTACCAAAGCCCCTCAATTTGAAATCTCAGCTACACTGCAAACATTGAAGTCCTACAAATAATTCAGCAGGGTAAAAGAGCTTCCAGACTGTGAGATCCACGTACTGTCCTTTTCATTATTTCACTCCCCTCTCATTGATTACAGAACTTATTACATTTCCAGGCCCTGACAAGGAAAATGCTTTTAAGTGGTTTCAGCTCAGCTACATAACCAAATTAGCAATGCAACAGAAATGCATGCCAAGGGAAGTGAATCCGGGATTGAAATGCTGCACACAAACAATACTGATTAGGCATATTAAGTTCCAGAAGCACGGCTGCCCAAATGCACAGCAGAAAGAAAACCTTTAGCAGTGAAGATACCTGTGAAAGGAACCCGAGTAAAATCCACTTAAAAAAACCAAGTGCAACGTTAACAGTGTCCAAGTATGAAAATAATAAAGATTTGAAAAACTTTATAGAATTTCCAGTAACAAGAATGCTTTCCTGTACTGAAAACAGCCAGTTAGTTGAGTATTAAACATCAAGAATTTGTGCACAATAAATCCAGATACGGATTCAAATGTAACTGCCCACCCAGAAAACATGCAAGAATTTATACAATTAGAACAAGAGTGTGCTATCCTTCATATAAACATAGGTTGAGTTACCTTTTAAAGAGACTTTATTGCAATTAGAAGTTTAGCCCAAATTTGAACTAGCAAAGAACCTGCAAACCAATTGCCGTATTTTACATATGTCAAATAGTCGTCAGACTTCAACACTAAAAAACAAAAATAAAATTAAATATCCAAATTAATGCACCTGGCTGAACAGAGTGTTCCCTCTAGTTTACACCAAACTACCACTGTAGTAATCCAGTGAGCAGCAAATCAGGCCCAAAGTCCATTTTCAGACAGGGATAAACCTAAGATGCACAATTTTAATTCCAGCTTCAACATTAGTGTGGCAAATATTTCCCCCTCTTAGGTTTAGCTGAAGATGCCAAGCAGAAACTTTTACCACATGCTTCAGCGATAGCTCCTGTATATATGGGTGTATAGAAATTCAATCATTAGTTATTCCTGAAAGAGAAGGAAACCCACAGAAGCCATTAACTTCTTACAGACAAAAGCAGCAATACCGGTGCTGCGTGTGCCTCCTGACAAAGGGGCAGTCTTGAACCCCCAGCCCAGTCATGTTAGGACATCGGGGAGGGTCTCGGGGGAGCGAAGCTTAGTGTAAGAGAAAGAACCAACATATGAACTCAGGTGCTGGGTGCAGCAAGAAACCAGGCAACCTTCCATACTGTCAGAAGACACCACAAGCACAGAAGGGAAACATAAACCAAATTTGCATTGTGATGTGCAAATCTTCTGTTCTCCTTACATGCCCCTGTTCTTTAAAGGTTGCCTTTTTTTTTTTTTTTTTTTTACCCCTTGGTGATCTTCAGAAGCCATGCAACAACATTATTTTCTTCAGCAATGAAGTAGCTGACACCTGAGACACATGCACACAAAGTGATTTCAAGAGAATGCACTTTTGTTCCATGGATTTGAAATGGAGTACCTTGGGATGTCACGAGAAGGATGAAACACAAAAGCAATTTATTGACATGAGCTTCTTTTGCTTCCAAAAGATCTATTTGAAGGTGATGACAAATAATTTAACCTCACTTCCTACTAGAGTCTCAAGTGCTCATCATCGTGATTCCTAAGAGACTGAGCAGCTAGGTCTCTTGCTGCAGGCAAATCCTCACAAGAGAAAAATTCTGCAACAAAGAGAGGAAAAAAAGCCCCAAACCCAGAGTAGTGAGAATACAGAGAGAAATAAGTCCTCTTGTACAATCTTCTTCAGATGACAGAAATGAAATGCAAGTTTAAGAACTCCTGGTCACACTTTTTGCATCTCCATAAAGGCGATGCTTAACACCTCCTTGTATGGAAAAGGAGGTGACAACACCGTTTTTCACATTACATTTTCTCAACATCTCTGCTTCAGTTGATTTTTCTGGACTCATCGTTGATCATCACATAATGTAGGGGATATGTTATGATGTATAAATAGTGTTGCAAGGACAATTTTTATGGCACATAATTCATGCAGACAGACATCAAAATCCCACTTCATTGGTGGTTACATTAGATGAATTCAGACACTGGTTCAGTTTCTGAAGGATTAAACACATTTTCAAAGGAACTTACATAACAGTACTGCTGAGAACCCAGTGATAGTCATCATTAACAAGAGATTTAATTTAAAGATTGCAGAATGCTCACAGTATCAAACAAGCAGCTATTATTTGTGCAAGTTAGAATTCAGCAGCTGGTTAAGTGCCAACAGAAAAATGTATACTCTTCATCCATCTCCAGCATATTTAGCATCATTAGAAACATGATGCCTGTGAGCAAAGAGACATCCATGATGCAACAGCTACAATTATTAGTCTATAACTGTGCAAGTGCCCATACATGCTATTTCATAATGACTCTGAAGCTTCCTCCAGCTACACACAGCCCAGAGAGCTCAGCCTGTGCAGCTGCAGCGGCTGAACTCGTGGCACTCCGGAAACATGCACAACACAAAAGGATCCATCTTTAATAGACAAGTACCTATGTCCAGGGGTCTCCAAAATAAGATCAGTGCTATTACTCCTCAGATACTCACTCATGGTATAGACACTACTGTACACACAGGAGGTGTAAAGTCTGAAGGCTTCTCCACATAAGCTCTTTATTTGAAAGTAGCTGAGTACTAGAGCTCGAAAAAACCTAACAATATGCTAGAGCAAATATTGTAATTTAAACAAGCAGAGTATGACAATCAGGCCTCTTTGCAATATAATCCATGTATTGTCATTTTACAAAGAAATACAAGATCCGATAATACAGCTATGTAGTTACAGTCATCTATCCAGCCCATCCTAATTCAGAAGATCTCATTATAGACAAAAGCCTTTATCTCAAGACCATCAATCCAATCCCCATGGATTCTCTTGGGGAAAGCAGATGAACTTCCCAGTTTCTACTGCTAGCCACACAAGAACATCCTTCTGTGCTAGGTTAAAATTTCAGGCTAAACATCATCTCCTTCAGGCTATGGCAAGCTGGCAGAGTCAGGGCAGCAGCACAGCCCAGGAATTCCGGCCAGAGCAGCCACCTCCCGAACGCCGGTGCATGCCAATTCTGCCGTATTTCTAACGGCCAAGGAAACCTCTCCCTCATCTCCTCCGCAACCTTCAGTATCAGTGTAGCTCTACAGCCTCCTGCCACCCTGATGGAGAGAGAGAACTTCATATCGCACAACAAACTTGGAAGTCAGACCAATGGTTCTATGCCAGTGACAAGCAGGGAAGCCTTTTTTAACTAGAAAGGCTTTTTTTCTTAAGTTGGTACACGCTGGACCCACAATCTGTACATCTACTCTTGCAGATGTCTAACAGATACAGCTGTACTCAGTGACCCTAGTAACACCACTAAAAACCCCCAGAAAGCAGGTGTAGTCAGCTTTAACTATGCCTAATCGGCTAACATTCTCTAATCAGACTTTGGAACCCAGGCTCTCACAATGCATTCCTCATGTAGGAGAGCAAAAAAAAAATTCCCGTACTGTTACTGGTCTTCACTCGTAAGTATTTAACTAAAAACCAAAAGCAGCATAGTGCAGCAGAAAGTCCTACTGAAAATTTGTTATTCCAATACCAGAAATAACAATATTACATAGTAAGGATCATCATCATAATAATTCAGCAGTTTACAGAAAGCCTTGATGTAATGAGTTTTGTGAAGCTACATCCACTTCCATGTGTCAGACAATTATTTTTTTCTCAGTTACTCTGATTCAACCCACTGTAACAGTTTCTGTTCTCAGGTGTGTATGTATATCTAAGGGAATAGGTTTTAGATTAGAAAACTGACCTAATTTTCTTACCTGAGATGTTTCCTGTGCATTCAACACTCCTATTAAAATATATGCGATAGGTGTCATTTATATTCCAATGCTGAAATACTACATTCATAAAAATATCAGCACCAGGCTAGCCAACACTGATGTAAATCAGAGACACTTTACAGCTTTATATTGCTAACGTGCAAATGAAGAAAGCTTCCCGTAGCAATAATTGCCAGTGAAGCCAGTGATCAAGCAAATGTATGGAAGAAGCACTTTTTAATGATTAGAAAGTCTAAACTGGAGCTATCTTTATATTTGGGCACTTGGGTAAAAATGCAGTTTGCAAATAGAGGAATATGTATGTAAATAGCAAGAGGATAGTCATTGAATCACGGAGCTTTGTTGGGAAATCACCTTGGCAATCTAGAAACATAAGCAATTCTAAGAAATGTATTTCTGAAAGATAATAGAATTTAGAAATCCATAGAACTGGTTTACCTTAAGAATAAACTCTTCAAGATTGGTTTAATGTTGGTTGAACCAACTATTGCAAGGTTCTTTTAGGAATTTCAGGTATATATATTTTGAATTACTACGACGCTAAATGAGAATAACTTTTTGAATTGAAAGCATAGAGGTCATTAAGCTATAATGCCTGCTTGGACAATTTGATATTATATGGAAAACTCTTTGTTTTTGAGTTGTACATAGCCAGTCAACTTGCAAAGTAGTGCATAATATGGTTCGTTTGCTCCTAAACTTGTGCACATCACATTTTTCAGAGAAAAAATTTGACTTTTCTTTCTCATGGGTGTTAGCATCGATATGTTTAGGCAGTCTGAAGATAATTGAAGTATTTACAAAATAAGATGCAATGCAATCTATGAAAAGAACAGAGAAATGAAATCCTGGGTTTCAAATTTAAGTCAAACATTGGCTAACCATGCATCCTCACAAGTCTTAGCATCTCCGAGCTATGGCTAGAGCTGTATTGCGGAGAAGAGTCAGAGGAGTCACCCAAAGATGAGCTGGGCTTGGTAAGAAGTAGTTTATTGGAGCACATATTGAGATGTGTCTTGGATTTCCCCCTCGCCCTGCCTTGAGAGGGAGCCTATAGCCAAGATCACGGACAACTTGAAAGACAATCACCATCAGAAAGAAAAGAAGAAGCAGAAGTGGTCAATGGAAATATGTTACAAAAGTATGGATCAGCCTCTGACTAGCAAGGAGGAAGAGGCAGGCCGCACCAGCAAAGCAAGAAAACAACTGCCTAGACTGCTTATTTACCTGCATCAGAGCATGGGATGTAATTGAGACGATAAGTTTCCCATCCTGGTCTGCCCTTTAACCTTATTCGTAGCTTGCAGGGCAAGCTAAAGAAGATAAATTTTAGTGTTTACCCTTTCTGCACTGAAATATTATATACCTTCACACACATGCATTAACACACATTTCATACCTCAGAGCCTGGAGGAGAAAATGCACAGAGCAACCTCTGTAACAAGAGCTAACCAGAAGCTTTTTTGCTCATGCCTATGTCATTAATCACACACCACAAAATCCTGGGCAAAAATCCACCCCAAGATACAGGCATGTAAATCCTGCTGTGTCCAGTGACAGCTGGAAAAGGGTATCCAAGCCGAATACTTGACCTAAAGCAAATTATTTTACAATTTGTATACAGGATTCACGGCAACCAGCCTTACTTTAAGTATTTCTGTATTTCAGCACCTTGGGGCTAACCACTGCTTAGGACTAGACTACAGTTTAGGACTACTGCCTAGGCAGGACTTCTTACAGATGACAACAGCGGGCATTAACAAAATGACTTGGTCAGGTAGAAAGATCTAATATCATTGGCCAAGATTTGGAAAAAAAAAATACTGCTGATTTTTTTTTAAACTTGTTCTGTTGGGCGGGGGGGGGAGGATAGCAACAAAGCCTGGACCTCCACAGCCTTAGCTGCCCCACCACAGAGCTTACAAGTCCGTCAACTTGTCTTTGCATTATGCACAGGGATAATAAAGCACAGCTGCAGAAAAAATTCATCTTGATGCACAGAAAATTGACTGCTAACTAAACGGAGCTGACTGAACTGCTCAGCCCCTGTGCAGCCTTGGAAAGGCATTTCAAGGTACACTTATGTTGAGCACACCCACAACAAGAGACAGAAGGTTTTGCAAGCTGCACATTCTTGGACAAAAGAAAAATGTACTGTGGATGGTTTGGATCCTCCTAAACCTGTTTTTTCTGAAATTCTGAGGAATTCTTGATATTTGCTGTAGGACCAGCTGTAGTGTTATGCACAAGCCTTCCCACGAATAGGAAGAGGAGCCGGGAGCAGCCGGCGGTGCAGCCCTGCGCTGCTGCCTGCGAACACCGGGCAGCTTTCTGACGGAGCTCTGGTTTCATCCTTGCATCCCGGCGATAGCAAACGCTTGTTTCTATAAACCTGCCACCCCGAACCTTGAGCAGCGCTAGAGATGGAGCACCTTCTGCACTTACAGCCCTCAACACCCTCAGTGGGAATCAGTCTAAATTTAGCCCCTCTTCCCGACATGATTTATCTGGCACTGTGAACAGTGAAGGTCTTCTGACACCCTCAAGTCCAACAGATATTCATCCTAATGAATACCATAAAGCTGTTCTCATAAAAAGTGAATCACGCACACCATGGCTCCTGGCATTTGTTTAAAAAAATGCTTTAGATATTGGCCATCTGCCATTAAGTTGCTTGAAACATCTCAGACAATTTATTTTTTCCTGAGATGAGGAATTTTGATAGCATTTTGAAAACTATTTTTCTTTCCATAGTAAATTGCACTGTGCTAATCTATTAATGCACTAGATCACTTCTTGTAGTCAAATTATAAATAATATTCTGATATCCTCAGGCTCTGCTATTTGCTACATCTTTTGTTTCTCATTATTTTTCTTCCCTAACATATGGCTCCATAGTACAAGCCATTTTGACTGCTGGTGAAAAAAAGACAGGATATTGCTATTAGCTTCTTTATCCTCACACCCCCTCCCCCCAAAAAACCCAAATCCCAGTTACTGGTATCATTTTAAACCAAATCACAGATAATGAAGTGGTTTGCCAAAATTACCTGGGTTGTCTTCCCCCACTCCTCCTTCTTTCCATGGTCATGAAACTCAGAACAGTGCCACATTTGGGGTGACATGCCAAATCCTGCATATCTAGACTTGGGCTTCCAGCACTGTGGATTCATGATATATTTCCCAGAACCACCATTTGTTTTGAGAAAACCCTGACCAAGCATAGCTCTCAGCACTCTGTATTACATCTTTCCCTTCAAAGGTAAATCCCCCAAAAGCAGTTACAGGAAATTCTGACAGACGTACGGCACACATGGCACAACTTTACTGTAAAATATAAACATATAGGGTAACTATTCCTTTGCTACTTTAACCTTTTCCTGCATTAAATGGAAATCTGACCTTTTCTTCCTTCCCTAAACAACAGCTGTATCCAAAGCACACTGAGATTTGAGGCAGGACATTCACCAATCTTGTCTGAAGCCTCTGATGCACATCAGAGCGTGAGGTATCCTCTCCTGAGCTCTAGAAGCAAGCATATGTGTATATACACACACTCAAATTACTGCCTTTTTTATTGTTATTTTTACCCAAGACACCTCTGTCCTTCACTGACTTTTAATCCTATTGTGTAACATTTTCAGATGAGATAAACTCAGTCCTTAGAATAGCCTTTCCTAATTGATGTTCCTTACCTTTTAAAAGGGATTTGGCCTCCGAGCCACCAAATCTTTGCCCAGTAAAATCCTGCTGATGGGGGAGGCTCCCTCCTCTTCCTCCAGCCTTCCACGGGAACCCTATCAAGGCCAGGGCTCAGAGCTGCCCCAGGACGGGCGGGTTTAGGAGCTCACTCCCCGTGTAGCATGGCACGTGAGTTTGCTCACAACAAGGCTGCAGGAGATGCTCCTCGGTGCACAATGCACCGAGAGGATTCAGGGGAGTCCTGAGACTGCTCCTGCCTGTTCCTGCCTACACATCGCCGGGGAAGGTGAATCTGGGTCCCTTTGAGGCATTTCCTCTTGCTCCAATTTAAATTCGAAGTGCAACAGTTCCTCTTTTACAAACCCTTTGCTAAGTTTCTGTCACTTCATCCTGCAGGGAGCTTTCTCCCAGCATCTTCTTTAGAGCAAGTCATTGTCTGAGCCATCACCTGGGCTGTGCCTTCAGACTGATTACACTTGCAGATAATTAGAAAAGCTCTCTGAGTAATCTACGTTCTGATAAATGACATCCGAGGTGACATCACCCTTATATCACTTCAAAGTCTCCTTGAGTGTAAATCTATCTGAATTTAAAGCTATGTTTAATAAGTGGAAACTGTCAAGGGTTGCAATTTCCTTTGCAGGTACTGTTACCCGCCAAGGAGGCAGGTCATTAAAAATGCAGGTGCTCTCGGTATAGCGATGCCTCTGTGTATTCAGAGTGCTTGCATTTCTCTGGCATACACCTCCTTCTGCCGCAGGTGCGTGCAGGTGCTTCTGATGGAGTGGGAAACATTCCATACCCGCACATGGAGAGGTTACTGTTGGAAGCGGGAGCACCCAGGGGTGACCACGCTGATGGGTGCCGTTAGCAGAGCAACCTGCAGGCACACCGCGGCTGTCTGCACAGAGGTGGTACAGTGCAATACTACTAAACTTTCAGCACTGCATATTTGATTTCAGTAATCACTTCGAAACTTATGAACAACCTGCTTCATGACAATACAGACACAAAAAACTTGTTTTATCATCTCTTAATTCTAACTCCCTAAATTTCACGGCACTGGCAATATTAGTACAATGTGGATTTGTACAGTGAAATATCTTCAGTTGAGCTCACGATCAAAGCCCAGACCCCATCTCTGCACGGAACGTGGTGTGGGCAGAGCATTCGGCATGGCTCCCTTCGCAGAGTCACAGCTATGAACTACAGTACTCTTCTGCAAAGACAGTCATTTTCTTCTGATAATCCTCTTCTATAAAAGCACATTTTTACCATAATGCATGGTACTGCAAACTACTTTTTTTTCCAAAATATTCCAACATTAACCTGATGTGGCCTGTTATGACTGAAGTGAACCTCTAATATTCTTAAATGTAAGCAGCAAGAAGTAAAACAGTGAACTGCCTAAACCCAATGCTTGTTACTATCACGCTGTTTCAGTGTTTACATTAGGTTCCACATGTAGTTTGATGAAGTCTCCTCAAAAGCAAACTGCAGCATCCCTCAAGGGTAGAGGCAGCAGCTCCAGGCCCTGGGCAAGCACAGAAGGCAGCACCCAGCTGAGGTGACACCACTTTTGCATAAGGAACCGATCCCTCTCTTCTCCAGGGAAAAGCAAGGGACTCAGCTCTTTCTGCCGTACGCATGGCTTTGAAACGGCCTGCATCCCAGCAGAAATTATCTGCGCAACAGATAGGTCTTAGATTTTAGGTACATACAAGGTATCCTTGGCAGCAGTTCAACTTAGCAGCACCGGATCATGCCCTGAACTATGCCAAAATAAGTCAATCGCTGGAAAGAGCATTACTAATTACAGCAGCGTGTTGTATTTAATCTTATCTAGAAATAAGGTGGGGTGGGCTCAATGTATTTTCGTTTTCTCTTTCTACATCTTATCCATCCTAATCAGTGAAAATTTTTCACGCTTAAATAAATATGAATGACATTAATGTAGAAGTTCTGCATATAGAAATATTTCAGGAAGTTGTGATATGAAAAGGTAAGCTGCCCACAGGGTGCCTTCTTGGAGCAGCTTTTCTTCTTGATCGCAGTCTGTGGCCACGAGCCCTGAGCTCTCCCTGCTACGTGCGAGCATTTCGATTTGGAGCGTGAGCCTCCCACTCCTCACGCCGGTGCTCAGGAGCACTATTGCTGTCAGAAACCGATGGCCTGTAGCCTAGTATCTCGCTGCATTACAAATTACCAATCAAATTTTAAAATAAAGATGATGATCATTCATAATATTATTACATCAGTGGGACATTACGACTCTCATACTAGCAATATAATTCAAAGCTAATGCTTTTTCTGATGCACAATTTACTTCAGTTTGTAGAAGAGGGAAGGAAGATGTCAGGGCATGTCATTTGGTACAATATCGAGCTACAATGCGGCATTTCAGTTTGATAGGGTAAGTTAGCCACCGAAAACAAATGTTTCTGCTGAATCTATGCCAAGGGAAGGCAGAACACCATTTTTATGTTCACATCAGAAAGCACAGGCTGTGAGCAATTGTAATAAAATAATGGCATAAACAATAAGGGTGATAAGACACTTTTAGAAATTATCCTAAAGATCTTTTAGCAATTTTTAGTCAAATTCCAGCCTTTGGGGAAGATTCCAAACGCCAAATTTAACAGCAGTGTATTCCCAGCGGTAACTGCACTGTTTCTGTGCACAACACTCCTACTCCTATCCATGAATTGAAACCAAAAGCAGATTATATGAAATATGGAAAGTTTTCATCAATTTTCAAAGTAAAACATATCCTCCCATGAACTAATTTCCTTTGATCAAAATTCAAGGCAATTATACAACATAACACATTTAAACTGCTGCTGTGAAAAATTAAAAGGAGAGGGAAGGAAAGGCAAAGGGAGGCAAGGGCAAGGCGGACATCCGACAGCGTTATTGGCTTTACTATCTGTATCACAGGAGATACGTTCAGGCCAAAGCTTATCCACTGCATTTTAAGCCCTGAGCAAATGCCCCAACCCCAACTACAGAGGTTTACGCCACAAACACAGGCTCACCAGGGACCTGGCACTTTGAGGGCAGACCCCGACATTTTTCAGTTTTAGAAATACTTTTCTAGACCCTCAATCTAATACCTTAATTCAGCACAAGATTAAACTGGCAGCACTGCTGTTGTCCCTATGGATCATCCAGCAGCACTTGGACAGGTCTGCAGAACTCCAAGAACATGCATCTTTCCCTTCAATTCCTTTCAAAACAAACACTTCCAGTTCAAAGAACTCTATCACCCCATGTCATTAAGATGGTTATGCTGAGAAGTGCGTAACAGTTAAAAATGAAATCACCCCACTGTTACTTGGGCTTCTCTGTAACTAAAAATAATTCCTTGAATGTCCATGTGATCAGAAAAAGGAATTCCTGGAAAATATGATATTTCTAATGGCAGTACCTCATAAAAGGAAAAGAGGAGTGAATCTGTCATCCACCAGAAGACAAAAGAGGTCAAACACGACTCTAATAAAGGTCATGAACCTCAGTCACAAATACAGACAGTGCATTTTCTATGTTACTGAGTTGAGGCTGCAAAAATTTATTTAACCCCAATTTCTTAAATAACATTAGTGAGGACAAAAATCTGATCAACAACTTTATGCTACCTAAAATGAAAACATTTCACTCTGTGCTAATACTTCCCTACAGGTGCATTTCCTTCAAAAGTTAAACTCAAACGCACATGGTAAGTATATGACCGTGAGCAGACGGTGCTTTGACACAGTAGGTGGCCAATTTGTGATTTGCAAATGGGTGACAAGGCACAAGTTGTGGAAATATCCTCCATCTAAAACAAACTAACAAAAACACCTCACCTCCCCCTGCACCGAAGCAAAAACACAAAAATATTGATTTTCCTGCTGCATGGACAGCCAGAAAAAGGAAAAAATAGAAGAATGTATTTTTTGACTCTTTCCATCTACTTCTCTTGTCCTGTAAGGCTGATGCTGCTGTTCAATTTTCTCTACAACCTACAAAAATTCAATTTATTTTTTCAGTCTGTCCCCAGCCAAGCTTCCTTACATCAACTGTGCAGTCATTCCACTGCAGCCCGCATCCAGCAGCACGGGGAGGGTGAAGCGAATGAAGTTACCTGTGCATTTACGGTCCGTGTCTTCCTTCTTTGACCCACTGATGGTTAACTTGCAGTTGAAGTTCTCCTCCCAGTACTCTGCAAACCACACGTTCCTTCTGTTGTTCTCCAGGGTGCGGGAGGTAAAATAGGCATCAAACCCTGGAGAATGAGACAGGTAGAAAGCTGAAGTGTAGCTCATACTGCACAGGAAGTACTGCAGCCTGAAGAACAAATACTCTGCCTATATCTTCTTCAACATCCAGCACACGCTCACATCTCTATCCACATGAGATGACCGTGGAAAAAAGGAAGTCCGTTGTACATTTTATCTAATCAGCTGCAGCTTGCAAGTAAATTACTCTGCTACCAACTGCGAGGTATAAAGCTAGGTAAGATATATGTAAAACAGAGATAATACAAAAAGATTTATAAGCAAAAAGCATGGATTAGATATATACCAAAAAGGAATGGAATTAAATGATATAGTGCAGCTGATATTAGGCCGAGCTCAATACAACTAGTTTTGTAATTAACCTCTCCAGACCTCCAGAGAAGGCAGTTTCATCTAACCTGGCCATTATCAGTACACCTCATTGGTTTTGCAGTATGTATAGTTCCCTTAATTTCCTTTCACAAAAGTACAGATAAACTCAGAGAGCAAAACTTCTAAGAGGTAACTGTGAATCACCGTGATTTACCAGATGCTGGGATTAGACATCCTGAAGTGGGGGGGGGGAGGAGGTTTCCTTCCTTAGACCTGTGAGATTTGGTTTTGCTACTGAAGCCACGTAGCCACAAACAGCTTGCAGCACTGCAAGAGTAAAAATGACACACAACTCCACCATTAAAATAACGGGGGGAAAAATTATAATTTTTGTTGAAGGGCAGTAAGGATATCTCAAGCCCCTGAGTCTTCTTTTTGAAAATACACAGTCCTCTATTCACTGAAAGAAACCACATAACAACTACTGAATAGCTGTGTAGTGGTGACTAGTTCATAGTTTTCATACAGCTCTAAAACATATTCTATCTCTCTTCAGCACCTCACCAACTTGCCAGAAGAGAAACATATTTTGCTTTGGCTTCATGTATTTTTTTGCAGAAAGGTATATCACTGTATATATACACACATGTTTATATACACACACAAATGTGCGTGCATGTACATATATATTTGTGTATGTATAGTGATTAAAGGAAAGGTTTACAAACCAAGAGGGCAAATAAAAAGAATTAAAAAACCATACTACAAAATTATACAGTTTATTAAATTGTGATAACAAATTAGACCTGCCATAGCATAGGGATTTTCTGTATCAAGTTTTCAAATTCTATAGTTTAAAACTGAGCGAAATACCCTTTATCAGGTCAGACAATACCCCTTCAAAGTTCATGCTCATTTTAATGGGTTTTTCCTACAATGCAATACAGAACTCAAACAAATACTTACTTTCCTAATAAGCAATAGTAACTTTAGACCAAAAAGAACATCACATTACTAACTACTGCTTCACTTTCCTGTATTTAAGCACTCTTCTCTCCATTATTCTCTTTCAAAGTTGAGATAACTCCTTAGAGCCTAAGGAAACCTTTGTGCATACAAATAATTGCCAATCAGTAGACAGATATCCTAAGTACTAGTACGATGGCAGAAATCTGACCTTTGTTACTGCAATGACTAAAGCTCCCAGGACAGCACGGAGTGACAACAGACTCCAGTGGCAGTGGGTCAGTGGCTCGGGCACCCATCCCAGGGTGAAGCTGCTCCCAACAGACACCGGTGGGTCCTCAGGAGCATGAGAGCAGGGATGAGTGGAGACCACCACCCTCCCACAACAATATTTTTATTGTCTTACTATCCCAGTATACTTTTGGGGTTGCTTGGCAAACAAAAGATTTGCATGAGAACAAATACATTAGCGCACATCTACATGCTCATACGCGAGGTCTTTTGTAATTTTTTCTTGTTTTTTTTTCTTTTTGTAGCCGACAGAAGCTGTATTCTCTCATCTGTTCAGAAGGAAGAGTACATGGTGTGACACAGCCAAGTGTTCTTGGCATAGAACATGGGAAAGGTTTATCACCTCTGCACCAGAGGTGCCAGGAAAACAGGCAATCGTTGTTCCACCCCTTTAGCCAGGTTATGGGCTCCTGGCAGCTGAAGTCCCGGCTTAATTTTACAGGCTTTCCCAAATCTGACAGTCTCTCTGAAGCAAGGGGGCTGTGCTCATTCTTTTCAGAGAGTTTTATCAGTCTTACAACAAGCATATTCGAATAGCAGGATATTCAACACTATTAGTAGTGCTGAGTAGTTTTCCTAAATCCTTCTAGTTATCTGTCTTTAGCCCGCAATGAGCAACACCAGAGCTTTTGCTTACAGAGACAGTTTAGATTCAGTATTTTTAATGTAACCTTCCAGAACTGCAATCCCAGTTCAAGTTCAGGTTACAAAAGGGTTTTTTCTTTTACTAAGAAGGTTGTTGAACTATTCAAACTATGCAAATGTGAAACCTGGATAAAGCAGATCTATCTTAAAGAGGATCTAAAAATGCTGGTTGCTCACTGAGAAGCTCAGAGGGAAATTATCTGCCATCCAAAAAGTGTAAAACCATTGAAGATGCAAATCTGAGAATATCTATTTTGTCCCTTTACTTGGCTTTACAGCCTGTACCAGCATTGCAGAAAAGGGTGGAAACACAGAAGCAGCAAGCTCTTACAGATACTAAGCCATCTCTCTATATTGCATGATCACATGGTTCCTTTTGATTTTGCAGTTAGAAATGACAGTAAATCATATTCCATTGGAAGAGAGAAAAAAGTTCCTTGCACCATAGCCAACAATTTATCTCACTGAAATAGGTGGGTAAATTGACTCAATCTGGCAGTCCTCACAATGAAATTGAGTCAGAGGAAAAACATATGGCATCGTTAAATTAGCATAGCAATCCATCCACTGTGGGATAAAAATAGACAGCATGTAAACAGATGTTTTCAAATAAGAAAGAAGATTAGGAGTGGGGTCAATCTGTCTCCTTGTATTATCTTTGTGTACTATTGACCCACCTACAATATGTATTTTCTTAATTCTGAGTCTACTGGTCACGACTCGCATCCAAAGCCCACTGCTTATAAGACAATGTACATAATCTCCAAAAATCAAATCAGAAAAATAAGTATTGGGGTCTTCAGAAACAGGCTGAAGGCAAATTAAAATTTTACCTGCAACGTCAGTAGAAAATATGTGTAGGTCTCTCCTGCAACAAATACATCAGGGTACTTCAGAATCATGACAAACCCTAAGCGACAAGCCATACCAACTTAATGCCACACTGTCTAGTCGGCAGCCAGCACCTGAAGGACCACAACCAAATCACGGAAACCTGCAAGCAAACCACCAAAATGGGATAGGAGAAAACCTCTGTGGTGTATTTAAGTACTACTGAGTATTTAAGTCAACTCCATATACTCGGTATGGCTTTTCCCCCCCTTAAAATTGGTTTTTTCGCTCAAAATGAAAACTTTCCAGAATAAAACTGCATGAAGTTGCAGGAAAAGAGCCGACCTGTGATGGCAGAGACCCCTGATCTCCTCCTGCTGTATTTATGCTAGGGCAGGGACTTAACCAGGGTTTCCCACATTTTAGGGAAATAATTTAGTAAAACTCTCCTGCCACAGCTGTTCTACTTAATTAATGACAGATTAGTGACTTATGAATGTTTCTGTGCACGGTCTCTAGAAGGGACAGCACAATTTCTGCACTTCTGGGATGAAATTGCCTCAGGAAAATATTCACGTGGATGGGTCAGAAGAAAATTTAGAAAATAGTCTTAGATTTTAGGCACATACAAACTAAACCTGTTTTCCTGTAAACCTGTGTGTCTTAGTTTCACTCATAATTAAAAGATATTTCAAAGGGGATACTGAGTCATAAGATCTGCAATATATATATGGCTCAAAAAGAGAAACAGTATACCTCACCAATGTGCCAAACTAACTGACCTCTAGGAAAAGTGCTCTATAACTTAATAAGATAAAATCAATAAGTCTTGATAAAACTGTAATAGAATTCCATAAGAATTACTCTAAACCTTTACAGATTTAATAACAAAGAATAACATTCTCATTGATTTTTTTTAATGATCCCTCTGCATTCTCAAGAAGGACTATAGATCCCGATTAAACAGTGTACATTTTTTATCATTATTTTCTATTGATCAAGACAAGCAGGCAAGTGACTGACTGACAGAGTGACGGAGTTAAGCAGCAGACCAAATTTCTATTAATTCCTTACTGGGTGGAAGTACTGTGCACCCGCTCGCTGTTTTCTGGCTGCGCTGTGGATCACAGCACTACTTCTGTCACGTAGCCAAAATCCTGGCGAAGACCTCTAGAAGGCATCACCTTTGCGAATTGCCCTCCTTCCCAACATACTTAGGACCAAGAAAAGTCCCCCACAGCCCGGGCCAAAAGGAAGGAGTCCTATATTGCTCCATAGCAGCAAGGCCAGGAGTGTGCTCACAGGCACCATTTTTTTTTATTTGATAAATATTTACAATTTTTACACAAAGTGCTGGCACATGTGCACAGCTGGGGTATGATACACCACAGAATAAGACCTAGAATGTTTCATATCATCTGGTGCAAACCTGTGCACCTCCACGGAATGAACTGAACTGTGCCAGTTCACAGTGGATGAGATTTTCATCCAATTTAAAAGTTAGTAAAGAATGCTCAGTGGAATCTCACTGCTCCTAGAATGTTTTTTTTTTTCTGGTTTTTCCCTATATCATTCCCAAGAATACTGTCAGAGAAGTTATTATGATTGTCTGAAATATACTGGCTGAACTGAATACACATCATGCTTGTTGCTCTGTGATTTGAGCCAACAAATCACTACCATTTCATTTTTTCCCCACCATTATTTTCAGAAGGGTAATTATGCTCGATGTACTTTAAAGCAACTTTAAAAAAAAAAAAAAAGAAACCTAGAGGAAAAATATATTTTTCAATTAAGAGAAAATAGGATCAATTTAAAGATCTTACTATTTTTAAAGTTCACATTAGATACATAGCTAATAAGCAAAGCAAACCCCAAATATTCAATTCTCAGCAAATGCTCATCTTTTGCTAGTGTTACTGCTATCACGCAACCAACCTTGTCAGTGGACGTCAATTAAACATTAGGAATCCCACGATGAGTTTCATGATTTAAATTCCTATTAAAGAACAGTTTGTAAAGTAGTTACATATCTATATTACTGTATTTTGAACGCTAATCATAAGGCTATGATGGATCTACACAAAGATTAGTGCCATGTAAATACTGTGAGCTAACGTGTAAGGATTTATGTCACGAGTTTATTTAATAGCGATGGCTCTCCCAAGGATAAGCACAACCCAGACAAACACAAGCACCGGCTTAGGAGGACGGCGGTGCACGATGCCACAAAGCTCAGCGTCAGGCAAAAGGTCTACAAGCCCCTGGGCAGTGGCGTGTGGTGAGGGGCAGCTCCTTTTCTGAAGGGGCAAATGAAAAATGGTCCATGAATAGGAGCTCCTGCACCACTTGTTCCATTGTTGGTCACACGTGACAAAATTATGTGGTTACACACTGCAAAATACAGTGTGTCACCTTTGCAGGTTGGTGTAGAGCAAAGGAATTCCTGAAGTCATGGGAGGATTAACATCAGCAACATTAGGTAATTTTTCACCAGATTCAGACTCAACTGTAATTTGTTGACTCTTGCAATAAGCCAATTCTTGCAATTGTCTCAAAAAGATACAAAACATATTCTGTCTTAAATCTCTTATCAGTCAGGACTATTTCTACGCTTCCCATGTACCACAGAGCTGTCCTGCAAACACAAGCAGTCCTATGTCAGTGGGTTTGAGTCAGAGGGACATCTTAAATGCATATCTAATTTTAGACACTTTTTTTGAATTAATATGATTCATAACCATTAAAGTTGAAATACAGGCAAATGTGTTCTCTGTCATAACAACAGACTTAAGTCTGTGCTTAAGCTTAATCTTTTTGAACTGAAGACATTAAGACAACTTACATGCATAGTGCTAAACGTAAGAGTTTTGGGTTCAGGGGCTCAGGGAATTATCTGACCCAACCAAAAAATCTGGATGCTTAAATGTAAAAGTAGGAATAATCACTTCTTACCCTTGTGCATGGCCAAGTACTACACTTGAGTGACAAGATTTAGTGATTTCCCAATGTTCCCCATATATCATACTTAAGAAAATTATTTTTTTCAGCAAATACCTTTAAGAGATATAGATAGTTATTTTATGAGATTTTACAAATTACAATAAATCTCTTATTACTTTAAATCACTGTGATTTGATTAAATCATTATTCTTACACATAGAGAGATGATACTACCTAATGGGTTCATTTATTCTCCACCCCAGGATTAATATCTAAATTAACTACATAGCAATGAAAACTTAAAAAAAAAAAAAACAAACCAAACAAACCCCCCCCAAAACAGGGGGGCAAGGAGTAGGGGAAAGGGACCCGATCCCAAGCACTACGGAGGGCTGGTGAAGAACAGGCAAGGGGAGGGACAAGTGTCACTCGGCTGAGACGCCAGCAAAACCCGAGCACTTTTGGTTGTTCCCCTGCTTCACTCAGTGGGATACTCGTGGTGCCAGCCTCAGCACCCCTTTGCTCGGGATAGGAGTTATCAGCAGCACTGAAGTGACTGAAATCAGAAATTACTGGAGGAAGGTGGGAGCGTCTCATCCCCAGCTGGCTGGAGTCAGGCTCTGCATGTCAAATTTTATCTGGGCGTTTTATTCTGCACCGTTTACGGTCAGTCATCTGGACGGGGAGTGCCAGCAGAGCATCCAGCCCTGCCCCAGGAGACCCTCGCAGCCCTCCAGCCTCCCCGTCTGCTCCGAGAAACCCCTCTCGGGTCCTGCCGGAGCAGGGCATCGCTAGCGGAGCAGGATGCCACAGCACCGTGGAGCCGGGAACACTTAGAAAAGCAGTTCGATTCTCAACCAGAAAATGAGGCTGACTTGTGGTTGCTTTTGACACCCAAAAAAGCCCCAAATGATTTATTTCTAACATTAATCTTGCATCTCTCCTTCTATTTAATGTTACGTGTTGCCCATTTTCTGCCTGAAAGCATAACGCTCAGCTTCCCTGGCAGAGGTGGCTGAGGGAATTTTACATGCTTTGGAGGATAAACCAGGCTCCAAGCCTACTGATGTGGTTTGCCATGGTCAGCTGCATTACAGAGGGAAAAAAAAAGGCAGGTGCACAGAGGTGGCATTTATCATGGGGAAGGCGTCAGGCACACATCGACCGGGAAAGGACGGGCTGCAGACGAGAAAGACGGCTGCGCAGGGAGGGCAGGGGGAGACCCAAACCAGAGCAATCCCCTAGGAGAAGAAAGAGATTAAAATAGGGGATCCAGCGCTGAACTGGCACCCCGTAAAATCATCAGCTGCCAAGTGAAGTTTCCAGTACCTCAGGACGTGAACCGCGGGCAGGTGGCTTATGAAGATCCACAATGATAACATGCTACTGGTGTGAATGAACCAGATATTTTTTAAGTGAGACTTCTGTCGCTTCTTTACCAAATCGCTAGCATACACTGTGAAGCATCTATTTCATGTGTCAGCAGTGAGTTCGAGGGCTCTGGGGTTACTGAATAATTAAGGAAAATAATTAAGCCTAATTAAAACACAAAGTTGTTGACCTACTGCATTTCTCACGTGCCTGAAGTGTTTTTATTCTTAGCCCATGTGGCTTGTAAGCAAATAACAACATATTGACCCAATTTCATACAAGTAGTGATTTTAGCAGTTTATGATATTTTTATTCTTCTGTATTTTGTCCAAAGTATGTCCACACTAATGATTGCTAGTTATACAAATTTTATTTACCCAGCTAGTAAATCATGACTTACTACGATTACTGATGCCAAATGAGTTGAAAGCAGCTACTCAAATAATTTTCTGATTTTCCTAGCATTCAAGCCAAAATAGTTTAATTTACTGACATTAAATGTGGGATAAAAGCTTTAGATGTGGAGTGATAAGATCAATTTTAAGACAGCTAGTCTTTTTTCAGATTTTATTATGTTGCCCAAGCCACACACTACATAGTATTACGGAGCCGTTAAGACAGTCTGCGGATATTTTCTTGACCTTCCTACTCAATAAAAAGGCCATCATATTAAGTGATTTTATTAACCTCCTTCATGCCATAAAAATGCTTTGCAGTTGTTTTCTTTTTTAATAGTTGCCACTTGTGAAAAAGGGTATTTTAGTTGATGTCACATTTGACTTTTTATATACTTGACATAAAGCATGTACAAAGGAAACTCAGCTTGCCATACTTAGGGCAAATCTGGGATTTTAAGCTATAAAGCTTCTATTATGGAAATAGATATATATTGGCTAAGTATCATCATTATCACTTTTATAAAATTACACAGCTGCCATGGCAATGAGATCATGACCTAGGTGGTGTCTAGCCAGTGCTGTAATAGAAAGGTTAATATAGAAGTATATTATTATTCATTATTCTACATTTTATTGCCCTCAGGCACTTCTTTCTTTCACAGAGCTCCCACTTATATCAATATAAACAGTAGAAAACCCTAAATTTATTTTTCCTATTTGTTATTTAATTGCCATACCAGCTAGAGGCCTCAGCTGAGGAGGCAATTTTCCTGTTGCAGCAGGCACTGGACAAACACAACAAGGAGCTCGTCCCCATTCCCAGTTTCTTTTGCTGCCATGGTCTTCTGGATGGCACTAGGATCACCCTTGTACCCGAGCAGGAGGCTGATGTTCTAACCCAGAGGGTCCCACCGCTTTCTTTTTGCACATCACAGACCAAATCCATGCCTTGGAGCACTGAGAGAGTTGTTACGGGGCAGAAGATGAAGAAGGCTTGTGCTCCTCTTCCCCCAAACAACTGCAGACTTCATAATGCATATTATTTTTGCCTTTTCAGCCACAGAGGGACTTTCCAGGTTGACATCGGTGTAAGTCACCTGGGTTGCTTAATGCATACGGTGCTCCCCTTTCAGCTGAATACTCCACATCTTATTCAAACGACTCCTGCTGCGGGAATGAATAATTTTTTATGAATTGCTATATGCAGAGTCCCAGCCAAGGGGGAAATGCTGCTCACATAAGCCTACTCTTGCGAGTGAGGATCTGTATCTGCTGTAAAGATTATCACCAGAATCAGGCCAAACAGAACAGATTTAAAAATACATCCAGAAGCAGAATGTCTCTCCCAGTAATTCATCCTTTCCTGCTGCCCAGTTATTGAAAATGGGCTATTTGTCTTGCCAGGACCTTATCCGTGAAGTACTCTTTTTTTTCCTCATACCTGAAGATGAGTAAAAAGCAGTTGTTTTTTGTTTGGTTTTGGTTTGGTTTTTTGTTTTTTTTTAAAACACTTAATCACAAGGCAACTTAGTTAACGGCTTGCTTTCCTTCTCACTTACATACCCGGTCTTCTTGAAATTATCTGTTGCTTCTTGCTTTACTGAAAAATAGACCAGCTTCTGCATTAATCTTATTTGGCAGCAGTGAAACTCAAGTGGAGTTAAAACAGTGTCACCCAGGGACATAAAGCAAAGCAGTGGCAAGTCAGGCCCGTGGATCAGGATGCAGATCACTCTTTCCTATTAATAATACTTACCCCCAAATTCTGAGCTGTTATTTCAGTTTTTCATTTGCAATTAACTGTTTAACAAAATCCCTTTGTATGCATTGACGTCTTCTTCCCATTGGTTTTCCGAGTTCTTCCTTCCCACCCTTTTTGACTAAACGGGAAAAGCTGCTCCACAGATGGCCTGTTTCATTTTAATAATGCAGAGCAGTAAAATCAGAGAGATACAGAAGGTCTAAATGCAGAACACGAGAGTGGTTTTCTTCCCTTTGATAGCAGCAGCAGACAAAATGCACATTGCGTATCCTTAAAAGCATTTAAACTCAAGTCATCTGCTTGCATAATTTAAAATGAGTATAAAAATACAGAAATCCCTCTACATTGTAATGCAGCAGCTGGAGTAACCCCTGAAGATGTTCAACAGGTTAAAATTAGTGATAATAAAAAACCAAAAATCAATCAGCGCACATAACGAACATGCCAAAATAAACGAGAGGGCAGGTCAGAGCTGCCCACGGAGGAGAGGCTGGGGTCGCTGCCCGGTGCTGCTGCAGAGGACGGCCGAGGTTGGGCAACGCAGCCCCCCCAGAGCACCCCGACTGCGCGGAAGGTCGCACCCCGCACCACTGCTGTACACATGCTCTAATTCCGCAAACAAGCCAAGAACAGGACCAACAGCGATGCTACACAAAAGGTAATTTTCTATCATCCTGTGATACACGACCTAAATTCTGAGCTGTGAAGTCATAAATAACCCCTGTGGTGGTCAATGCACACCCCCGGCTGTGCCTTTCTGGCACCCGTGCTTAAAAATCAACTTGCAAAACCCAAATCAATGCTCAGTCACATTGTTATACCTTCCCAGCAAACAAAACATGAAAGGAAATCAAAGCCCGTCCTCCTCCTGCCCACGGTGGGAGTGGGAGAGCAAGGTGAGACACGCACCGATGGAGGCTGAGACGTACCTGGCTTCTGCCTTGCAGGCGGGGAGCACGAGGGGCAGCCGCAGCCCGAGCCCCAGGCTGCAGAATTCACTGGGTTTCAAATGTTATTTCCTTATGCTGCATTCAATTCCTTCAATATACAGAGTTAATTTTCTTTCTTTCTCTGTATATATTTGCATGTGCCTCGCTGAAGTGTTACCATGTCAACAGGAATAATTACAGCATGTGTAAATATATTTGTGTATCCTAAAATTTATATGCATGCTCACAGAGCCATAGTTATACACACACAGCCCCCCCAAACCAGACATCTAGAGTTGCCACTTTTTTTTTTTTTTACTGTTGACATGGTAACACTGGCTAGATGAAAGTAACAATGCTCTTTCCAAATGCTATTTAATGTGATGCCTCTTTTCTGCAGAGCCATCATTTAAGCAGCACACACGGCAGACACTTGGAAGCCTGAGCTGCGAGCTGCAGTCAGGTGGAGTCGATACATAAACTGGCACAACGGAGGCCATCCATGCACCGCCGGGGGAGTCGATGTGATTGGCTGTGCACAGCAAAGTCATGTCTCAGTTTAAACTACTATATATGCTACCCATCTTATTTTCAAATTCCCACTGAGATAACATCCCTAAGAAAATATTACCTGAAAACTCCATAGCATTCTCGCCCCCCCCCTTTTTTTTTTTCTTAGAGTCTTTAAAACAAAAATTACTTCCTTGATTTTTGACAACTGACTTCTTGAGTATAAGACAGCTTTGATAATGCCATCCAGCCAGAGTGTGCTAGGATGTAAGACAGAGAGATACAATGACTGTTCTCTCCCTCCCTCTCACAGTCTTCTCAGCTGAGGCTGCTAACACAAAGTTTCAGCTTCCACTCCAACTGTGCGCATTAATCACATCAAACCACAAGGTACTATCCAGAACACGTGCGCAGACTTGTATGTGAGAAGACAAAGATCAAGATAAGGGGGATGATTTCTGAGGCTGGGGGATACAGTACAATCACTCGGGCTGGCCTCGAGGCCACGGAGTCCTGCACAGAAACGCTCCCATTGCCCCAAGTACTTGCTGTTGGAATACCCTGCACCTTTCAGGGAAAGCAAAAAAGCTTTCCAATTTGATTTAAATATTTCAGGAGCAGAATATCCTCTAGACACCCATTCCTCATCCTCTCATCATCTCTACTTTTTTTCTCTCCATTTTGCAGGGCCACCCCACCCCCAGTTCAGCATCCCCTTTGGGATGCCGGCCAGCCTTAAGGACCACCAGACAAGTGCCCTTGGCCAGTTCCCGGCTCGGACCCTCTCCTTATTTTTCTGTGTTTCTGCCATGCGCCCAAGAAGCCAGCAGACTGCAATCGCAGCAACCGACAGAGAAACGCAAGCCTCGTCCCCAAGGAGCAGCACACAGAACTTCTGGGAAGATAAATATCCAACAGTATCTCCCCCAGCTGCTGCGGGGAGACCGACCCCCCGCGTCTCGCTGCCCCAACACCGAGCACCGGCCGGGGCAGAGCTGCTGGAAAGGGGCAGCAGGGCTCAGCCAGAGCTGGCAACTGGCAGAGGCACTTCCAAACCCGGCCGATTCGGGGGACCTCTCTTGTCAGAGACGCCTTAGTACAGATGAGTAAGGCAGTCTAAACATAAGGAAACTTTTAAATGGCTCTCAAGTTGCAAGATAATTTGTATTCCCCTCTCTTCATACCAACACATTAACCAAATACATTATTTCCATAATGAGGAGATGAACATCTGTGTGGCTTCCCAAAATTTCAAGTGGCAATACTCGAGACAAGTATTCTCTCTTTGGGGATTGACACATCAGCATTTTAAATAACTGCCAAAGCTAAAAACATGATTAAAATTCTAAAGAGACCTTAAAAAAGAGTTCAGGTGTAGTTTAGATTTTTTTTTTTTTTAAATAAAGCACACCAATTTAATTCCACAAATTAAAGTTGCTTCAGTATTGTATTAAACTTTGTACTTGGCCCCATGTAAGTGAACTGCTTAATGCAAACTTTAACAAAGTATGAGAAACGTAAATGTCTGAAGTAGTATTACGTCACTGAAAATTACTATAAGACAGACTTGGGTCTCTGAAGTGCTCTGGTTCATGTATCTGATAGTGCAGCAGAGCGGTCCCTAGCCCCTGCCAGCCTGATGCTGTCTCACTAGACAAAAAACCCACGCCATCAGCCAGGTGCAGAGATGCGCTCCCGGCTAACCTGGCTTCATTTCTTCCTAGCTTTGGCCCAATAAATCCACTAGATCTCCAGAAAACAAAAGCAAAACCAAACCCAAACCCAAAACCCCCCACAACTTTGCAAAGAGGCTATTTCACTATTTAGTTTCTGACTTAAGTGATTGCTTATGGCAGCTGGAAAGTTTCAGAAGCCGTTTCCAGCCACAAACACCAAACATTCACGAGTGCCATCACCACCCGCGTGGTCACTCAGACCTCCTGCTCGGAAGCAGTCACCCCACAGATTTTGCTTCCCTTTAACCCAATGCCTCAGCTGTGCATCAGTACCAATACTAACACAAATCCCCCTATCTTTGACACCTTTCTTTCCACATTACCCCAATCATTTTCCTGTTGTCCTTGACTCCTTTACACAGCAGCAGGCCGTAACCATCACAGAACCATAAACATTACAAGCCAAAGGATGAAGCCAGAGAGCAGACTCTTTCCATGCAAATATCTTTTGCAACAAAGCCTATGTGGCAGCCTCAGCACACCTATGTTGAAGAACAGAAGGGATGCCAATAACTTCCAGATGTCATTAGCCACTCCTTCCATTAGATCCTAAACTATTTATCTCTAGAAATTTATGCTACGTGAAGTGGTAATTAAACTGAGAAACACAGACTAAACTTGAAAGCAAAGATTAAAAGTAGTTCCTCATCACAAGGGTAACTGAGAGCTACTTTGAATAGGTTAACCACTGTAAGTACCCCAGGAAAGAAATTAGAGAGAGAAATAGAAATAAAAGCTTAGTTTCACTTCAGAATATCTGTGGGAGCTTACTGCATCACAGATGTTCATGTACATACCATACTGGAAGAAAGCCAAGAACCTCATCTATCCTACTCAGTGGAGAGAAGCAAAGATGCTGGCACCATACCTAGTCATGGAGAATATATTGAAGCCTAGGTGCTACAGGTGGCTATTATCAGTGTCATAGCAAACACTGACTCTAATTAGGCTTAATCATTATTCACAAGCAATTACACCATTCTCTTTTCAGTAGCAATAATCAATTTGAGGCTACTCACTTGCTTCATACATCATTCTTACAAATTCTAACGCAATTACTTTTTGGAAGGTGAGATATACCAATACATCAGGACCATGCACAATGAGCTATTGCTGAACCACCAGCAGAATGGAGAGTGCTGTATGAGGGGTTTTTTCCCCCTGCCCCCCACTCCCTGCATTTTTATATATTGCATTAGTAGAAACCTTTAGTTTGCCTGGCCCTTCTTTGTTAAATAGCTTGCATGATTAATCACATTATTAATTGTGTCCTAACTTAGTTAAGAGGGAGGAAAGACTACAAGTGTCAAAAGCTTTGGTTGACTGCAGCTTGATGCCAGGTGTATATGGGAGCTCCTGGCCCACTTAACTGTGCATATGCATGAATTGTAAATAGAGAATAATGGCTTTTGACTCTGCAAAAAGCAGTTGCTGCTGCAGGGAATAGCAGCACAGGGGTGGCTCAGCCGGCAGCGGGAGCAGACACACAGCGCCTGGGCTTGGGCTGCACCAACAGATCCTGCTCTCCCAAACCCCCGTCACCCAAAGAAAATGGAAGTTTTCTAGCAGAGAAAATGTCAGTTAATTTGCCCCATCTCCCAGCATGCACAGTGCTTGGCGTCCCTGGCAAGCCTTCCTTGCTGAGGGCAGCAGTGCAGTGCTGTGTTGCTGGGCAGAGATGCTCCAAAATGCACTGTAAAAGCAAAGCAGCTGAAAATTCCTCAGCGCTGCAACTTCCCAGGGGCAGTGTCGGACAGGAGCCTGGGAGGGAGCAGCAGAAAGAGAGGGCGAACAGAAATCAGCTGAAAGCTCCTTGCGGGGGATTAGCGAGCGCTGAAGTCTCAGACACCCAGCCTGGGCTTTCTCTTCTAGAGCTTTTTCTTTCTTTCCCCTAATTTTAGTAGTAGGTTGAGGGTGGTCAGAGGCAGTGTGACACCTTGACCAGAAGCTCTCCATCTCACATCATCTCACAGCAAGCAGGTGTTTCCCACAACCACATCCTTCATCACCTTCCAGCCCCAGACTCAGAAGTGGAGCAGCAGGCTCAGAGGCAAACTGGAGTACGGTAGTTGCATTACAGCTGTGTTAACATGAATAAATGAATTAATTTCCAGATGGACCATGTCGTGTAACTGAAGCAAAGACTGAACTACACTTTCAAGACATATTACCTTAAACTGCACAGAGGGATATCTTGACTTGCAAACACAAAGTTCTTCACCATCCTACAGTGATATTTTAACTATGAGACAAAAAGGTTGGTTTTATTATTATTACCAGGAGATCACGATCATTAATCTATTGACTCCTGCTTCACTTTAGTAAAGAGCTAGCATATGTGAATACACCGAGGATTTTTTTTCTAAATTATTTTCCATTTCCTTTGTTGTCATGCAGTCACTCAACAAAATGAAAACACATTCCCGAAGCAGATCTGCAAACCCAGCATGAGTGAAGTGGGCACTTTAGCATTCATTGTATCATCCTTAAGGAAATTATGTGTATTATTACATGTATTATTTCCTAAACTATTACTTTCAAAAGCCTATAATCATTCAAGTATTAACAATGCAAACTAAAACGAAAAAAAAAAAAAAATCAAACAAACAAGAAAACCCTTTTAAATCTCTGTCCACTTCCTAAAATTAGCACATTCATTTTTGTGTCTAAACTTGTCTTACCCAGTGGAGCTCAGCCCATTTCAGAAACACGCAATTCATGTGCGTTTGTGTGTGTGGAGCCCCAGAAGCGGAGAAGCTGGAGCCTGCAGAGATCTTTCCCGGGATGCTCCAAATCCCCATGGCAAGAACTAGGATGGTAATCAATAGCTACTCAGGCAGAAAAACACAGATACATAATACTTACAGTGAACACATTTTTCATGTATAACGTAGGCATATTAATTTGCTACTTGCAAACAGGGATGCCATGCTTGCATTTTACTCTAAGAAAAGCCTCAAAATTTTTTATTTTTTGCTTTGACTGAGAGATTGTGAAGTAGTATTTCTTTTCTGGCTTGCTAAATACAAGAAAGAACAAGTAAGTCATAGAGGATTTCAGAGACTAATTTTAAGTGGTCTAGAGAGAGAATCTTTCTAGATTATAGTTACCGAGTCAGAAATACCATAAGAAAAAAATTTCTTGTGTTAATTTAGGAACTTATGCTTTCAATTTCTTTGAAAGACAGAGAAAAACTGACCCCAAAGAGGAAAAGAAATATTAGACAAGTTAACACTTATTAGCATTTGTAAAGAGTAATGGAATAGTTCATAAGATAAAGAAATATTCAGAGGTATGAATTTAAACAAAGCAGAATGGAAATAATGTTACTGCAAATATATTAGAGCCAAAGTTATCTTGGTAGAGGATTTAATATACATGAACGAATTACACATGAGATTTAATAGACATTTCTGATAAAATACGTGCAGTTTCTTGGAGGAGCAAAAGTGAGGAGTGCTGAACATACACACTTGCCCTCTCTTCCTCCAGGCAGCTGGTGGGGAAGGGCATGACCAGCACAGAAATGACATGAGACCCAACAAACAACAAAGCAAGCCTCCTGGATGCTGTGAGGTTCAGCTGGCAGCGCAGGTTCAAGGCATCTCAGCTCCTCTTTGCTACCACACAGGAACCTGCCCGGTTCCACGACCGAGACGAGCCCCATACGAAGGTGCCGGCTGCTGATGCTACGGGAGGTGCTCCCAGCGCCGGGAGGAGCAGCACGTGCTTTCCAGCTCGGCTGCTGCCTCTCCCTGCACAGATGCTGCTCCGATGGGCTACACTGGTATTTACTTAGCAGATGGCAGGGGGATCTTGTTTCTTTCATTTTAATTTCTAATGTATTAATGTTATTTTAAATTCTTGTTGCAAAGAATAACCCTCATAGAAAAGACTCTTGACTGAACCTTTTATTTCTTCATCACCTTATGGCACAAGAAGGTTGTATTTGTATTCTGTGTTTCACTGCCCCCAATTTCGGTGTCTGAAGCTTCCCAAGTTAAAACACTGTAATAACTGTAAAGGGAAAATGGTCACCTAGTATCCATGGACCTAATCCCAAAGTCCTTAGTCAGAGCTCTTTCTTGAGCCCAAATTTGTCACAAATGTGAACAAACATTGAGAGAGACCATCAGTCCATCTGCTCAAGTAAGTGTTTATTGCCTATTTTGCAACACCTATGGGCAGTCCACCAGACACTGGACTGGAAATGCTACCTACTATATTAAACTCTTTCTGCTTTGCCAAAGCAGTATATCAGAGATGAAAAATTATCTGTTCCATTAGGAACAATATGTGGTTCTCAGGCCTCCTGCAGAACAGCATTTCTAAAACTAGATATTTGCAACCATTCATGGCTATTTTTACCTAAAGCAGGAACAGTTTATTTCAGAAAGCTCCTGCAATCCCTTTTTTACATGAAGAATACCTGAAATATAAATGGCAAGACAAATACTCTGCCAATATACTTCCTGTGAAGTAGAAAAATGTGTTAACCTCTTAAATTACAGTGTAACAAATATCAGGGAAGAGCAACTCTTACACAAAGGGCAGAGGGGAGCTCTTCCCTCTCCCTCCCCATCCCCACAGAAGCAGCCCCAGATCTGGACCCCGCCATGCTGGCAGACGTAGGGTGTGATGCTTCAGATGGACTACGGGAACACCTCACCGCCCACCCTCCCTAATTCCCTTCTCCTGCTCCTTTGTTTCAGCCATGAAACCGCTCGTGCTCTCAGCTCGGTGCTAGAACATCCTCTCAGCTCCCTGCCTCGGCCAGTTGAGTTACGGAGGCAAACGCAATAACCGGTGCTGTGCTTGGCGTGGTATTGGTGCCAGTACTGCTCTGAGGGAGTGGGAGAAGGTGGCAGAATCTTTTCTTGACTTCTGTTTCTATGACTAAAGAGCGTGCCAAAGTAAGACATTATTTGTTATAATTCTCCGTGAGCCACCTCTGCTTCAGTGGCCCAGAAGGGGCTCACTCATGCGGGGTCCGGTGAGGTCCCCTGAGCTTCATCGCTCCCCAGATCCTGGAAATCCTGCCAATATTACTAACAAACAGAAAATGAATTCCTATGAACAAATGAGGCTTGAATCTCTGCACAGAAGCAAAGACTGACAGCACCAGAAAACACTAGGATTTCCTAGTCTGAGGGGGTTGCATAGGAAACAGTCATTTGCCTTCTTCATACGCTTGCTGCGTGCTATCCACATGTTGCCGAACACCCCTCGCAAGGATGGGAAGTTTGGTTGCCAGCCCAAGCTGCCCTTGGCTCTGCTGCCTTGCAAAAACACTGGAAAGCAGCATATGGCTGTCTGCTGTGTGGAGGAAGAAACGCTCCCCCGTGAGGCCTCTCTAATCACGGATACCCACTACCGCCTTCTGCGCAGAGCAGACCTGCAGAGGAAGGCTTGGAGGTTCCTACCAGATCACATGCAGATCAGGAGCTGGCACACAAAGATAGCAGGCTTTCTAAAAATAAAATTCTTCCTTTCTGGATGGAAATACTCTGCCCAAATGTGTCCAACAGACAGCTCAGATAACTTCAGTGCTAGATCATTGAGAGGCAAATTGCTCTTCAGAAGATGCAATTCAGGGTATTCCAAAACAAAGACCACTGATGATATATCTGAACAGTGATCAATAGCTAAATATTGTTCTGTGAATTATCTCTTCTTACAGCATCAACCATTCTAGTTTGTGTGTGTGTGTGTGTGTGTACACATCTCCCTCTCTCAAAACAACCACCCACTCCAGTGTCCTGAGATAACAGTTAAATATGAATATCAAAGAGAAAATGCCAACATAAGCCCTGGGAGCAATACACAAAACACAGAAATAGCGAGAGACACGTATACCCACAGAATGAAAAACAGCTGGCTCCCATCAGAGAAGTACCTCCATTTTGAGCAAGCCAGGTCTCTTGTAGGTTGGGCCAGCAGTTTATTTCATTTCCAGGGGCCAAAGAGAAAGCTCCCTAAATCTTTGTTTTACAGTGGTTCTTTATGGTCCAATTAGAGCTTTCTACCTAATTTCTTTGCTATGAAGCAGCAATGCCATTTGAAAAAGTACTGGTTCAAACCCCATTCGAGATAAAATTTCTTGTTAATGCTGTTGTGGTTATGAGCTGTGTCTGGCACTGAGCAGTGGCATATAACTCTCTTTAATACTCTAAAAAGATCACACCTTCAAACTGTCTAAGAAACCCCAAAAGAACTCCAATAATTGAACACCACAAAACAGCCAGATGTGTAACTTTAGCAAAATTCTACACTGAAATGATGTAGAAGTTTACATTTTGAGTTGCAATGCTATGTGTTTTTTCTAAACACATTGTCTCACGGGAGCTCAGGTTTGGAGCGCTATGGGGCACTGCCTTTGAGTCTGCAGCAGAACAGTGGTTACAGCTGAGACTGTATTTCTCAGTGACTAACACTTACAGGGAATCTTAAACAAAAGAAAAAACCCCAGAGGCTTCAATGCCTTCGTCAAGGCATTCTTTCAATGCCTTGAAAGAAAACTACAAAAATAACATTAATTTGAAACTTTACAAAAATTGTGTTTCTTAACTTCTCTATAGCTGCATATTAAAAAATAATGACACCCTTAAGCTACTGTCTCTGAACTTCCTAAACCTCTCCCCAAAGCCTTCGCTTCAACCCTTTAATGTTAAGCACTGCATCACTACTGCAACACCACAGCGAATGTACAGTTTCTGCCGACAGTCAGGGAATAGAGCCTGTTTGCCCGAATCTCCAGCATTACCATATCGATTGATCTCAGGAGACTGGGCAGCACCGTGCAGAAGTATTTAAGCCAACATTTAACCGCACCACACTTTTCATCATGAAGCTTCAAACCAGCAGCCCACGAAAGAGCGTACAAGACAGGCAAGGTGTGACGCCTGGCTCACTAAGCACCCCAGCTAAAGCACGCTCACCTCGGCAGTGCTCAGCGCAGCCCACCGCCCGGCCCGGTGCACGCGTCCGTCCGTCCGTCCTTGCACGCTGCACTCCTGTAGCATGAGTCCGTACATACACAGGCAAGAGGCAAGGAGATTCAGCACTAAGCCAGGAGGAATCAAAGCTAATCTTAACTCCCAAGAGTGGCTTTTCAACCAGCTGGAATCGATACGCAATAAACTTTTCAAGGCTGTGAGTGTGTCTTGGATTCCCAGGTAACCGCGGTATTAATTTAAATTCAATTAACGGCTTCATCAGCACTGGGAAAGATACATTCCCAACAAGTTTGTGGGTAGAATGACTTTAAACACTGCGTGACTGATATAGAAGAACAAAAAGGGAAATTCTTCCTTCATCTGCAGCTGGCCAGCTAACAGGTTTTCTATAAAAAATATGAAGTTCCAATTGAAAGCATCTTTTTGACAAAATGTATAGGATGAAACAACAAACGTATCTTAACAGATGATACATTTCTGTATTTACTTACTTAATAACATGAGCACACAACACCCTTAGCATTTTAATTCCAAAGTTGCTAAAGACAATTTACTCATGGTTGAAAAAATGCAAATAAATGTTTAGATATATAGTCCTTCATGCAAACTTTGCTTGTAAGAGATAGTGTCAAAACCAGAGTCGCTCTGTCAAGCTACTGACACAAACAACCTTGAAGTGTATTTCCTGATTGTTGTTGGTTGTAATTACACTATGTAAAACCCCAGAAACCAGAGATGATCGCGCTCGTGTGCCCCCTTCCCAGGCGCTGGAGCCCGCTGCTGGCCATGCAGGGAAGGGAAGATTGCTGAGCTGGTCCCACGGCTCTCAAACAGCCAGCCTGGAGGTGCCGAGGAAGAACAAATCCATTGACACCGAAGCCTTTCCAGCAGCGCAGAAAGCAAAACAGGTCAGGTGGCAAGGAGATGAGAGGAAAATTCAGGGGCAGTAATGGGAAGAATGAGTAAATTCTGGGAGTGATGATCTGTGCTACCTCCTTTTACATTTTTCCCTTATGATGGGTGTCCCCTCTGGCTTTTGGTGTCCATGGGCTCTGCTATGGCGAGGCTGCAGCGATCCCCTGGCCCCAGCAGCCCTGCGGCTCGGCATGAACCAAACCCCCCGAGCCAGATCTTTCCATCTCGCTTACTCTCTTAAAAGCACACACTCGTGCCCCAGGGACACAGAGAAAAAACCTGAGAACAACAGACCACTGTAGAAGACTCTGAACCAGGCTGTAAACAAAAAGAATCCAAACCTGATCATTTTACAAATATTATTATGAGATATAAGGCTGTTCTGTTCTGTTCTGTTCAGGGAGGAGGTGGGTAAGTGCTACACAAAGCACATCTTTCCCAGAGAAACATCCTGAGGTAAATGCAGCCATAGCAAGACACAGAACAGAGTGCCTGTATTTATTAACGTTGGATAAAATTCAATACTCTCTCTTAACACAGAGGAAAATGAATCCTGAGCTCCTTTGCTTGACTGGGGATGGGAAGGTAAAATATTTGAGAGCCACTAAAGAGTGAGATATAATTTCATTCTAATTTTTTCTTAAATCACTAGCCTTTCATTGTTTTTTTCTGGGGTTTAATACCATCTAACCAAAAAAGAAGCAAATCAACTCTTGTTGGAAATAAAAACAAAATATTAAAAACATGATTCACCACCTATTTGGAAGGAAAACAACTGAAAAATTCAAGGACAGTTATGTAGGTTTACAGCACTTGCAATGCTTCTGGTTTTTTTTAAATAGCTATGCACTTCCTTGTGCTGAATTTGAGCCATCCTTTAACCTTATAGCTGAGAGCTTCATGGGACTGCAAACCTTGGCCACATCCATAGCTTGCTGGTATTGAATCATTAATCAAATCTAGTTGAATCCCATTGTTTAGTTGCATCAAATTCTGAACTTAGACCATAAAGAATATTTATTTCCTCATTGGCAAAGCATTTTGCCAGACTTTCAAAATAATTAACATCATATATATATTTTAGCCTCTCTATTTCTCTTACAGTGGTTCCTCTCCTTGGTTTCATTTCCCTGTGAGCTGGTGTTCATGAAAACAGATCACATGTAAGTAAGAAAGATAAGGAAGACTATTTTGAAAGAAAAAAGTTAGAGGAAAAACCAGATATCTGAAAGTGCTAAGTCAGTAGCATGGCTGCTAACAACATGAACCACAGTATAACAGCCTAATTCGAAAATTTTCGCACAGAAAAGAGGCATAGGAACAACAGAAAGCAAGAGGTAAACAGATAGTTGTTCATCTTCTTTACAGTTGAGATTAAGAGGAAAATAATTTCTAAGATATCCCTGAACTGAGACATTTTTAGTTCATGGAAATTATATATATTTATTTTTGAAACTTTTTAAGAGCTACTGGAGGCATTTGGACTCTTTAAAAATATGGCTGTGATTTTCAGAAATTAGTTATCTCTGTTCTAGTCCTACCTCTTGGTCTTTTGAATGATTCTTATTTCCTAAAAAGGTGTTCAATATTTTCTACAGATCCTGCAAACCTCAGTGTATCAGACTGGGTAGATTACAAAAGAGCATCCAAAATTACTACTGTCTCTTGAAAATACTAGTTTTCATTACTTCAGATGTGGGGCTTAAGAAGATTCTAACAGGTATTAACAAGGACTTACCAGGTATTAGTTCTTCCTGTGCTAAGCCTTGAGTGAGAGGCTGGAGGGGAAGCCCAGGGATGCCACCTTGACTGCGATGCCCAGGCAAGCTCTGAGCACCTCATCCGGGGTCTGCATGGGACCAACGGTGGAAGGATAAATCTTGGAGTTGCACGATAGGAATATTTTTGCAGAAATAAGGCTGCTTATTTCCTCATTTCAGCTGTGACACTGCATTTGATAAAAATGTATCACTGGGCTGCCATGCAGAGAGCTGTAGCCACCTTTCAAAGGTCCAACCAAGATCTTGAATGTTCTTGTTCTACCTACCATGCCTGCTCTCTACGGCCACACTCCTGAAGGAGTTTAATGAGCCATTTTTAATCTGAATAGATACTACAGACTGATATAAGCAAATTTAAAATCTGAAGTGTAGATGTTGCTTAGATTAGAAGAAAAAATGGGAAAGAAAAAAACAAAAAGGGGAAAGACACTTATTCCAAAACCCAAGACCACCTGGCCTGACTCCATTCCTCGGACTTGAGAATCTTCTGCACATGCACTGTCTTACAGCTTTCTGTACTGAATTCAGCAAGTACTGCATAAACCTGCTCCAAAAAGATCAGGCTTTTTGATCTCTCATGCCACAGGTATCCTCTTATCACTGGCAGAAACATCTGCTTCTCCTCCAGGGAAGGGATTTAGGAACTCCTGACTTTGAAACTCCCTGCTAGGGAGAACTGGAATTGATGTCTGGACCAGTAGTATTATCATCTTTAATCAGAGGGTGATCTAGGTAACTTATATACAGCTATATGGTGTAATAAAGAGAGCTACCCCAGGCAGTTAAAACATATAATTAGATTTGGGTACAGTAGTGATAACAAGAGGAGGAAATGCTCTGAAGTTTATTAAACCTACTGAAACCTGAAGAGGTGAAGTGGCAGTGGAATACTTAAAGGTCAGTTTGTGTTTAAAGAGATTAGCGTGGAAGAATTCATTTCCATCTACAAAGAAACAGGGTTGCAGTTCATCCCAGTCCTCACTTGGGGAACTCCGCAGCTGGAATGACGGTCCAACCCACGAGAATCTACGGAGTGTTTCCATATTTTGTTTCTTGCTGGTTTGGATGGTCTACAAAGCTTCTGGGACTTCAAATGAAAACTGCAACAAATGAACAACTTTCTTTCAGACTGTCACTGCCTAAGGAAAAGACAACCATGTACAGTAATTTGCTAGTCTGAAGGCAAGTAGCTCAGCTGAACTGCAAGAACAAAACACTGTTTTTCTGAAGTGTCAACCTTTCTTTTCATTTTCCACTGTGCTTCCATTTTCCCTCTGGCACTTGAAATTTTGGGGACTTGTTATACTTGCCTCAACATCTCCTATTTTTACCACTATCCTGATCGCATAATGACTCCGTAATAGCCTGCTTTTTCTTGCCTGAAATCTTCCTGCAGCTCACACTCGCTCCTCTTCGCGGCATTTCACCCTCCCCATGATTAGCTGGGCACTCTTTCTGTTCTTCAACACCAAACTGATACAGGAATCTCTCCCATGTGCAAAGTTTATCTTTCTATTCAGGACAATGAAGAAGAAGAAAGGTTTCTGGGGAACAAAGCAGCAGTAGGTAAAATCCCACCAAGCGCATTATGGAGAAGAAAGATTTTCTGCAGATTTTGTTCTGTTGTGTTGCTGGTTTAATGTATGTCAAATGCATGCAGAACCACAGATGTTCATCATTTCTGTATTACTGTAAAATGAATATACTACTACTACTACTACTACATCCCATTAAAACTTTAATTAGAAAACACATCTTTCTTCTGTTGTTTAAACTGTTCAGTTCTTATCTTCCAGTACTAACACTCACTCTGTGGTTACATTACACCTTTTCACAAAAATGTGACAAGGATATACTCTGAGTAAAAGACTATTCAAAATAAGGCATATGACTTCAAACTCTTACATCCATAAGCACAGGTACTTGCAGTTCTGCAATGCAACACTGTGTTTGTTCCTCGGAGCATACGCTGAGTTTCAGGACTGGGCTGAAGTTTTAGTAGTCTTCTGTGAGCATGAGGACACACCATGACAGCTTTGTTTTAGAAGAGTTCAAAGTAACAATAGCCAGAATACAATATTCTGCTGCCATACTTGTTCTAAAAATAAATACATTCTGCTCTTTTGCCCTGAAAGCCTCTCAAAGCCTTTCAACTTCTTTGCTACTTGGTTAAGTTGGCTATGGAGCTTGTTTCAAACACAAGTTTTCGTGAAGTGATTACTATTTAAGTGTGCGCTTCCTCTGGCTCACTGTCTACTGCCATTATGCAAATAAGATGCGACTTCATCCTTTCAGCATAATTACATCAAACACAATCGGGCTATATTAAGACTGACTTAAGATGAATGAATTCAGTTCATGTAATGATTTCCTAAATCACCCCATGGGACTATGGCAAAGAAAATTTTGTCCCAAGAGTGACATCAAGTATCAAGACAAATAACTGCGTATCTGGGGCCTGATTCTACAAGAAACTGAGCGCTTTAGACTCCCGCTGGAGTCAGAGCCTGCTGCGATATTCCCACTGTTACCAAAAATAGGAACTTCAAATGGTATATACACATATAGGTGTAAACACACCAACACACCTGTGTTTCACATCTGTATGTTGAATTGAAGAATCACAGCTAGGGGAGAAGAGTTATTTGAAAAATGCCTTTTTCTATATAATGATTTTTTCAGTTTATGACTTACAGGACCAAGAGCTTTACAGGCATAAAAAAAATCTGATAATCCAAAGTGTACCATGTACACTTGAACATGCAGGCACATTAATTTTCAATGCAATTTAACATTTCTTGGCTTATTAGCCTAACATTTCTCCCTGAAGCGTGAGAGGAGGCTAGGAGTATCACATATTTCAGGTTAAGGTGTGGGACCTGCAGTGGTCTCTGTTTCCAGTGAAGTTTGTTAGGAATCTTTTTCTAACATATTACAAATACCATTTAACACAGTGATAAAAGGAAAGGGAAAAAAAAAAAAAAGGAAGATGCTCTTGAGGAGCAAAATAAGGGCAACCCCCTCATTCATGACTAATAAAGAAGTTCGCACCAAATCCAGCGGGAATTAAGTTGGTGCTTAACTGTTGCCTTGACCTGGAGCCTGTGAGCCGCAGGGGCAGGCGGCAGCACTGCTGCACAGCACCGCACAAAAAGGAGACTGCGAGGCTGGGATACTGCTCAAGACATGGTCCTTCGGGGCAAATTGAGTTCCATTCTGCTCATTTAGTCTGTTTCCATCAATTTATAGGGAAAAATCAAGGCTTCTTATTTCATTTATTTTATGTCTTCATCAAAAGAAATGCATTACTAAATTTTAGGAAGCAGATGTTCATTGCTGGATGATAAAAGAAGAACATTAAAATGTCTGTTTCCAGTTCCCTTGGATTCATAGCCAAATGAAATTACTACAACGACAGAAAGAAAAACAAACCAACATACAGCAGTCTAAATGCAAGAAAGGCAGACAATCCATACGGATAACAGCCTCACTAAGCAAAGAAATGCTAATACCTAAGGATTACTTACTTCTGTAAGTAACAGATTTCACTGGATGTTTCTCATAGTGGATGAAACAGAAACGGGATCAGTCTGAAAGGGGAAATGTTGAGTTCTGGAAAACTGCTTCAGGAGAATGGGAATTTGCTCTGCGCTCTTAACCATCCCTTTACTCTTCCTCCTAACAGGACTAAGCAGATGGCAGATACAGATGACAATTAGGGATGGATGAACGGGATTGAAAAAGGTAAGAACCAGCCTGAACCTTTCTGAGCGGTCACAGAGCAGCCAGGAAACATTTGCTATTGACAGTGCAACTGCTATTCTGGGACACTTTGCTCTGCCTCTCCTTTCATACCAAGTACAGTACCTACTTCTGGCTGAGTGCTTTTCCCTTCCCGGAAAGTAACATGCAACTCACGGACCTAAAAATATGTATCTGCTGTATGGCAGCTGCTCCTGAAGAATGAACACGATTATATATATAGGCAAAATATAATTTAAGCATCACAAACAAGTAATCATGCAATCTACGTGACTACAAGTGCAAAATGCAACTAGCCAACTTTCAGGCAATAGGCTAATACAGTCACTGAATAAGAAGATATTTGTGGGCTCAATGGACATACAGATACTCTAAATATGCTGATATTTGTAACTGTTATTTAACTGCCTTTCTATACCTGAACCCTTCCACTCTGCTATTGTCGCTTATTGTGTCCAAAGGCAAACTTCATGTTTCTCATTATGTCCAATGTGTATTATAGAAGGAAAATATTTTAAAACAAACAAACTTAGAAAGTTTTTATTTCTGTGTACTGTTGGCAGACTTTTTGTTTCTGTGTCAAAAACCCTCAGGGACGAATACAGACAGTATGAAAAGATTATTAAAATATCCTGGTTTTCAGAAACAAAACACTTCACTGTCTATCAACTTTACGTATTTATGGAGAAATAACATGTGAAAACGCCTCCAGGGTTTAAAAAATGTAAAAGGATGAAGCATATTATATACTTGAGAAGAATAACTAATGAGGTACAGACACAGTAAAAATGAATGCAAATATTTGGTTTTCCAATGAGTGAAGACACCAGAGCCTATTTTAATGTGGGCAACATGTTCAAGGAGTCTTTGGAGACCCTGCCCGACACAATGCCATGTTCCAGCTGAGGAGCTTATTTTCTTTACTCAGTGTCTCCCTTGTAAAGCACTTTTCATATTATAGAGAACACATATTATAGAGACTCTAATCGATGAGTTTGGTTTGCCCAGAGGAAGCTATCTGGATAGTTAAGCATCTATACAGACAAAAGGGATAACAAATTGAGGAAAGATCAGACAACAAACACTTCAGAACACAAAGAAATGTTGAGAAAGAAGGGATTATGTAAAAAAAGTTTCCCATAATTTTTAAATACACATGCATATGTACAAGTACATATATTTGTGAAGCACACAAGCAATATGTATAAATAAATCCAGTGCTCGATCTGAATGAAATGAAAGTTAAGCTAAGTTTAAATGGAAACTGCTGATTTAAAAATGAATTTTTACTTCTTCAGTAGAAAACTTATCCACTGCTTCAGAGATAATGCATAAATTGCAAAAGATTTTCTCTTCCTGTGTATATACATGATATGTTAAGATCATTTTGGTTTACTTTCTATTAAGTGATAAAGGCCCTGTCATATCACCACAGCTTAATATAAGCTCTGAAATCGTGCCTTTAATAAATAACTGCCGGTAGCTTCTCAACTGTGGAAATAACGTATAGTTTTCAGATGAGGAACACAGACATTTAGGAAAATTTCAGGACATGAAGACTTACTTAATGTCCTTTATACTCTTTGTATGTCTGTACATATTTATTCAGAAAACACATATAAGAAAAAATTATGGGCGATTAATTTTGTACTACCAGTGTTTCAGGAAGCAGGAGAGCGAGAGGCAAGCAGAAGAGAGCTCTTACCCTCTATGGTGGCTCGCTTGGGCAGGATGGTGATGGCTCCCTCAGCAACATCCTCCTGCTGAAGTAACGGGCTCACCTTGGAGCCCCACGTGTCCGAGCCCACCCATAGGAAATGACCAACTTGATCTGCCCTCTTAGCGGCTGCAAGGATTTGCCTGCAGAAAAGAACATTATGATCACAAATTAATTCCATTTAAACATATAATTTCTTGGGGAAAATGGTGTGTCGCAATGAACAGAATGAAGAGAAATAGCATATTCCTGTAACCAACAGAGCTCAGGAATTTTGCAACACACCATATCATGATCTATGCAGCACAGATTGGACCTCTCTCTTAATTCACCCTATATACTAAGACTGAAATACTGATTCCACTAAAATGTATAGTTTTGCCACTGACTTTACTGAAACTTTATCCTAACTTGTCTGTGCCTCGTTTTGTAGAACTGAGCCTCTCAGCAATTGACAGTACCATCACAATTTTAAGCTAATTTAAAATTCTGGACAGAGAATATGGGACATGGGCAAGTGAGAAATGAGAGTCACACTTTTAAACTATTTTTTATCTTATTTTATGAGTGAGTTGTAAGTGGTTAAACCTTGAGCACCTTATGTAGTTCAACATTGAGCATCCAAGACATTTTATCACTAGTAACCATCATTTGCTGTAAAATAGACTCTGAATTAATGAGTAATACATAGTAGCATGAGCTCGGAGAGAGGGGCATCTTCTTAATGCCTCTTTGAGAGGTAAGGTCAGGTCTGCCTTCCAATGCCTGAGTAACTTTACGCTAGAAAAAGCCTCCAGACCTTGATCAACATTCCCGTCCTCCCACTACTGCGATGCGTGGTCTGGTGCACCACGTGAGCCAGGGCAGCAACAGCAGCACCTCCATACCTGGCGCTACCCTCCACAGCGTAAACTCCACATCCCCCCATTGCTCTTACCAACAGACATTTCCACTTCATTATTCATATTCTTATTTGCTTTCTCTTTTCTGCATAACTATCAGGCACAAATCAATAATTCCCTCAGTCATCCTTACTTTATGTCCTCATCATTGGCAAAAATAACGATGGCCCTGGCATTGGGAGTTTCTAGGAGCTGCTTGATAATTTTATCAAAGTCGATGGTCTTGTCCTTGCGATCCTGGGGGATTTTCAGAGACTGAGCAATGCAGAGCCCACCTGTTAAAGAAAGAAGAAAGAAGAAAAGGACTATGTCAGAGGAGAGCCCAGGAAAGGCAGTGGGAAATACACGTGGCTGGAAGGGGAGCCTGTGAGGAAGAGAATCTCTCCAGTCTGATCGCTGCCCTTACAGAGCACTCAATCTTCATGTCAAGCTTCCTGAGGGATTCGTACAATTATATTTTCTTTTGCACAGAGCACTCATTGCGATACGCACAGTCTGCATGCCTGGGTAGGGTCACGGATTAAACAGATGGGCAAAACCAATATCATAGAAAAGCAAAATAAACAAAAAAACCAGTCAGTAGAGGGATTAAAAAAAAAACAAAAAAAAACCCAAAAAACAACCAACAAAGAAACAACAACCCGAACAAGCTTAAACTGATTTAAAAAAAAAACCAACAACTACAACAGGCTAAAAGGCAAGTGATGTTTACAATGTATTACACAAACTTTATCTCAGTGAAGAGCTGAGATTCTTTTTAATTTTGCAAGTTGAAGGGTATTGATGGAAAATGCTTCCACTGAAACAACTTATCTGGAATAGGAACAGTAAAGGAGTTGAGATATTGGCAAAGCAAAGATTGCTCAAGAAAATCCTTACTCAGTCAAATACCCATCACCAAATGGGATGGAGCGGCCCAAGCAATTGAAGCCTCAAGACAAAGTGCATGTCTGTGAACTGGACTTCTCATAAATACACAGGTAACACTGCAAAGATGGTATCAACACAGTAATAGTGATAAATACATCCATACCAAAGAAATATTCACTTTTAGCACAGTTCACATATTATAGTTATATAGCTTGTTTTAGGGGAAAAAAAAAAATTAAAAAATCACATTTCCAGTGACATTCTGCTTGTCATTGTTGGCAGATGAAAACACAACTTTTGCCTTCATTATTTTGTTTCTCAGTGATAAACACTTTCATCTTTTATGGCATCTTAGATACCAACTTCCTCAGTATACTGCACAGTGTGTTAATTAATAAAGTATCAGAGATGCATAATAAGAAACAGCAGTAGGGATGAGTTAATTAAAAGACAGCAGGACGAAGGAGATATTCACAGATATGCTTCAAAATACAGATTTAAAAGTACTGTTAAATGAAGTAATAGAGAAGGTGTTCTCGGGGAAAGAACATAGAGGAGGAGGCTTAACCACCATCAGCACACGCTGTCTGCCTGCAGTCTGCCAACAGATAACGCAGTGATCCTAAACCATGGCAGTGCAGCCATACAAACACCTGGAGAAAAACCACTGAACATCCGTAAAGACCAAATGCATGTTTTAAAATTGCAAAATGTGGCTCTTCTGCAGATCTCTGAGCACTTTACAAAGTAGGTCAGGATCATTTTTCCTTATTTTAGACACAGAGAGCTGAGACACAGAGGTTGCCTGAAGTCAAGCCAGGTCTGTTGGTACTGGCTGACCCAAAAACTCCAGGGGAAAAAAAGATTGGTTTCAGTGGGAAGAAATAAGATGGTGAAAAGGAAAGGCTGAGAAAGAATAAAACAGAATAATGACCCCCCAAGTTTTTCTCTGAATCACACAGATTGTTTCATTTTGTTTTACAATTATTACAACTTGAAATTATGGCAACCTGCTTTTTTTCTTTAAAAGAAAACAATACTGATTTTTAAAAGTAAACCTCATTTTTAAATGAGGAAAGAAAGTCACATTGCTAGTAAGTTCAAAAGGTTTAAACATTTTAAAATGCTTTTTTTATTTTCCCCAGTCAAAATTAGACAGAATCAACTCAAATCCATGAGCAGAGTTACCCAGCTTTCCTGAAATGCCCCACTTGGCACAGATTACATGCTGGTTTAACGCACACCCCCCCAGCCAGCTCTAGTTTTAAGCCTGAGACTCCTGCTCCGCAAGCAGGGCCAAGGCATCTCCCAAGCAGACAGCCGGAAATCGAGGGGAAGCCATCCATGTGTCTCTGTTGAGGAAAAATCTCTCCATCCTGGCATCACGCCTAAGGAGAATTTAAAGTTATTAGCTGCTCCTGGAAAGTACCCGTGCCCTCCCTGGCACTCCATCATGCCAAGCCAAGCTACTTCGAATCTCCCACGAGAGACTCCTATTTCTCTTGTTAAATAAGGACATGGCAACTTTGGAGAATCACTGAGAGAAAAGAAAAAAAAAACCAAACCAACCCACACACTGTTACAAAGCTCCCAGATTTGTCACTTGAAAATTTATGCATTCCCTCCATGGTGTCCTTTCAAGAGCCTCCCACTTTGACATAGCAGAACAGGAGAGGATATATTTTACAGCGTTGAGACCACAGGGCTTTCGCGTGCTGGATGGAGCCATTATTTAGACACATCTGAAGCTGCGGCGAAGATCCTTTGCAACACTTCATAGCTCTCCATTGCTTTCATTCAGAAAAAGCGGGCTCTCTCACAAGAGGGCTGGAGATACAGCCCCAAAGACCAGACACCAGCAGACAGGCACGCAGAGCAGTATTCCCCAGCACCTCCTGATTTCTATTTGGTGCACCAGTAAGTAACTTTCAGAGCCTTTTAAATCAGGACGGTAGAATGCTTACAGGTGCTCATCCCCCAATACCACAGCTCCACCATGGAGAAATGACCACCCAGCAGGCGTGCAGAGAGAAAAGAAGCAAAAGGCTCTCGGACCTGGCACCCAGCACAGGAATATTTCTGTAGTTAAGAGTCTGTCTACATTAAAGAATCCTTGTATCCAGGGGAAAAAAAGAACCACCCCCCCCTCAGATCAGGTGATGCACTGTTGTTGTAAAACTAATATTAAAAAAAAATCAGTATTTAATATTAAGTAATTGTGATCTACATGATTTAGGTGCTTGGAAGAAAGGCTAAAACCGTTGGGAAGGCTGCTAGCTCAGCAACCTACCCGGACAATAATTACACCTATTGTGTGGGTCATGCAATCTCTATTGCCTGGATGGAGAAGCCAAAAATCTTATTATAGTCGATAATGATTACAGCTGAACTGAGCATCTTTGGACAGAGAGACAGCTGTGGCCAGGCTCTCAATAGCGAGGAAAAAAAGCCTCTAATGCAATGTACGGCTTCAAAGTATGTAATTTCCACGGGTTTTTGAAAGAAAAAAGGGCCCAGTGTGGAGAAAGGAAACAGCTTGGAATTTGGGAGGGCAGATTTCAGGTCCTTTTGTGATACAGATTTTTCTACTACCTTTGGGAGGTCAGCTCTTAGTTTCTCTGCTGTCCACTGGTGTAGGGAAGTGACAGAGCTCCTCTTTCAGCATGCCAGTTATGGTAAGTGTGCGGTGGTCAGACACTTTGCATTTAGCCCACACTAGACGGAGAGCTGCTCTTACAGCCGGGAGGGTAGAAGAGCTTTCCCAAATGGAGCAGATGATATAATACCCTGTTAAGCTTTGTGCCATCCCTGGCACAAAGGAATTACAGATAAATGGTAAGCAGGAATTATGGATAAATGGTAAATATCAATGACTAAACCCAAAATATTTTATCTACAGTATGGTAGCTACGATATTTTCAATATAACCACAGCAGGAGTGATGAGCATTAGAAAGCACTCTCTGAAGCAACATTAGGAACAGAAATGGCTAAAGCCATACAAGGCAGATTGAGGGCAAATAAAAAACGCAGAGAAGTAAGATGCAAGAGGACCAAGACCCAGATAATACAATTCAGACATGTTGATGGATATTCTGATTTTAAACTGGTAGTGTCTCTTTCAGGGAAGTGACACTATTACAAAATGACTAATATGTGCTCCCAGCACCAAAATGGGTCAACGTGTATTATTTTCTAATTTGCTTTGTTTTGCTCAAGTCCACACTGGGCAGCATTTGACATCAGCACACAAGCTCTTATTGTAGCAGCAGGGTGATCCATCCTAGCCACCTGACTATACTAGTCACATTAGCTTCTCTTTACATCCAAGCTTATGAGCTTGAATAAAAGTGTTTTGATCTCGGCAGAGGACCTCATGGCAGGCAGAGGCACACATCATTTTTCATTCCTTAGCAATAACAGATGACCAAGAAATTGGGTGTATATTGCCCAAATGACACATATAGAATAAGTTTAACTTTCATATTCTCATTCTGCATTCTTATTACAATAGGAAACGTGCACAGGTATTTAAACTGTCAGGTAAATTCACAGTGCTCCCGAGGTAAAAACCTCCAAGGGAATTCAGTGATAACGATGTGAAAGTTGCAAATTAAGGATTTTGTCATAGGATTTCTGCAGTAATATATTACCCTTGGCGGACTGGAGAAGTGGCATATGCTCCCACAAACTGCTATGGCAATTAACGGCAGTCTGGGAGTCGAACCCATGCTGCACCCTGCCAACGAGATGGGGCTGTTCCGCACATGCCCAGCAGCTGTGGTCTGCAGGCTGCGTGGCACCAGGAGCCTCCCAGGCATCCCGGGGACTGGTCCCACTAGCAGTACCACGCTTTAAACCAGCTGGCTACAGAGGGTTCCCGTTGTCTGCTATGGTTATTTCTGCCTAGTGAGCAAAGAGAGCAGGTAACTAACCGAGATGCTACAACCAAGTGCGAAGGCCGTTATGAAGATAATGGATATTGGAGATGCATAAAAGAGACGTGAACGGTAGTATGTATAAGATACATCATTCAAGCAATTCTGCAAGCAAATGTTTAACTCCTTTAATGATGGAATTTTAAAAATTTACAGGAATCAGTATATGAAAGGCGGTCAAAACAATGATGATGAGGCAGTCGGTTCTATATCGCTCTACCCTTGAAACAATATCCTTTCTCTTCTAGGCTATGTATAGAAGTCTAACATTGGCATGTTTTTCATCCTTCCCTGCTGCCAGCAAATGTTTTTGTAATAACATCAAATCCGGGATGGGAACACCAGGAGCAGACCTGGTAGGTTCAGCTTTTCCAGATGCGCCTTTGTCCAGCAAGTAAGCCATGAAAACGCACAATAATCTATGAAAAGGATAAGACAACAAGGCAAACCATTTCCTCAAACAATAACTTGAAAATTATTTGGTTTTACAGCTTCTAGTTCTCCCAGTGGTTTGTGCCACTTTGGCAAACTGACCCAATTGTTTGGGATTGTTCCCGGCATTAAAATTCCCCCCACTGCAACCACTGGCAGCGCTCTGAGAAAAGACAGAAATGCCAACATTTCAACTGAAATTAACAGCACCTCCAGATTTTTTTTGACAAACAGCATGCAAGTGAAGTTGGGTCCTTTCTCCCTGGCTGGTGAAAAACAATTTCCCCCCAAAATTTTATTTCCAGTAGAAGAGCCCTCTGAGCTTCATTAAGTCACTAACAAGACTCATTTTAGCAGAGTTGCTGTCTCAAGAACCTTGTTCAGTTTCACTTTCATCCTTATAATGGTGCCTACTTTCTCACATGCTTCTGGAGAAGTTTTAATTAAGCAATGCTGGAGGCAGAGGAAATTTATCTTAAGGTATTGGTCAGGATGCTGGCAATTATGGATATACAAATACCTGATTTTTTTTGTTTGGCTGCCAGACTAAAAGTTTATAGATCAAACTTTTTTTGTTGTTGTAAGATCTTCAGTTTTTCTCATTAAAATAAAAAGCCATGCAATTAATTTCACCTAAACCAAAAATCTCCATTTTATCTGAATTGGAAACAGTCATTATTAGGGACCTGTGGGAGGAAACAACTGAGGAACCACACAGGAGATTCTGGTGTCTCCCTCCTACCCAATGATTAAAACAGTTGTCCAAAAATGTGAGTTTCCTCTTTTCCCAGAGAGGTGTTGAACTTGTACCTCAGACTTCCCAGTGTCCTGACCCTGCCATCACCTACCGATACCCCGGGCCAGAGTCCCCACACCCGTCTGCAGAGCTGCACCAGCCCCAGCTGGAACAGAAGACAATGCTGATTTTCAGTCAAAGAACAGTGTCAAAAGCGAGATCAAAGCCACCATGCACAGAAGGCAAATTGCTCTCAGGTACAACAGGGAACCCCAGCTCCCCTCCTCATGTTCCTTCCCCACTCTCTCCGACCAAAGGTGCAGACTGAATTTAGTCTCAGTTTACAAATAGATTTAGGAAGCACGAAAACACATTTTCCCCCCAAATTAGTATTCACCAGAATTTTTTTTTCCTTTTTTTGCAGACAACTACTACTCAGTCAGGAACAGAAAAAAACAGCACTGAAACTCAGTGAAGGAAAGAACAGTAAGGGTGATCAGAAAAATGCAAGATGAGCAGGTTAGCAATGGTAGACTGAAAAGGACTAGTTGTGCAACAAGTGGGATCATACATCTGTTTCTTCGCATTGGCTTATAGGAAGGATTCAGTTTGTTCAATTACTGTCAGAAACAATGGACTAAACCCACTCTTTCCATGCCTACACAGGATGCCAGCTTTCTTCTTTTCCCCCTTTCCAACAGAACACATATGTAAGATTCTGCCTCACAAGTATCCTCAAAAAAAATGTTTTGCTATGAAAACTGGCATTGAGACATTCTAGGAAGTTGGTTTTGGACTCTGATAATATAAAAGACATTTTTTGAGTACAAAAAAGCAGAAAGTAGAAGAAAATAAAATCTCAAAACCAGTAATCTTTACAAAGATGAAAAAATGAAAAGTTTCTGCTCCCATTTTTCCTATCTTCAACCTCTTGAATCATATGGCATTTTCACATTACAAAAGCACCCAGTGTTACATGGAGGGTCAAGCGCAGGTACCAAGCCCAGCCCCGCCACACTCCAGGAGCAGAAGCAGACACCAAAATACCCACGTTGTGCTGCCTGCTCAGATGCCCACCCCGAGAAGGTGCTGGAGCCATCGCTATAGGATGATCATGGTGAAACAATCATACTTCCAAGGCTCATTATCAAAGCACTTTTTAAATGCCTATTTTATTTCTTCCCTTTTGCACTTTATTTCCTCACTATTAACACTAGGAGGGAGGACTGGATCCTTTCAAGCAACAGAAAGGAGAAAGCCAAGCTGGTAGCAGGGGACCCTGCTCAGACCACCCAAGTAAGAGCCCCACGTGCCCTTCTCCTGGGTGCCTTCAGGACCCACAACAGCTTCTGTGCAGAGGAGGCTTTTGTCCAGGGTTCCCATTCCTGCTCTGCAAAACAAATGGAGAAGTCAACACTCTGGTGGAGAAATTGTGTCTTCAACCTCATGATGGATCCAATGCTGTGAAATAACCAACGCGCTCATCTTGCTGTGATAAAAGGTCTGGTGCTGTAGAGACACAACATCGAGCCCATCCATTTGCTTGTGGAGTGAGTGCCAACAGCACAAGCACTGTAAAAGATTATCAAATTACTTTTTTCACGGGAATCCCACTCATATGTCATTGACGTGGGATAGAGATCGGGCCACATCACATAATGCTCCAGTTCACAGGCAGCTCGAGGACAGGCGGGCAAATTGAGCCATCTGGGTGGCAGCAGTTGCAAAGCACACAGGAACTTGGAAGAAGACAGAGAGTCTTAGAAATATCATAGCTGCCTTCCATTCGCCTGCTGACAGATTCTGTGCTGTGCCTCTGAAAGGCAAAACCTCAGGAGAATTCTCTGTGCAAGTTCAAGCAGTCATGCATTAAATTGTTCGGGGCATTAAACACCTAACTCTGGTATTTAAGGGTAATGGATGTATCTAGTAATCAAAGTGTTGCTTCAGTATCCATGGATACCCATGATTATGTGGTATTTTGATTCTGGTACAGCACTAAGTACATTATTCTGCTTCCCTGAAATTCTCCAAGAGCTATTTTTCTTATCACCACTTAATTGGATTATCAGGTAGCAAAAGAGACAATTTAACACTTTTTCAGATGATTTATCTACAGAGATACTCTTTTTGGGGGAATCACTTTTAGCAATACTGAAAACGTCGCTCCAGAAAGTTATGTTTGCTGTTGCTAATTGTTAAAAGGAACTCTCAATTAATTTGATTAATACGTTACGTTAAAATTAGCAGCTGCCGAAAGCTGCCTCCTGGATGTTTATTACAATTACGGGAACAACACACAAAGCAAGGGGCTCGCACTGGCTTCCTTCTGAAAGAAAGCAGCTGATTGCTTTTAAAGACTTTTCTCCCCCCTCCATGGATTTATCACGCTCACAAGGCTGCTTTCAGGGTAATTACAAGGTTTGACATTTGTTCGGTTTTGTACCAAAGAAAAGCTGATCCTGCAGCTACTGCGACCCCCGCTTTCCTCAGTTTGGCCAGAGGAGGCTCATGGATTCTCCTCCACTCCTCCTCTGCCTGGCCCCTTGGAGGGCAGCCCGTCCCCGATACCCTACTGCAGAGAGGCGGCACGGCATGCCATGGCTCGGCATGCCATGGCTCGGCATGGCACGGCTCGGCTGCTCCTCCACTGGCAGGGATTTGAAGACCTTTCTCACTGCACACCAGCACAGAAACACCCTAAATTTGGGATTTTAAGGAAGGTTTATTGGGAAGTATATGGAAAGGTCAGGTTAAGTACAGATGATATCTAGATTTTTTAATCTAGACAACAAAAATAACAACTCCTCAAGCAGTGAGGATTTCTGATCCCCCCTGAAAGAAACCCTCCAGGGAGCCGATGCGGTCCCATGGTGCCCCTGCCAAGGGACATGGGATGCTCAGCAAAGCCCCGCACTGAAAGCTCTGTGAAACAGAGCAGGAAACCCCACATTTCACAAGGGGGAATAAATCAAACAGTTTGACATAAGTTTGGGATAGCCTGAAGGAGAGGAATTAATTGGGGAAGAAACAAAATAAACATCAAAGGCATATAGTATTTTTTTCATTTTGTTGTACATTTTATATGTCACTGCTGGGTTTTGGCATATACTTATATATCCTGCATATACAATTTGTTAGCTGCAATGAATTTTACTTCTAAGCCTCATATATTCTGTAGAAGAAAAAGAAACCAATGGCAGTAACACTGAAGACTGACATTAAAGAAGTCAGTATTCTCCCCATGTGAAAACTTTGATACCACAATTGAGGATATTTCCCTGATAAAGCAGAATTACGTCCTAAAGGAACCGGAATGATAAAGATTATTTCATATACTTGAAATACAGCCGGGCCTGCCAGCTAGCTTGCCGTCAAACTCCTCACCAGTAAAAGAGAGTTATTCAAACAACTGACACAAAAGCCACAAAATCTTCAAAGAACAATCACTGGAAAGTCAATACATGACTCACATGTTCGCTTTAGAGAAGAGTGAACGTTATGCAGCAGGAGCCTGTGTGTCAGGTAGGCGTTTTAAGGTGATTTGTTGTTATATGTGGGAATTCACATGTACAGTTTTAAATAAAAAAAGAATACCCCCCCCCCAATGACCACTTTACAGGACTTGTCATCAGCCTCATGCAAGAAATAATAAGATTTTCAGTAAGTTAATCTAGTGTAGGAAATTTCCAGTCCCATTCCCAAACCTGTAAATTCACAGTAAACCAAGCTAGCAAAATAAACCCTGACCACATTACAGAACCTCTAATATTCCCCTGTCCCATCAAGGGACAAGGTGGTGCGAGCGTGAAAGTTCACCAGGAACTGGTCTGAGCCCATCCATACGCTTCATATATAAGCTCTCAAGCACTCATCCAACAGCAAAGGCTGGACTTCAGTACTGATCCATCTTCTCTTTAAAGCAGTGATGCAGAGCCCAAAGGAGATGCCCCTGGGTGATCCATGACAGTGCAGCTCTGGCTGGTGCCATACAAAGAAACTTTGATCTATGGAAATTAGCACACTGTTAGAAAAGTTCCTGCTATTCCATCCAGCCAGGAATGGAAATAAATTAATTTATTCTGACCCCCAAAATTAAAACAGACCCAGGCATATTCAGAGAGAACTGACTGGACTTCATTCTGCCTACATTTGCTGGGCTAATGTAGTCACAGCTCTACCCAGAACAAACACAGACCCAGAAAATGGAAAATTCAGGAGCATGGAGTTATCACATTTCAAGGAAAAAAAAAAACGGAGAGGCTAAATCAGCATAGAGTATGTGGAATCCTCAAGAAAAAAGAACTTCAAGTAAAAAAACCTAACTTACAGAGAGATCCAGAAATGACAGTTGGGTCCTTATGTCCAAAACCAAAGTTTTAACGAGGCTCTGGATCAGACTTCTGTTTCTTTACTAGAAACAGTTAATATCCTACTTACCAAGAGTTATGAAGTTCTTGCGTATGCCAGTAAAAGAAGTTTACAATTGCACTGGTGTGCAGATGGGCTAGAATTTAAATTATGTCTCCATAGCCTCATAACTCAATTGTAAAAACTAAAATGTGCACCAATAATAAATTTACATTAAAACATGAAACTGCAACAATTTATCCAAGGGAAAGCATCCTTGTGGATACGCAACAGCTTTAACTTAGAAACTTTCTATACATTAGGATTCTACTGAATCATTTTAAAATTTGATTTTTGCTAAGCTTGTTTATTGTCTCATTTTTTCATGTTAGACCTCATCATAACCAAAGAACAGAAGACCTAAACTGATACAGAAGACTAATATTTCTAGTATGTTATTCATTAATGCTTAATTCTATTGTGTCATAGCTTTGCTGCATATTTAATGACATTCCTAGTGCATTTTATCACCTCAAAAATTGTCCTTTATTATGGCAGTTAAACTCCAGCAATATACAAAAAATTAAGACTCTCCCTGGAACACTGAGTTTAATTATAAGAATGGTATAAGATCACCATTTTCAAAGATTTAGAAAAGCTCTGTTTGCTAGACAGAAAATAAAGAAAATGAGGATATCCTGTTAGATCAACAGCCACCCATGCTCACAAACCCACGTTTGCTCACACTGCAATGCTTCAAAGGCTTTGAGAACGGACTCACTTTAGGCATTTGCAGTAGAAGGGACTTGAGATTTATTGGCTTCCTAAAATCTGTACTATAAAGAGTACATTTGAGCCATACAGTGTAGCCATGTAGAAACAAAAGCAACATAAAATAAAACTTCCACTTCCGCTTCAAACATTTAAAACACTTTTGTTGTTACAACTTCATGCCAGTAGTGCTTAAATGACCCAGTCCAGATCAGGACTGCACTGTAAAGCCTCTAAAAGGCGATAACAGCTGCTCTGAAGAACTCCTAGATGAAGACCCAGGCTGGAGTCTGAACAAGCAGATTCTCAGCTCAATAACATTATTTATGTTTTGAATTTTACCATATACCTATTTCTAACAAGAAGCGCCTGCTATCAGACATAAAAGAGAGACTCCAAATTCAGACACCAGAATTAAGTTGAAAGGAATGTAATTAAAGGTCTGTAAGGGAGTCCCGGGCACATCTGCCGATCTGTGGGATGAACAACCACAGGGGTGCAAAACGCTTTGTATGACCTCATACGGTGCAAACCCAAAAATAATGCAATCCTCCCTCTGTCTTTTAAGAGTCTGATTTAGTCAGACTAAGACCAGCTCTACTGCGTTGCGCATAAAAATAGCAAAGGCAAAGTTCTCAGAAATAGTGTCAGAACACTTTATAAAACATGGTTTCTTTAGGAACAACTGTAGGCGGTAAAATCTCTGGCTGCGGGTAGAGACAGAAACAAAGCACCAAAAATACCATGTTTAAAAGCATAACGTACAGCCAAGCAATGATACGAATTAGAGCCATGCTCAACACAAAACACCAGTTAAGTATCTTAGCCTTGCAGCTGGTTCATAAATCCTCAAAACTGGCAAATTCAAAGTCCTAAACGGAGATTTGCAGGGAGACTCAAATGAAGTGGTCCCTGACGGTAGCCCTTCTAGTGCTGTGGAGGAAGCCGCTGGCCCCATGAGCACCGCGGTGGTTCGAGGGTTTTCCTGAGCATCGCCGGTGGCATGTGATGGCAGAACCCCACGAGAGGGGAACCTAGCCAGGCTACCTCCTGAAAATGAAAAATGACCCATTTGAACGGAGATTGGATTCCAGGGAATCAAGAAAGAAATAAACAAACTGATCAAACATTCCCTGTTCTTCTGTAAATAAGTGCTACAATTAAGATACATACAGGCAAACCTAACTTTCTCCAGCATTAAGGCAACTGAAAAACAGACCTGTTACTTGCCACGGAAACTTTCCGGCTGGCTGCGTCTCACCTCCCCGCACAGAGTCAATGTGGGCAGTGGGCAGCTAGGCTCACCCCCTTCTAATCTCCAGTTATTTGTTTGCTTCCCAAAATGCCTGAATGCAAGACTGCTCACAAACAATACCTTCCGAGGCTGGTTTGGCTCCCTTGCAAAAAGCAATTTCCTGCAACCTTCACACACACTAAAGAATCCTGTGCTCTATGGCATGGTTTTATTTGTCTGAACTGCCTCTTGGAGCTCCACACTGTAATTTAGGAGACTGCTTAGTGCTGTGCTGTTCTTGCAGGGATATTTCCCCCCTAGTAATAATGATGCCACCTCTGGATAGTGAATCATTATAAACTGCAAGCACAAAATGATCTCTAATGATGAAGCTTTTCTAACTACCATTTGGAGTGTTCCCATGTTCCTAATTCATTTTTTTCTTGGAGAGGTAACATAGCATTTTAGCCTTCTCTCAGTTAATGCTATTTTCTTGGTTGTTATATATCTGTTAGGGCAAGTGAAGACTTGTCAGTTCTTCAAAGAATGAGAAATCTGGAGAATAGCAATGACACAATGACAAATCTCAGTGGGAACGGAGGGAGGATTAGAAATCTTTTAAGTATACTTTTGGAAGGAAACCTATTTCCTGATTTCTCCAGCCAAGAAGACACCAGCATTTACAACATGAAAAAATTATTCCATGAACACAGTGTCATGCTTGCAAAGGCTCTGCAATAGATAAGGTACATGAAAGAGACTGATAGGAACTCCTGGGTTTTGAGTTAGCAAGGACAAAAAGTGAGACATGGGACCAGGGCACAGAACTACTAAGGTAAGCACCCAAAACCAAACAGCATTTGGCATTCACTTAGCTAGAAAGATCAGCTACTGTTTTGGTAGGAAAACAAGAGAAAACAGAGTATATCAGGCTGGGGGACATGGAGGGTTAGAGGAAAAGAAGGCAGCTTCTATAACATTTTGTTTCACCTCCAGTTCCTTGTGTCTCATCCAAAGGGAGGCAGAAGAGATCTGCTTATTACTCCTATATACTTCTAGCAGGATGAAGGTCTCCTCTCTGTATGCTTCAGCAACCATCCCCAACCCTCTTGTGGGGAACTGCTCTCTAATTAGCACACACTACTCTGCTTGCTGCTTCCCAAGTTTAACTGAAGCTCTAAGTGATGCTTCTCATACCGTACTAATCCTCAGCTCTGCAGAATCGCAGGTCCCTTTTGTATGGAGATCATAACAGAAGCAAACTACATGTGGTCTAATTTTACTGAGAGAAAATTTCATTAAGTATCATTAGCAAGCTGGCATTACATTATGTATGTTCATATTTCATAGCATTTTGGTGAAAGCTGAATAAAGCTCTGATTCACATACACGTTTGCTGAAAGCATATATATAAGCACAGCATTCTGCAGAGCCTCAAAAGCAAATCACCTCTACATCGGATTTGCAGATGGCAGTAGGGATGACTGAGAAATCAAAAGACAGTTTTTCTGTTAGGTCCTACCTGGGTTTCTGATTAGTCCTCAGTCTTGCTGCAGCATATTGTCTCTCAAAAGATTTACATACAAGGTCATTACTGCAAGCTTGTACACTGACCACTGCCTTCTGGGACTCAAAACTTGTAAATTCAGCAAAGCTAAGAAATATTTAAATAGGTTATCCTTCCAGCCCTTGGATGGGGGAAATACAAAACAGAAACAAAACTCTTTAAATTCCTTGGTCTTTTCTTGTCTTTCTCATAATCCTCATCTCCTTCACATTGGAGTAGTGTTCTTAATGTACAATACTGTGCTTTAATAACCTTCTCTCAAATGAGCACTAAAAATGCAATATAGTTCAATAAAATCACTATCGCAGCATTGCAAAAAAACCACCCCCCATACGCTGCCTGTGGATAATCAGTTCAATTTAATGGAGTTCTGCAACAAAATGTTGTAAAAGGCACAAAAGTTAGGAGCAAGCTCTGGGAAGGCAGTCCAGGTTTCATCCCAGCAGCGCCTTATCTCAGGTAAAACAACTGCTGTTACATGATAGTTACAGACCAGAACTCGGCGCGGTGCTCTGGGGACTCTGACTGAGCGAGGGACCCCAGATGAGGTAAGGGTGAGGTGAAACTCTGCCCTACGGTCAGGAATACGCTGGGGCCTCATACGCTGCCTGCAGCTTGGAATATGCACTCAGCAGTAAAATGTCAAGGGCAGGAGGTACCCGGCGAAGGAGACTGCTGGCAGAGGGGTGGTCCTGGTCCCCAGGAGCAGTCCCGCCTGGAAGTGAGATGGTTGAAGAGATAGGGAGGTGACAGCTGGCTGTTAAGTCATGGTTGGCATGCAGAGGTGAATGGGGAATGCTTGCTCGCTTTCTTTCTAAAATACAAAATTGAGTAACTTAGATTCCCAAAGCAGTTACACCGAGTAACATGGGGCCAGGGCCGGGGTGCTGCACAAGTACATCCTTGCACCTTTACACTCAGTCTGGGCTCTCTTGACTGGCCCTGAGTGGTGAGGTGTAGGGTGCTGAGCTACACACACAGGGCTCTGACCTGCTGCAGCAGCTCCTATGGACACCGTGAACCGAAGAGGTGTGAGCGCTGCTGGGAAGCGAACATAGAGAACGTGGTGCAAAGATCACCCTCTGTCTTGGAAAGCAAAGGTTTGCTCCTCAGGCTTTGAACCGCAGTGATGGTCTAGTTCCTGAAATGTCTGAATACATTTGCTCTCAGATGAAAGTTTGCCGTATCTCAAACAGCGACCTTAATACAGTTTGTAACAGACTCAAGACCTGGCCTCTGCCCAGCAAGTGCATTTCATCTCTGCAATTCACCTGTAATCCCATCCAGGCAGGCCACAAATACGGGCGTGCAGGTTCAGGAGCATGAAAAACTTAATAAGCAAAAAATGTGCTTGACCCAGCAACTGGGAACCACCACCACTCTACGGCCATTTGCATTCGCTTCACATGGGAACCTCAGAAGATGGATTGAATATGGTTATACCTGAGTTATTCCAGCACAAAGCTCTTCATTGACTGTTTTCTGAAGAGTCTTTTCAATGAACAGCCCATTAAAGACAACGTGATTCTCTTAATTTGATGCTGAATTCAAGAGGTGTATGAAATATTTGGCAATATTTGGACTACCCATTGTGTTTAACTGAAAGAAAAGCGATTGCTGCAGAAATCATTCCTCCAGTAAAGCCCATACTGTCCTACAAAGCACCCAAAACCATTACGAATCTTTAGTCTTCATTTTCCTTTCAACAAATGGAGTTATGGCAATAGTACGCCTGTACCTTTGGCAACCCAACTTTTAAGAAAACATCCTTTTCCTTAACAGAAGGAAGAACAAAGGAAAAAGAGACTTTTGTTTTCCCTTTTGGTGCATACAATAAAAAGCCCAAACCCAAGTGTTAGGACTTATGGGAATCAAACACACAAATCAAAATCTTGCAGGCAGCAGTGGAGGGATCCTGAGAGATGCCGAAACTGCCTAGCCAAAAGGGTCACAGGGGAGAAGGGCAGAGAGGACTTTACAGTGCGCGTTCTTGTAACTAAACTTATTACTTGCAAAGTAAAAAATCTGACTTATTAAAATGAGTGAAACCAAGTGAAAATGTACACAAAAAGAGCAGCAATCACATAAGCCAAAGTTTTCATGTTTTTGGGGTAACACTTCATCTCCAGAGAACATTTAAGCACCAGTGGCAAGCAATGGAAAAAAGCTGTATTTTCCTAAATTGAATGCATAGGGGAGAACATCCACCACCAACAGTTTGTCAAGACTCACTCCTCATCCTGTACGTTTTAAAGACCCCATAAGGTTTGCACTAAAATAGTGAATATCCCACAGGAGGAGGGCAGGAGCAGCGCAATAGGCACTTAATGATAATGTTATTAAGAACACATATGCTCCTGCAGAGACTGTCTTTGCACTGATGCAAACCTACGGACTCTAACAGATATTTTTTCACTGTGTGAGCAGGAAAAGGATTGAGTGTCAAGTTTGTCTGAGATCTGTCTCCCACAGTCCCGAGTCAATGAACTGTGCATCCAGGCCTTTTACAGCATGGGACGTGCTGTACCAGTTTACTGTGCTACCCTAAGAAAGAATAAAAGTAAGGAAATTCACTTTACACCAAGAACTTTGGAGAGTCAAAATATTTTTATTTTCTGATCTTTGGTACTTAAGGTAGCAAGAAATTAGGTCACACCCCCAAATCAATATATAAATAAATACTTAAACAGTCTTAATGCCACAAAGAAGTTTTATCACTAGACCTTTTGTGGAAACTTGATATGGCAAGGAAACACGAGCAGATCTGGAATTCAGAAGACCAAAGAGACACACACAAAAAAGGCTAAGAAAAAATTAACATGCTGAATATGCCCCTTTCCCTTACTGTTGGGGCACTCATTATATTAGTCTAAATTTAATTAGATTTTCTTATATTATTTGCAGATCAAAATTTCACGCTCTTCCACCTACACCTCATGACATGCACCTACAGCTACACTGCTGAGCAGCCCATTATTTCAATTGTCATTTATTATATCTCATGGGAATTTAAGAGATAAAAAGCTCAACTTGATAGCTGAAAACGTACATGTGTAACTAATTAGTATGAAGAGTAATTTTTGCTTGTATTATAAATCCCTGTGCTTCAGGATGTGACTACACCACTGAATTCTCCCATGCAAAACCATACCAACTCTACCACTCTGTACTGTCTCATCCAGCCGGAGAACTAGCTGGGAGCAGCTAAAAGTTTCAACACTTTCAATCTGGAATAAGTGATAAGAGGCAATATATTTTCGCTTGAAATTGTTAGGCCTACTACTCGTATGAAGGAATTTAAATGATGATCTGAGTACTACATAAATTAAAAGTCAGTAAATCAATATAACTTCTAAGAAAAGAGATGTTAACTTTTACTTCGCATAAAACATCCACTTCCTATTTTTAATTCATTTTGTGACCAGAAAGATGACCAAAGTTATCTTTATTTGGCATAAACTACTGCCACATGTGTAGGAGAAATTAACACTGAAAATTAATTTCAAATATTTCTCTCAGTTTCAAAGGTTTTCAATTAATCATTCTTCCCAATATTTTGGCATATTGGAAGAACTTGATTAGACTGATTCCAAAACAATGACTGAAGAGACAGCTCACCAATTTTATTAAATTCCTCTCTGGCACTTCATGCCTACCTACTCACTTAAAGCTTGTGCTAACGCCACAGAAAAGCTGCTTTACTATCAAATCTATTTGACTAGAGAGCACTGAATTTTCTATTTAAAATTCTATTTCTCAAAGCTGACACACACATCAGTTCATTTCATGGCTCGTATCTCTGCGTTATAACGTTTACAGATATTTTTCAAACTTTGAACCTCAAAATCAAGGTAAGCCATGATAGCCATTTGCTAGCCACATCGAATCTCCCTGTCACTGACGCAGGAACGTATAACCCTATACATAGAACTTGGACAAAGGGCTCTTATTTTAACAGTACGGCAGCTCCTCAGCACCCCCGGTCTTTGACCGCTGTGGCCGCACAGCTCGCGCGCGTAAGGAGCGGCCGTGAGCAGGAGCCGCCGTGCCCACCCAGCCATGCCAGCCTGCGGCCGTGGGTCCTGCAGCCCCGGCGCAGGGCTCTGGTCTTCCAGGGCAAGCCTGGGACTACCCAAAGGGAAAAATTCAAGATAACAGGTGCTAGCTCAGCAAAGCGCAGGTCACTGCTGAATAAACTACATCAGATGGCTTTACAGATCATTTCATCCGTTTCTTGGATAAAATGTAGAAGTCACTAGCACCTGCAATTATTAGAGATATGCATCCGTTCACCAGCAGCACTCCACTGCCTTTCATTCCCATTTATTTTCTGTTTCTTTTAAAAACTTCCAGAAGAAGTTTATGTAGATACTCTGACCCCAGCAAGGACACGATGTGTGCACCAGCAGCAGGGCCGTAATAGCTTCTCTGTCTGGGCAAGACTGTACACAGACAAGCACAGGCATCCGATTGTGCCAGAATACTCATCTTTTTGCAAGCCTCATTGAGCAATGCTCAACTACTGACAGGGTTTAAACATATTTGTACAAAAGCATCAGGTTTTGGCATATGTAGTGCAGCAGCGATCAGGACTGCAAGGCACTGTCCTTGAAGCAACTTTGCTACCTGCCTGTGACAGGTGCAAAGGATCAGGAACAGAGTCTTAATTTTGCTCTTTCTGCTGCTTGTTGGACACTGCTCCAGACCAGGAACAGACCCTGCGTCTGGAAGGGGAGTTTCCTGAAAAAGTAGCTCCTTTTTAGGAGTCAATAAGCTTACTTTTATATGCCTTTCTCAGAACACAGCAATATTCTCTGAATTAAAAAAAAAAAAAAGAAAAAAAAGATAAAAGAAGAATATAATTTCAGCGAGTCTTGTTTAATCTGCTTGGTTTCATTTGTTCTACAAACTTCTTATTTTGGGGAAATAAATGTTTTTAATTAAGTTGACTGCATAGTTACTTAGGTAATATCTGACTGTAAAATATTTTGAACAGTTCCACTTTACTCAAGATGCATATCTGCACCAATAGCTTTAGTTTATTGTGATAAAGCAATTTGTTGAGTCATGCTCTTTTTCCCTCTACATCCAATCTTGATTCCCCAGACAGTGTCAGTTCCCCATTTGTTAATCCATATTTAATTTTTAAATCACAAAACATCATGGTTTTAAAGATAAGCTTTTAAAATGCCCTCCTACACAGTCTTTCTTGCTGTCTCCCGGGATATTGCTGATAACAAGCAAAAATCATATGCTTCAAATATTAATGAAGAAGCTGCTACTGAAAACTGGGAACTTAGAGGCCAGGTGATTACCCTGTGGAGATGTGATGTAAAATCAAACCTGGAGAGAAACAAGGCTAAGGAAAAAAGAGTACTAAAGGCAAGACAGCAACTTGCAAGTGTCAGATAAGGATCTATAAAAATACTGCTTCTCTTCAAACCCAGGGAGCAGGGGAAGGAGCTCTGCTCTCACGGGTGGGGATGGGAACCCCAGAGCATGGGGGATGAAAGGTCTGGTCGCCAAATTTCTCCTTTTTGGGAACACAGAAAATGCAAAAATAACCACCAAGCTGTTGGTTTCTCTTGCTTGGAGAGTTCCTGAGACACACAAGCAATTTAAACACGAGATGCAACCTTTCATCAGCAAGCTGCCTCACTGAAATCCAGGCACTTATTAAAAACCCTTGAAAAATACTTACCACAGAGCTATTTGTCTGCTTTTGTTTTCAGTGAAATATCATTTGTATGGTAATTTCCCGACCGCCTCAAATCAAGCCTGAAAGCTGCTGCCACCTGGAATGAGAGCTGCTCCAGGTCTGTGCCAGCAGCTCCTGGTCCCCACTTCTGGCCGGGGGATGCCAGTGAGGGCGATGTACTGGGAACTGGTGACACTGGGGCTGTCCAGTGGCTGCAACAGCACCCTAACACCATTTCTGACACCCCTTAAATTCCCAGAGAATAATAGAGTCCTTCATGTATGGAAGAAGACTCCACTGAAAGTCTCGACTCTGCATAACATGATGGGAAGCGATGCTGAGACATTGCTGGAAATCTGCCCTCTTTGCTTGTGTGACCAGCTTAAAACCCTCTTTCTGCAGGTTGTCAGAAAGGAACCTTTCAAGAGCCCCGAATTCACCTGAGAACACCTGTTGAGAGGTAGGAAGGCGCTCCACTCACGCACTTCTCAGAGGAGTGCCGGGGCTGCGGTAACCAGTGATTTCTTTGGGCTTGCTCAGAGTGATAAAGGCATGGAGGAGCAAAGTTCTCGCCGAGTATCTCAGTAAAGCTTTTAAATGCAAACTTGATTTCTGTTACACTGGAAAAAGATTTCTGTTAAAATGAAAATTACTTTGATGATAAATTTTAATTAGCAGTACTATTCACAAAATACTAAAATAATCTCATGGATAAGGAGAATTCCAGCTGAAACAGCAGAACATGTAAATCCTCTGTCTGATTTACAGATCTTGGAAGTAAATCTGGAGTAGTTCCTTCAGCCTTTCACTCACTACTTTTTATTTTTGTTAAAAAAGTTACACTGCCTAGGAGACTTTTTTTTTTTGTAGATCCTTTTTAATTACTAGCGCTGGCTGATTTGCATATGCCTTTTATTAGGGTTAAGGTCACTGTCACTGGACACCTTTTTCCTTCAAGTATCAAAACAGTGATATCTAATTCTGAGCTCCTTTATTAAAAATTCTATATTCACTTTCTACAAGAAAAAAGTATTCCAGTTTTTCAGCTGGTTATTTATATGTCTGCTAGGACATTTGTACTTGTCCACGTCACGTACGCATCCTTCAGTCATCTCTGGAAAATGGGGATGCATTTATATCCCCTTACGTACAGTAATAAGGCAGCGACCTGCAGATCTGTAAGGCAGTTTGGCACTGTCACACTTTGCAACTGGATGGCTGGAACCACCATTACACAAATACTTTTAGCCAGAGTAAGTCTCTGCTGCCCTGGCCAGCCGGGCTGGGCATCTCCGCTCCACGAGGGCGTGCCTGCATCAGCGGTCAGGCCAGGGAGACGGGCTGGAAGGAACCGCTCCTTTCTTAGAGGTAAGGGATAAAAATTCACGTTACTGAAACTCCCTGGATGGGTGCCCCTGCAGATCTCCAACTGCTGCTGCTTTGGCATCTGAAAAATGATGACTCTGATGGCTCTTTAACAACCATGTTCATGGTCACAAATGAGGTCCAGGAGCCAAACCTAAATTCAGACCTTGAGTCTAAGGTGACTCATTAATTACTGTATACATTACATACATTAACTGCTGTACTTGTCTGCCCTGTATGTTGGCCAGACAAACCCGAAAGCCATAGGCTGGTCAGGTCACGATTCCTTCTGCCTGCCACCCTTCAGGTATGTGTCCCTGAAGACCTTCTCCGTAAGGATGCTATAACAGCAGGGATATTGAGTGGTAAGACGATGGCTAAACGAAAGGCGGATCGTCGCAGCCCATCCCGCTGCAGAGCTTGGTGGCACTGGCAGATGACGGCCATCACCCACTCCTAGCACAAGATCATCTCCTTGACAAAGTCAAGGAAAAAATTCCCAAATACACAGGTTTTTTTAAAAAATGCCTTACGATCTCTCAATATCATTGACATTCTAGCCTTTCCCTCCCCACAGACTCTTAGAAAAAAGGCTGTTTCAGTCTATTGTCGTTATTTTAACTTTATTCAGTAGTTTAGAAACATGATGTGCTGTTTGCTTTATCCAGCAAATGCAGAGTTCAAAGATTTTTATGTCCTCTGACTGGGTTTAGAGAATACTAACACAATCTCTATTTCAAGGCACTGAGGTTGTGTAGCAGAGGATGTTGTAGAAAAATAATTTTTTTTTTGCCACATTTCAACGCTGTAATAGATGTTCCCAGTTTTTTAAATAAGTATAAGGGCTTTCTTTTAAGACAACTCTTGTGAGCTGGGGGCATAGTATGAAATATTTTAAAAATATGTTTTCATTCCTAAAAAACCCACAGGGATGCTGCTGAAAACAGGAGAAGAAAAACTAACATTCAGAATCCCATTTCTGAACCCGCACATCATTACCTCCCCATCACATTGTAAAGTATAAGATACTCTCATTAATTTGACATAGTGTAATGTCAGGACAAGAAAAGGGCATGAGAGGTTTAATCCTCTACACTGGTTTATGTACCATTCTGCTTTGTCATCAGAGACATAACTTCTAATGAAGTACGAGTTCCCATCCACCCTGCAGTAGCATGTGCTTCAAATGTTTACTTCTTTTTAAATAAATAAATGGAATTCTTAAAATGATGGTTCAGGTGACTCCCTTTAACTCAGTAAAATGGAGCATCAGAAAAAGGATATTATGTTGCAACACTCAATCTGGTATTTCTTCAAATCCCCTGATAAAACATATTTTAAAGCTTCATCAAATCTCACTTATCAGATGTCCTCAATAATTTCATTCAAGTTCATTAAAAAAATATTGCAATTGACGATAGCATTTGAATTCAAAATACAAGCTACTTAAACCCTCTTACATGTACACTGACAGAATTGGAAATGCACTTTGAGATGAAAAACAAGTGTGTATTCACGGACTTTTTATAACGCTATTGCTCTTGGCATCGCTATGGCATGTCAGCATTTAAACCATAAAACCCTTTAAATCTCAGTTACTAACATTCTACTTCAGACAAAATATTTCAGATGGCAGGAGGCTTCTTGCTTTTTCTTATAACTGAAGGACAAAAAAGCAGAGTAGTGGGAGGACTTTCTGGTTTTAATAGAAGGAGTGTTGGTGTGTGAACATGCAACTCTTGCATGCTGCCTAAATGGAAGGGATTCAAAATAAATCATTTGTATGTGCACATCTTTTAGACCAATAAAGTGATTTTTGCACCACAGTCATAAGCATGTGTGTCTAGCAATGTATCAGATAAGAATACTGAATTTAGTGAAGTTATATTAAGTAAGCTTTTGTTTAAAAATTCAGATGAAAATAAAAATTGGACTCTCTGTGTTGCTATAACTTCACAAAACTACCTATAAAATCCTGTGATAACAATGAGAGAGACATGCAAAATGTAGCATAGTGCAGGGCTTCATGACACAGTGTCTACACAGAATTTAAGAAAAGTGGAAAGGATTTAACGTCAGATACTGTGACACTAGCTGAGAACACACTTTTATGGTACTTTCCTTCTGTCCCCCTCCAGAAGCAGAACCCCACAGCGGAGAACAAGAACACAACAGGGAAAAGCAGGAACACACCTGTAGCTCAGATGATATTACATTTCACAGTACAACCTCACTGCTCAAGATTTCACAGCAGCTGTGATTCCCTTGTCTATCTGATAGACTACAAAAAATATACAGAGGATAAGCATGATACACCATCTGATCTTGCCTCAAAATCCCTAATCTAAGTTTTACTTAACACATGGTTTCATCAGGGTGAAAAGATGATTTTTAAAAAAATAATTTTCCTAAGAAACCTTTTCAAATGTAAGCCACTTAAAGGGATAATTTTGTCTTCGTCCTCCAGGAATATTATTTACTAGGATTATCTTTATCAGGGAAATTATCACTGGCAGCTGACCATTTTTATCTTGCACTGCCTCATCAGGGAGCCACTCTGACTGGGCTTCCTGGCTTCGTCCCCTGAATTCCCCCACCATTGCATCCCCGCTATTAGCTTGGCATCTTCAACCTAGTAACCTCAAGTCTGCTTTCCTGTAAAAAATATCTACTAGAATAAAATATTAGGATAATATGAAGCTAAAACCATTAAGCAATGCTTTTGTCCAGATGATATGCTAAAAGGTGAATACAAAAGTGAGCAAGGGATGAATTAAAGGAAGATTTGCAGGAAAATATTTTCAATTATGGAGGAAAATTGTTTCAACATATTTTTCCTTCTTTGCATACCTTGGTTATTTCTGCATTTTTTTTCCACCTCTGCTTGTTTACTAGGAAGGGAGCTCAAATGGCTTGAAAAGAGATGAATCTAAAGGAATAATTGGAAATTGAAAGGGAGGGTGAGATGGGTACGGGAATCTAACCATGAAAGACCAATATATACCACTTCAATGCTATGCCAGGAAAAGTGCAATTCAATCCCACTGTGAGTGTCACAGAACCCACAGCTCTGCAGCATGGAAAGACCTCGATGGTCCGATGGCTTTGGGAATGAAAACCTTTTCTGATATGTGGCACTGGGAACAGGGTCCTTCCCCTGAGCATCACTTCACATCAGCGTAGTCATTGTTTTGTTGTTGGGTGGGGTTTTTTGGTTGTGGGTTTTTTTGTTTTTTCTTTTTTTTCCTGAAGAAGACATAATGCCTTCTGCACACTCTTTAAAAAAATAATGATTTTAAATATGCAGTAATAACTTCCTGCTAATAGAGTTACTCTCTCTGAATAAAACCAGCCCTCTTTCACAGGAAACCTTCACATAAAACAGACCGGGAGAGCCAATAAAAGACCTTTGTGAGATAACTAGAAGACAGTTGTTGCAGTAATGCTCTGTTTTCCTTTTTTGTTATCTTTATTAATAGCCCATTTTACGTCTGACGTGTGACAGGTCTTCTCCTTCAGGAGAATTACATTTTTATGCTAACTAGGCTGTAATGCGTAAGGACTGTCAGTCCTTGTGCTTCATGGTCTAAGAGGAGCCTTGGCTCAGGGTAGACGTCTCACCATGGGCAGTTCTGAATAGCCAAGGTGCTACTGTGGAATAAGAGCTATTTCTCCTTCCCTCGGAACACTTGGTACCCAGCACTTGGGCAAATTTGTTCCCAGTTACTCTAGAATAAGTCAACGCATTTAATTTTGACTTTCAGCTGTGAAATTTAGAATTTATAACTGTCCATTGCATTAACAGAATAGCATTAGACCTTGCAGTCAGACCTTGTGTGCCATGATTTCCTCTGCCCATGCAGAAAAATCACAGGCTGCATTCCAGCAGCTTCACGAGAGCCTCTGGGCCATGCCAGTGGGCATCCAGACCCACAGGATCTGGCCAGGCTCTCCTGCTCCATCCCTATTTCTCTTTCTACATTTGGAGATGTGAGGTACCCATTTGCATCACAAGCTGGATTGCTGTGTCAGTCTTTCTCCCTGGCTCTAACCTAGCGCACCCCTTTCCCTTAATGCAACACTCCTGATCTATTTTTATTGCTGAAAGTGCTGGTGAGGTACCCGCACCCCTGGTGCCAAGGCATACATCACATGCATCTTCACAATCACTGCCACGAAAGCTCCTCCCCTGCAGATGAGCTGTGTGCACAGCTGACATTAGATAAAATCAATCAATAGCAAACAGCAACAAGAAAATTTCCATAACAGTGCATGTCAGACAGACTGGCACTAGAAACATTAGGAAGTCCAGAGACCTCTGACTGAATTCATCAAGTAGTCCACCCAAAAATAGAAGTTTTTTGGGGAAAAAAAAAATTAAAAAATCATAGTTTCTAATTGAGAGGGAAGGCAAAATGTTATTTTACCTATCAAAGATCTTTCTTTCCCCTGTTCCTTTTTTCTTTCAGTTCACAATGGCCACACAGACCTGGTCTACATCCTATACATAGATAAACTTCAGTTACATGACTTCAGCATCTCCTATCCAAAACCCAAGTAGCTTTAGGGTAGAAACCAAATCCTATCCCCAGTCCAGAGCCAAGTTCAAGACAGCTGTGCAAATACGTGCCATTTGCTGCCTGTGTCCTGCCCAGTTGTGGTAACACTGCTAAACTCCACTAAACCCTGGGGAGAGGCTGAGATTACTGAAATGGTTTAGGAGCATGTCTACACATCCTAGATGAGTTTTCCCACTTGCCGCCTTAGCACACACTCCGGGCCCCTTCACACTGCTACAGAGTAACCGGTCAACATACAAATTTATAGACAGAAATGCACAGTATGCTGCAATCTTATTTGAGTTACATCATATGAATATTCATCTTATGAATATGATGGGATTTTTTTTTAAATCTTAATAATAGCATTTCACCAATGGTTGAAAGAGAAATGGAAACACTTTTTACCTACCAGAGTTCACTGTTCTGTGTTTCCCCTGCCACAGCTGAAGACACCACTAACACCTAAAACAGAGCAAAGAGCTGCACTTGCATATTAAATTTCTAATGACAAGATGCAGAAATAAGTGCAGTTTATATCATCTCTCTCTCATGGTACATATTCTAAAGCAAGTATAAAACTTAAGCCCAAGGAAAATACTCTTTTCCATACCCGCTAAATAAGTGTGGGGCAAAGATTGCTTTCTAACATGCACTGATTGGGGAGAAGCGAAACAAAACCCTCAAGGGCAGCTGGGGCCGGGGGATGCTGGGTGCTGAGTGTGCAGGGGGTGCTCAGCCGGGCCTTCGCCTGCTCGGCCTCCGCAGGCAGAGCGCTCTCGGCTCGGCTAGCATCCTCCTGGGAACGCACCCTCCCCATGCTCCAGCTCAAGCACTTTGATGGTCCAGCGAAACCACTGGCGACCGTGCCACAGAAGACGCTGAGATCCTGCGGGCACTCTTCTGGGCCAGAAACTCACATTTCCCCAGCATATTTACCCAAAGACCAGGCGAAATTAAAGCTGTTCAGCACTAGTTGAAATATGACTATATACAAAAATCACTGGGCAAGCCCGTGACTTCTGAGGTTAGCTCCTCTCCAGACCCAGGTGGAGAAGGCGGCTACATCACCATACCCAGCTCCTGAGTGATGCTCGGTGAAACAGGCAAGCCGCCTGTTTGAGGAGAAGCGGTCAGCCGACAGAAACTGCTGTCACTGATGATCAGGGCTGCAGAGGGGCTGCGGGAGCGCAGAGGGCTCCAGCGGGGCAAGAAACCCAGGCACCTCATTGCCTGAGCCACGCATGGCACGCAGGTAAGTCTGCAGGAGATTCTTCATCTATTTCAGTGAATATGTTGGCACAGGCCAAAAGAAAAGACGCGGGAACAAAAACAAACAAGGAGAAATGCAGAAGTGGAAGGAACAAAACAACAAAACATTTCTGTTAGTGCAAATTAGCTGCAAATACTGGCGGCTGCTGGTAACCAGTAAACAACAGTCGTCACTGTTGAAACGTATGCTGTTTGCAACTTCACTGAGCAAATGGATCACAGCTTTTATGCATGCCTAATAATTTTTCTTTATCAGTTCTACCTTCTGAGTGGGTTTGATATTTGCTTATATAATCAGATTTCAAAAGCAGATGATACAATATCTGCTTTAAAACAACAGATTGTTTGATGCGTTTTTTTCCAACCAGACACTCAGAATAGCTTGAAATTTCTAGCAATACAAGACAGGAAAACAAATTAAGAGAGATAGCAATGTTCAGGTGAAAAAAAGTACAAACAAGACTTGTTTGAGGTCATAGCTTTGCCTTGAAGTTGGCCAGGCAAAAAAAATGTAGAAATCAATATTTTTTGAGACAGGTTATATCTCATTAGTATCTCCCGGTTCATTTGCTGCCTTTTATCCTGTTCCTCCCAACAACTCATAATCCTTTGCAAATGAAAGCTACCTTTAGTAAGAATAACGCCCAGAGAATTTTCCTAGTACTTAGGCAGAAGCCAGATGCAACGAAGTGCTGCTGCAGACTGCAGCAAAATACCGTTTTCTCCATCGCCTTCATGGTTTAAGGAGCCCTGAGGCAGCCCCTCTAGATTGCCGACTTCTGCCTGTGGCATTGCTCTAATGCTGCCACGTGTTGGCTGGAAAGCAGCGATGCATGAAACGCAATGCTAAAGAAATTTGAAGATAATAATAAACAGAGCCATTCCCCTTTGTGGTTGATTTTCATTTAGCTGTACCTGCACATAAAAGAGCTATCAAAGAAAGCTATCTGTTACTTGCCAATTCAAAATGACTTCAGAGAGCAGTCCCCAAGCTTCCAGTGATAGATGTCCAACAAAACAACCTCCTAATCTCTGCAAATTGTTGTAAGAGCTACATTAAACCAGCCTGCCATCAATCTTTGTTCTCTTTGCTGTAACTCAACTGGATGTACTACCTGTAAGTACTTAGAAGAAACAACTGCAGTAAGCTGCTATGGTAAAAGTAAAGCTAGCAACACAAATGAGAGCTTTACTTTCAAAAATTTAGCACCTGCATTCTGCTGCTACTATACCAAGGGGAAATGTAAGGAAGGAAAGACAATTAATACTGACAGTGGTTTCTTCTTGTCATCATTTCAAAATTCACTGTTACACAATGTTTTCCCTATTCTTACATCCAGCAAAAAATATCTCCCTGGATAAAATAGTAGAAGCTTTTTTTTTTTTTTTAAATGATAAATTAACTAAAATAAGTAAAAAACAAAGCACACCTACTGTAGCTCTCTGGCTCCAGCCTAGCTCAGTGCCTGAATGATTAGTGTTGAATCCCATTCAATTTATCATGAGTTCGTCAAAGGTGACAACCTTACACAAGCCAGTGGCACTGACCATAACTTCCAAATTCTATGTATTTGGATTTTTACCTGCCAGCTGGAATATGAGCTAAAGTGAAATTATAGCCCTCCTGCTGACCACTGAAAATGACTCCCAGGAGTCAGTCCAGTGATATTGGAATGGTTTGATGGGTTAACTTCACTTAGTTTTTACTGTGGATGGCCACTTATGCCTATTTATTTCATGGGAGGATTTCATCTTTGCTGCACTGTATTTTCTACAGACAAATTTTCTGTCTAGCTTTTTCTTCCTTTATTTGGCAGAAATAGAATTAAAAACTAAATAGCAAAATACCCATGATTTTGCATCAAGGTTCTCCAATCATTTTAAAAGTGGTGGTTGATCCGGCCAGTTCAAACTCATTCAGCCAGTTTGGTCAGAAGATGTACTAGAGATATAATTCAGGGATCCCCTGTTTCCATGGTAAATCAGGATGAACAACACTTGAAGTCAAGAGAGTTAGATCTATGGAAAAAAACCATTATGGAGAAAGGAACAGGAACTGCACAGAATTAGGCTCATTAAGCTATGAATGTTTATAAAAGTAATCAAATCTATCTAGCTGTGACTGACTGCCCAGCAGGGCACTGGGAAGGGTGGGCTGGCTGGCCTCATCCCTTCGGTGTTACCTGGAAGAGATGCTGACTCTGAGCAGACGCATGCACTCCCCGGGGAGCACTGCAAGGAGCTATGTGCATATGAACAATGCTCCTCATGATCTTCTTATAAATTGCTGAATTGTTGCAACTCGAAACTTCCTGATCCCTGAAACTCATCCTCAAAACCAGTGTTCTGGCAAGAAGACTCACCTAGGGACTGAAATTTGCTGAGACCACAGTGAGGTATAGTATGTAATAGTTTTGCTGCTCATACAGGTCCAAGCTCAGTTTTCAAGTAGAAGACACCTCCTTCATCTCAGACAACTCATGGAGAAGTCTGTCAGACATGGAGAGCAAGAGAAGAAAATCTTTGTAACCAAGGCCATGATGAATTCCTTCGCACAAGTTTATTCTGCTCTTTTAGATAGTTATTCAGCTGCCTTGACAGAAGCTGTCTTCACTTAGAGATAATTTTGTGAAGATTTATGAGATTACAGTAATACGGCTGTGGTCAGTACATCTGTTCCACAATTAAGTATTTAGAGATGTTGTCAGTAGAGCCAAACCAATCTGCACACGGGTGAAGGTTACGGGCTGTTCACTGAGGGAACGGTGCCGAGAGCACCTTTCAGATAATGAAGGCTCTTTAACACGTTATCCTGTTAAAACTCAAGAGGGGACGTTTTAAGTGGGATACTGCAAACATTTAGGCTGTCATTGCATTTGTTATACATTTTATAATTACCAGTCATCCTAAAAAGTTAGATAGTTGGGCATTCCAGCCAGGCGAGTGCAGCTTCATGAGTCACCATACGCTGGAGCTAACAGCACCTGGAGGCCTGCGTGCTGCCGCAGTGCTGAGGCCAGCTGCAGCTAATATATGAGCGGCATAATCACTTCAGCTTTACAACACTGGCACCAGCAGACCCCACAAAAGACAAATAAAAGGTTTACACTACTCCGCAGGAACTTGGTGCTCATTAGAAACCTCTCCCTTAAGTCTTACTGCATAATGATGACACATAGTAAAACTTTTTAAAGTTAAAAATTAGGAGCCTTTAAAGGAATGTCCTTGCAGCAGAGTTTAAAAGCTCTTCAGATAGGACTGACTCTATCATGAACAGTTAATACAAACCTACATTTAGGATAAGCAGGATGGGTCATACTACACAAACTGGCATTTGATGGAAGCGTTCATCTGCCCTAAGAACTGTTTCTTCCAAATCCGAAGAGAACATAAGAAATAATATTCAGGACAAAGGACTATGAGGCCACAGTCAGCTTTCAAATGTGGTTAAATCCAAATGCAAGCAAATCTGTTCATTAACACAAAAGCTGTTTATTGAGAATTTACTGTAGTTGTCCCAACAGTATTTTCCCCAAAAGGAAAAGAATAGGATCATGCACAACACAAACATGATATGAGACATTTCTGTTGCTTCATTAAAGATCTATACACCTGCCTTCTTGAAATGGTGGCTGATTGCACCTGGAACATCTGGCATGTTGAAAAAAACCCTAGAAAATAATTCAGAAATGGTCTGACATGACAAATATCAAGGAGGTCCTACCTGTGTCTTTGAAGAAGCCAAGACCTGGCATTAGCAGGAAATGGGGACCAACAAAATCAGTTTGTTTCCCAGTAAGGTCAAAACTTACTCTGATTGTGTTAAATACTCTTGGTATTTGCATCTGAAATCCAATTCTAGAAACATGTTACTCCTGCCTCTGAATCTATCAGAGGCCTGAGGTACCACCAGCTAAGCAACTCCCCGGATGCCCCAATCCCAATGTACGAAGGACAGGACAAGACAGACCATTTTTTTCTGTCTCAGGAACCAGTTATGCAGACAAAGCACAGTGGCAGTAAAGCATGCAAGCACTCAGTAGGTTCAAAAGATGATAGGCTGAAAGATCTAAGAATTTTTTACAATTCCTTTAATGTTTCAATCATTTTCTTAGTTACCTTTTCTTTACATAACTCATTTTATTAGATATTAACATATCTTATATGGCAAACTAGCTGCTCCATCTCTTCCAGGTGAAACCCTACGAACCCTCCTATTGTCCTCACAGCATCTCCTAAGATGGCGTACCATCAGCTTTGTCCCCTGATTCAAAGGGGAGCAGGTACCAGGTCCTTTCAGAGCTCAATCATATCTGCAATTTCTTGATCCGTTTCAGAAAAGGTAGACTGTTTTCCAAAGGCTTCAAAGGACTTCCAAGCCCAACCACTCAGGCAAAATGAGAGATAATCTAAAAAAAGCACACTGAATTTCCCGTGAATTGACAGCATTATAGCAGTTATCTATTTTTATACTACTTTAACACATCTATTTGTTTCAGGTGAATGACAATTGGTATTTTTACCACCATTATTTGGTAGACAGTCTGGAGGTGAGGCGAGGAAAATATAGTGCTGAACAGTGCCTAAAGAATTGTTTCTGGATTAAATACAGAGTCGGTACCTATGATATTCTTATTCAAAGCTTCTTGTATTTTCTGTTGATTTTTTCTTTGGCAATGTCACTTGTGATAACAGGTCCAGATCCTAGTTGACCTACATAGTAATACTTCCAGTTCAGAAAAGCACACGCTGCCTTTCACTATTTTTGTAGAACATAAACGTAAATGTATGTAGTTTGCTTGGTTATCGTGCCACTCTTGAGCTATAAAAATCAAATTTGAACAAATGTTCCAGACTTGTCCAATTTGTAAGGCAAATTCACAGATCTATTCTTTTTTCAACGGAAGGACACAACAATGAAAAATAATCTTATTATTTCATATTGAGGCATAAATCTTACTGCTTTTACACTCATATGACACCGAAGAACTTCAGTCCACAGGGCCAGCCATTGCTGACCTAAGGGAATGAGGAGATGGAACTTTTCCTTCAGTCCCTGCCAACATTTATCAATTTAGCAGAAGCAGCAAACATGGTAAGATAGGAAGACAGAGGCATCAAAATAATTCCAACCCATTTTCTTATTATTCTGTTACCCTGTAATTGTCATAAATTAATCCTGCAAAACGACGGACCTCTTGTTCTCCTTTCTGGCTGTCACTCTCTCTTTCCCTAAAATTCAGTAGCAGCCTCACCTGCCTGCCATTTCCCAAAGAGCACACAGCCATTGCTTTGAGGTCCATGCTTTAAATCAGCGTGACATAAGCAGAAGAAAAACTTTGGTTATTTGGTTAAATCATATCTGATTTTAAAAAAGGTACAGAAGATGCACATATAACTCAGCTGGCAATCCTAGAACACGCTATTTGCAAAACAGTCATTTTTACAGCTTTATTTTGCAACATCCTTCCCACAGACCCCCATTTCCATAGTGATACATAACGTGTATTGCATCATGTTGAGAAGGACACAAACAAGGTGAAGCCTCCTCGTTGGCTCAAGAGGGCCAGATAAACGGGGCACGTGCCTGAAGCGCTGGATGCACACACAGAGGCGCTGGCTGAGCAAAGCCAGGGCAAATGGGATTCTGCAGCCCTGGTAGGAGAGCAATGTACTACCGAGAAATTATTCCAAATTGCAAGCGTAAGACTAGTGAGAGCCTGGCAATAAGCCTATCCTGTGCGGCTCGCTGCCCACACTCATTATTCGTACCCATTTTAAGCCTTGCAACTGTGACCCCAACTATATTATTTCTCAAGCAGCAGGCATCATCTCCTCACATCAGCTCTGCGCGGCTTTGTCTGAACAAGCCATCCTCTAACGACCTGAAAGTGAGCCGTGCTCACGCACCAACCTCAGAATGGTCTCTCTCTTAAAAGAGCAGAAAAAAGTGGAGAGCTGCAGCAGGACCATGGCAGAGGGGCAGTTTGGGGCTACAAGGCTCTTCTGGGAGGGCAGGAGCTGTTTGAAATAACAACAAGACACACCATAAGGAAGGTCATCTCCCCGTGGATAAGCCACGGGGTGTCCCCCAAAGCCTGCTCCTGTCATCTGTATCCCTCTCGCTGTCTATGCTCCAAGAGCAGAAAAGAGATTAAAATGTCACAGGCGATAAAGCTATGGACTTACAAACATGAGATCTGAATGATGAGCCTGGAGCTCATTCCTGGCTTCCAGCACTCTATCTCCATCCAAGTTATTGATAGTCAGCTCACAAGTCAATGGACATTTTGTAAGTTCAGAAGCTCATGTGTTTATAGACATTAAGGAAAAGGCTTTTCTCAAGCAAACCAGACCCTAAAAACTGGCCATGCAACTAACTGCTGGAGAGGTAAGACACAACAGCAAAACAAACTTGAAAAATAAATCACTGAAGAGCTTAAAAAGTGGTATTCTGTATGTATCCTGATTTGTTACAGATCTTGAGGCTGTAGCCAATAAATGTATTTCATCACTGGGGGAGCAAGCAATGGCACCAGATACCAAACTATGGTTGAGCAGAGTCAAAGAATTAAGAGAACAAGAGAAAATGATTACCTGCCATCAGCCAACCACTCTGCTGTTTGGGAAGAGAAAAGCCATAGGGGATAAAACAATTCAGAAACAAACATTGCAAAAGGATACACTTGCCAAAATAACATGTATACCTATAACAATGCAGAAATGTTAATCCATCTCTGCTCATCTCTGTTTCCTTACCTTAGCATTTCCCATCCTTCCTTTTAATACTGACAGAGAAAACATTTCTCCCTGTCAGCAATCTTGTTTATTTTAATAAAGAAGTCACTAACTAAAACAAAATCCTGTGAATCGACTGTTGACTCAAAACCTAAGAGAAGTTCCCATAGGCAAATCTTTTTAGTATTCTGTAAGCATGACTAATTCAATTAACACCAGCCAGAAGAAGATTATGTAAAGCTATGAAGTTATACATATATATGTATACAATAAATGAAAATTACATATTAAGGAACACTCTTTGTTCCAGGTAAGAGTTGTATGTTTTTTATTTTCTATTTCAATTACTGGTATAAAAATCTGACTATGCCCATAGACCTTTTCCAAATATATCAAAGTTTCACAAACCCCAAGACATGCACCCTTCTCAGGTACAACTTAACCTAAAAAAAAAAGTTAATGTTTTTACCCGAATTCCAGTTGCTGACTGAAATGCAGCCGTTTCCATCAGCAACATGACCCACCGCAGCTGCACCAGCTGACAGCAGCTTTGGGGGAAGGAGCGTGCAGCAGGAAAGAAAAGACTTCTGCTCCAGTTTCAGAAGAAAATAAGCACTTGTGATATGAAACATTATGAGAGCTCAAGATAATGATGAAGGTAATTACCTCTTAATTTTTGCTTTTTATCTGCAGATCTGATTGGGTAAAAAAATTCATAGCTAGTAAGTATATAGCATATACTGCACGGAGCACGGCTATGGAAAGCGAAGCATGTGAGAGCGGCACACTCCGATTGATTTCTCCCATGGATATAGGCAGTACTTTATAGAGAAAGGTGTCAACGATAAGGCCCAAGAAGGCAGAACCCCAAAGCCTGCACCTTACGCTAAATACGCGAGCAGGCCCACCAAAGTTAATAGTATTATTTGGTGCTTAAATGCTTTATGAGTTTGGGTTAATAAGTTCAATGTCTCATAGACCACTCCTTAGATTTCCCTGCACTGCCATTTTTATTGCCAGTTTGACTCCAGAACATGTTTACAAACGTTAAGATACACGTGAAAACAAATTTTTAGAATCCTGTGCTTTTAATTACTTTTTCTTTATTTAAATGATTATTAGAAATTGTTATGGCAGAGTTATCTTTGTCTGTTAATTAGTAACTGTACACATACAAAACCCAGTGTGAAATGAAAATAAAATTCAGGTCTAATTTTTAAAAATAACACAATAGAACCCTTCACCCTTCTTTTACCTCGTTACTAATTCAAACTCTTCATAAAGCACATGAAAAGAAAAAATCAAGGAAGTGGAAAGAAGCTTGTCATCTGGATCACCCATGCAAGGAGAGAATTTAGGATTGCCCTTGAAAGACTTTTCTGGAGACTTCACAAACCCAGAGCACAATTAAGCCAACTATGGAGTGTGAAAGCTCTTGTACCAGAAAATGCCTTCTTGTACTTTTTCTTTGGCTCAAAAAATGGAGGTTAAAAAACCCAAACAACCAAACAACCAAAGATTAGTTCGTCATTTGGACATGAATTAGAGGTTGAAAATGTGAATTGAAATTAAGTTAGCGTGACTTCTTGGATTAGCAAATCCAGCTAATCTGGCTGGTTTTCTTTCAGAACCTGAACACATCATTGCAACTTGGTACCAAATTGGGTACTGGTGACAACATGACTTTACTTAACTGCACAGGTCTAAGAGTATGGAAAGTTTTCAGAACAAGTCTCATCTTTTCTTTCCTATAAAAAGCATAATTTCCTGCCTTGAGTTTTCCTTCAGGCTAATTTAAAATTCAAGATCAGCCAGAGCGCAGCTAAACTTTTTCATCAACATGCATTGAGATAAGATGAAGTTGCACATTCACGTCATTTTTGCCTGAAAAATGAACTTACAGTAGAATGATATACTTTTTATAAATGTGTGAATTAGGGCTAACTAAAACTTAAAACTCAAAATAAAATGCTAGTTAAACAGCCATATGGATAGATCCTGAGACACAAGGCAAGGCGAGGACCGGCACATCTTACAGTGCAGTGATTTTGTACAGAGCCGCTATATTTGATCACATCTTGTGTCTAACAGTCTCACCTAACAACAACAGCCTTATTGCCCTGCAGCCTCTTCCAGGAGGATCTCAAAGCCATTAACTGAGAACATTTAGAAGACTAAACATGAAGTAAACTTACATCACTCCGATGCTACCCTCAGGGAAACTGAAACTGTATGGTGAAAAATTTCATTGACTTTTGACCTCAACCAGCCTCGGAATATTTCACAAAATCCTTGGCCAAAGCCCTGGATCTAACCCATGGCACAGCTGCAGATTCAGCGTCCAGCTCTGCTCAGCGCTGGATGTTTGACCGCACGCCGTTGCTGGTGGACTGGAGCAAGCCCAGGGATGTTCTGAACAACATGCAACATGTCATTTTAAAAATAATGAAGTAGAGGTTGGGGGAGTTGCCTTTTTTTTTATATTTTTAATTATTATTTTAAACATAAGGGTAACATCTGTTCCAGGCAGCCTGCCAGGCAGCAGACTGAACCAACTGGGAGGTCTGCACATGAGCTAGGCCAGTGGGTATATAATTTTGATAGAGTAACAGCATATTCTTACTGCTCACGTACATCCTTACTCAGCAGCTCGTTTCTAAAGATTTCATATACCAAACAAATTGGTTACGGCAGCATAGTAACAAGCATCTACTCAGCTTGCTTCCTTTCATGTCCACAGGCACTCGGCTGCTCGGCATCCCTCGTCCCATCTCATCAGGTTTGTTTCAAAGTCCAGCCGGTGACACCTCCCCTCGCCTCGGCGGTGCCTCCGCCGCGCCGACCTGCGCTCCGTGAGGGGATGAACCAGCTCAGCTCGGCACTGCTTTTGCTTCATGCATTATTCACATGGGAACAAAAACGGTTTTGGGGTGTTTGCATGGGCAACAGCAGGAACGTGACAGTGGCCACCCCTTGCCTCTGCCATCCTCCTTCCAAAAGAGGAACGTAACAAGGGCCAGACAGCGGCACTGGATTTCACAGCATGGTGCAGCTAACTCGGCTCCCCGGGTGTTCCCGGCTGGCTCTCCCACGCTGCCGCCCCACCACCCAACAGGCAGGAATAACAACCCTTGTCCTTGCACTCCTTCTGGGGGCAGGCAGAAGGCTGGTGCAATAATGCCACTAATCTATGAGGTTTAAGAAACATGGATGAGCAGTGATCAAGCTGAAGATGCTGATCTTCAAGATACATCATATAACTATAAATATATATTAAAAAATATAAAGAGAGAGAGAGAGATACATACATTCCAATGTATACATACAGTTTAAGGCAAAGTAGAGGACGGGAAGTCACTGTGCATCAGCCTGTTGAGGAACACCTCTGCCCCGATGATGTTGTTTATGTCTGGGTTCAGCTAGAGCAAAAGTAAATTTCTAGAGGTTTTTTTTTCATCACATCTTTGAAGGAATAATGAATACATAAATCTGCAGAAGGGAACAGCAATCTATACAGTTTAACATAAGTGTTAGAGGGTCTTATGTAACAGCCAGTAATAAAAGAGTTTATGGAAAAATAGCATTTTCAGTTCCTTGAGATAAACGTTGCGCACTACTGTGCGACTTACTTGCACAACATTCAAGGCAACACAAGGATTCACTGGCACAGACTCACTGTGCAAAGCTGCAAGCTGTTGCAGAGAAAGCTGGAGACTTTATGGCAGGTCTGGGTTTTATCTGGTTCTTTTTCGATCGCTTCTTCCTTCGATCAGGATGGCCACTCTGCCCCTTGTCTTTCCAATGCCTATTTGATTTGTTTTAGAGTAAATCATTTGTGGTAGATTTAATTTCTGGGAACTGATAATGAGTGTAGCTAGATATGGATCCTTTCATTTAAAAGTCTCCTTTGCAATTTAATCAGCCTTCTCAGCCTCACCACCAGCTTGAAAGTAATGTGGGATGGTTGTAACGGTGAATAAAGAATAGAAACAATTAGACAAAAATTAGATTAATGATTTTATCAGAAATACTGAGCTGCTCTCTATAATCAAGTTTAACTGTAATGCGCTCTCTCAACACACTTGTACTTCTCTGGGGAGGATTAAGTCTCTGTAAGCAACCTCAGGGTTTGTCCAGTGCTGAATAATTACATCCCTTCCCTCCCCGACCAGGCTTGTTTCCATCCCGCAGCACAGGGGCTCCTATCCATACGCAGGAAATCAGGAGAGAAACACCACTATTTGCATCGATTTTCCCATTCCCAAGCTTCTTCAGAAACATTTTTATGAATGATGTGGCACAACATTCACAGTTACTCTGACAATCCCCAGGCAACCCAGCAGGATTCATCCTCCCGGACATCTCGCATCTGCCTCCATGCCGCAGAGCTCGGCCAGCTGTGGTGGGGTCCGGCCCATGGCCGGGCTGCGCTGCCCATCGATGGAGCCCGCGTCCTTGCCCCATCCCCGCTGCTTTGCAGCTCCCCAAACTGTAACACAAATGTCCTGTTTAGGCAGTTAGGGTTTATACCTAGTGACCCTGCGATAGCCAAATACAAAAATGTTTGCATATAGAACAAATAAAAAAAAATTATATATCAAAAGCAATCACACATCTATCTTTTCATCAGCAGCATGTTATTCCCAGTGTCGGAATCCTTCTCCTAGTGACTGGGGCTTTTTGACGGACACAGAAGATTTGGATCAATGGAAATGGAAGATTTAGTTATAACAAAAGTAAGACTACCTATAGGCACTTTGGAGAAATACCAAAGGTGATGTGAAAAACGCAAATGTCGGATTTCAGTCTTGTCCCTTTTCCTGTCAATATTTTTCCACATTTGACCAAGTTCCATTTTGCTGCCAGTGTATTTCCTTGTTTTATCTTCATAGAAAAGATGAGTCCTTGAATGTTTACATAAAACTTATTGAAAAGAAGTCAGCCTGTCATGCAAAGGAGAATGGTATAATAATATTTTATTTAAATAATATGGAAATGAATAGTGTATAGTATCTTAACTGATGACCGAACAGCTTCCCTTTAAACGAATTTGATTTGGGGCTGGAAGCTCAGAAAATGAACTGACAGAATCAAATGGCTTCTCTCACTGAAAGTATGTCATTTTTATAGAAGAGTTAATTTTTCAAGGAAAACAGCAGCTGCCAAAGCAATGGGACATTTACACTTGATAAGGATGTTTAAAGACTCACAAAGAAAACTTTCACCATTCCACTGTAATAGGATTAGAAATCTCTCAAACGGCTCCAAGAGCTGGAATTTTGCCCTGAACAAAAAAATATATGCCCCCAGACCAAGCAGAAGAGAAACTGGGTTGAAATTCCACAGCTAAGTCACTTAGGTGTGTAAGAGCTATTTAAAAAATACCTTACTGTAAGTCACTAGGCCTTGGCAGCCCTGTGCTGCACCATGCGGCTCTGCTCTCACCGCTCCGGGGGATGCAGGGCACACCAGCCCGCAGGGCATCGTCTGCACCAGGGCAGCATGCGTGCCAGGCTGCCCGGGTACTGCACACCAAAGAGCAGCCACTGTCTCAGCCTCACCTGAGTCTTGGAACTGCAGTGCAAACACTCGGTGTTTGTCTGTGCCACATGGTGCTGTGCAGAAATACCCAAACTTCAACCCGAGCATCTTTAGGTACTACCCAGCAGCAAGGCATCTGATGGCACTGGCTCGGCACTCTACCATTGCCCCTGTTCCAAACCCTGCGTGACACCGACTCCTGTCATTGCAACTCAAACCCAGCATCCTCTGCTGTTTAACCCGTCATGAGATTTTGCCTTTTTTTTTTTTTTTTTTTTACAATAAATTTCATCAGGAAGAGTTTTCTTGTCTTAAACTTACAAGCTGTAAGCTTTTCCAGCCCATGCTACTGCAGTTTAGAATAAATTTCGAGATAGCTACATTCAAATTTTTTATCAGCCAAATGCTCTTAGTGACATTCTGAGAAAATCACTGAGCTCCTCTGTATCTTATTTCTCCATCTCTAATACAGGTATACTAGTACCCATTCCCATCACAGACGAAGTGATGCGTTAAGTCATGAATGAGGGCATACATCTATATATATGCATATACATATATACATAGACACCCACACAGTTTTAGGCTGTGTGATGCTGTAGTCTGAGAAGCAAGATGAGAAACCCTGAGTCTGAAATTGCAAACTGAAGACATTGCAAATGGTGCACTGATGACTTAAATGGTGGGGGAAGAAGAATCACTTTGACTTAAATGGTATTCATTCTTTCCTCCATACACTTAAAAGAATATTAAAAAAAATCCACATGTGACTGGAAGGGAAGAAATTGCTCTCTCTTTCACATGGGTATGTTTATATCAAAAATAGTAAGACCTTTCTAAAAAAGACATGTGAGTTTGGATGTTGGTTTTTATCTGCCGTAATTCCTCACAAACATGCACATAAAATAACTATTCCTGAATATCACTAATGAGGCCTTAAGAACTCTTATCTAAAACCTCAGTTTAATTCTCTATTTAAATCAAGTCTGAGAAGCATTTGGTCTTCCTTAAGGATAGTCAGCATATAAATATAAGAATATGTTTCTGTTGACTGAAGAAGAGCTAACTCTACAATTCACAGCAAACAATCCAAATTAAAGTGGTGACGAGATCAATGACTGTACTGTAGGTTGTAGTTCAAGCAGGAATAAGAGGAGAAAGAAAACCATGGAGTGGCAAACGCCTGTTAATGATGATCTGGAAATGATGCAGAAGAGGGGCCATTACCACTGGCGTCAGCATTACTCCTTGCTCAGCCCAATCCAGTTAAATTGAAAGGCCATCATTAAATAACCTGCCTCACTGACTAAATCAATCTGTTCAGTTGCTTCATTTCCAATTTGCTTTAGCTTCAAGCTCTCTTTCTCTTTTAAGGATCTGGCCCCATCACTCCCCTGATGAAGAAGGGAAGCCCCAAATTGCTCTTACCTTTCTTCCTCAAGCGTCCCTCTATTATCCCTGGTTTTGGCAAGAAGGATCCTTTCTGATGATGCTTCCTCTCGTCCTAGAACTCTCTTTAAACTATTTTAAGAAACTGTCTGGCAAGAGCGCTGGGAGGTAATACCATGCACTGCTCTGCGTACAGTCCAATCAGACTCAGAGCTCTGTACGTCGCCGTCTATCATCTCCTCCTTCATCCCCCCCTGACTAATGTATCTCCTTTTTGTCTAGTTTGCCACAGTCAATTGATGTTCTGGAGTGCTGATGGCATGCCAAGTTACATGCCCACGGGACACGGACTTATTAACAAGATGGGATGGATTTATTACTGGTGATCTCCAGAGCAGATGCTGGCCTTGCTTTGCTGCATGCGAGCACTCCCTCATACCTCCCTACACACGAGCAGGAAGATGGTCCCAGAAATATGCAACCTGCAGCATGAACAGCTACAAGCTGGCCTGGAACACAACCAGTCTCTCTTCTTGCTCCTAACCCCCCAAAATACCCTTAACCCCAACAAAGAGGGTAACAAAATATTTGGTTCTTTCTTCCCTTCAACTGCACATAGGAAAGGAGGGGCTACAGCTCAACAGGTAGGTCTGACCACGTCTGGATCCCTGCTGTAAAGACTGTTTGCGCTGTATGAAGGTGTATCATGACTACACCTGTAACCACAGCACAGAACGTTTGCAGAGTTTGCTCTTCCTTCTACGTTTTGTATGCTTCTTGGTGAAGTGCTGGAGTTGCAGGTGTGACTGGGCAGCATCACACCCACCCTCTTTCCATGGAAGATGCTAAATTTTACAATCTAATTAATTTGCCTCTTAAAGGAACAGATAGACACATTTGTAAGGGATGTGCAAGCTACTTTTCTATTTTCTGTTAATCTTTGAGACACCATAACATACCTTTATTGACTTGGTGTCAGTTGCTACAGTTTGCAAATGGAAATAAATTATTTCAAAGACCCACGGTATCCTTTATTCATAAAGCTGTCTTTAACGAAGTTCAAAGGTTATTCACGGAACTGAAAGATGTTTTTTCCCCATGTATGATATATGCTTGACAATTGCAGACTTCCTTACGTGCTAGAATGCCAGTGACCACATATATGAGCACTTATTGCCAATTACTCTTCATGCTTTTCCTCTAATTAATTTAGTCTGGCAACTTTTCCATCTCCAGCCACAGTGTCCAACACTTTGCAGTAAGTCATATTGATGTAATGACAGCGCTGATCTTTGTTCTAAAACCATTTCCCCAAGTCCATACATTGAATCATGAAAAGCAGAAGTTGAGAAGGTAATTCATTTTTCTCACTTAGGCAGACTTAGCTACCCAGAAAATGTTCTCCCAGGGTGTTCTAAATATGGCTCTCAGTTAAAATAATGTGACTCTTTGTCTGATCATGTCATTGTCATATACTTCACGCCTTTGAATATTTAAGATTTTGCACTTTTCTGATCCTGTCCCCAAATCTTTGGTTTCCTTTATATGACTGTATTTGCATATTTGGAGCTGTCAACCACTTTTGCTAGGTTAATTCCCTAGTAATGCTCTTCCCTGTAATTCAGCACACAATTAAATTCTGTACCACAGTAAATAAACCTACAGACAAAGCGTACCTGCTAAACTTGAAAAAGAAACTGGTAACCCTCTATATTTCAGTAATAAACATACCTGGGAAAAAGTGTGATTTTTTTCCTTTTTCCATCTATTCCACAGCACTCATTTTACAGGCAAGGCTGAGATATGCATCATTTGTGAATCACAGCTGTCCTTCTGTCCCACACAACAAGCATGTTTAGGGGTCTCCTGCAGGAACACTAAGCCATATCCAATACGTATTACACTGCAGAGATGCTCTTGAAGTACAGAATAACATAATTAATTTCAGAAGACATCTTTACTTCTGGAGCAGAGAGGAATGGAAGCTTTAAATCTATATAATTGTATGCTTTCTCCTTAAAATTGAAAGCTAAATTGGAGGCAAATCCCTTAAAGAGACTCTGAAGACCATGGGGAAAAATCACTAAGCCAGCCCCTGACCTATTGGGGCAGCAGAAGTGGACACCAGTGATTTATACCCACTGCTGCCTGAGCAGTCCCACATCCATATCGGGGTCCCCAGGCAGCCCCTGTGCCCACGGCCAGTTCGATCACCACCGTGCAGGTGACAGCGAACGGATACAGCCCTCCATCTGCGTGCTGTTGATAGTGGGATCAAGACCTTAGCTAGGAAAGGATTTTCTTATATGGATTTGCCATCGCAAGCAACATGAGAGAGAGACTGGCTGGTTAAAAAAGGAGAGAAAGAGAGAGTTCCTCTTGCATGGAGATAATTCATGACACAACCGCTTAGATGAGCAAAGGACATATCTGCAAATAAGCTTTCAATACCAGACATTTCCAACCATTTTTTATATAGGATGGGGCAGGAAAAATCTTATATTCAAACCCATCTGCTAATACACCTGTGCACATTCATGTACTAAAGAGAAAAGCAGCTTAAGTACTAATGACATCCAAATTACATCTTTCCTATCTTTAATGTTTATGATTCTTGGCTCCTTTTTAAGAAAAAGATGTCATTAGAGCTTAATCAATAGCATTCTGTTTTAAGAAAGGCTTTCTGAAGCTGACAAAACTGCATAGGTTTGCTTTGAAACCTGCTTGAATTTGAAAAATGATAAAAAGAATGTGCTTTATTTTTCATGCTCAGGAGGTCGTTGAAATTTCTCGGTAAAATCAAACAGCAACTACAAAACACGACGTTATCTTGCTTCATTTACGTGCAATATAGGGCTGAAACCAGGGAGAAGAGTTGCATATGCCGACCATGGATGCAGCTCTCTGCTCGCTGCAGGGCGTGCTGCTGAGCAGGAGCGCTCGCCGAGCTTGGAAATGCTCAGAAGGCAGAGATTAATAAAATATAAAAGAAATATATATTCCACCAAAAATTGGGAAGATGATTATCTCAGGGCCACACTCTGCTCCCGCTCACCGACATGGAGCAGACATCCTTTAGCATCAAGCACTGCCCTGCTCAGCATCAATAAAGTGGCAAAACCTGGGTGTGCAGCTCTGGTGCGAAGTGTCAGCGGCTGCCTGGGGCTGCCAAGGCCACGTCAGCTGCTGCCTCCGCGCAGGCAGGCAGGCAGGAGGCAATCAGCGGCCAACAGGTTACTCGTGCAAGCCATAAATATTAATAAACCCAACCGAGCGCTGCACATGCACTCCAAAGCATTTGTTTTGCTCCTGGTCAGCTCGTGACCCTCAGCTCTGGGCATTTCAACTCAGCATCACCAAGGGCCTTGCACAAATAAATAAGGCCCTTTAATGGATGAGTAGCCCTGGAGAAAAAAACAAAAAAAAATTAAAAATAAAATAATTGCACTTCTCCAAAGGAGAATTTCTATAAAAGAGGGTTTTGGCACAGTCCCAAGCTACAGCAATTGCAGTCTCTCCCACTGCAAGCAACTGGGTTTTGTTTGGTTTTGTAGGGGTTTTGTGGTGTTTTTTTTTTTTTAAATCCTAAAGTGCCAATGATCTTTCCCTGTTTCCCAGTGAAATCTGAGGAAATGGCTGAGATAGACTAGAAGATGTATTTGTTCTCAGGTTAAACGAATTACTTCCTTGGACACCGAGGTTCCTGTTGCCCTTAATCCAGAATCTCAGAGGCAGTAACACAAATGCAAGGAAAGGAAGAAGAGGGAAGCAGAGGAAGAACATGGTGTGGCTTTAAAAAGAGGTGGTGCTTTTAATGAGTTTTGAAGTTCTCAGGAAGTAAGATTGTAAATTGCTGGATTGATTGCACTGTAACTCAGCTCTTGTATTTGTTCTTGGAAAAGACTGGGGGGAAAAAACCCGCATCAAAGAAACCTCGACTGAAACAGCATTATTCGCCAGAGCCTCAAGAGCCAGAAGACTAATAAAATTTTGCAAAGCACTCAAAAGTGCTAATTGCTTTTTCAGTGCATCTTACAGAGTGGTGGCATTGTAGGGCATCTAAGTGTGAAGAACCTAGAGAGGGGCTATACTTTCTCAGAGCTTCTGTAGAGATTTTTCAAAAGATGTTTATTTCAAGGAACAGCTTGTGTACTATCGACTCTGGCTGCAATTTTGTGATGCTGCTTCTCTGTCTTCCCTCCTGATGTTAATAAATAAAACTTATTTGATTACAGCAATTGGAGGTTTGAGATCAGTTCTGGCTGTAATGAATATGCTGTGCTTTCCTAAGAACGAAGAACACAAGAAATGAACTGGTTCAGGGAATTACTAAAAGGTAAAATCTCGAGCCTGGGAATAGCCAAGCTTAAATTCATCCTGGCTCGGGGTAGACAGGACTATTCTTATCACGCAGTTTGAGCTAGCAAAGTAAGACCTATTTTGATTCAGAAGAGTCCAAAGAAACATGCCTCACCCCAACTTCCAACTAAAAGCTCTTCTTTGATAAACCAGCCGGCTCAGACCAGAGATGAGTTATTTATCAAAGCGAACAGTATTACCTCTGGGAGCACGACTCCTTCTGGGATTTTGCCTCTGATAAGACTCGTCACCGGGTTACTGCACGACGGCACCAGAGCTGCATTTTTCAGGGTTGTCAGCCTCCCACCTTACATGAGTGCTGAGGCCAGAATGTTGAGACACAACTATTTAAGGCTGGATTGATTTCTGCACGTACAGAGCAACTGCATCTCCAATCAATTTGAATGGAAACCACAAATGCTCAGTACTTTGGAAAAAAACCAAGGCACTCAGGTTCCTTTATATAGATTCAGATGTCCAAATGTAAGACTTCAAGTGGCATTTGGTTTTGACTTTGAAATAGTCAGATATGAAAAAAGACCTTCCAAAGAATAATAGAAGAAAGCTGGCAAAAGGCACATGCTGCAACAAATGAAGGCTATTTCTTAACCAGAGTCCACGTTATCCAGCAGTGATATACCAGCAGTATGTTCTTAATTAGCCAATAAACGTTTTTAGACAATCTGTCTAGACTTTCTTTTGCCTGAATATAAAATTGGCTTTAAAAGAAATATATCAACAGCAAAGAAAAGTCAGTGAAAAGCCGTCAAAAAAATCTTCCTGCTGTTTCACATCTGTACCCTGCACTCTTCTTAAAACATGATCATTTAAGTGAAATCCTTCATTTTTTAAGCAGAAAAGCTGCTATATTTGGGATTACTGCATTGCGAGCTCACAGTCAGCTTCCTGACTTCCCGGTGTAGAACTTAACTGGAGGATACCTCTCCTAGAAAGCTCTGAGCAACACAGCTCAACACGGACCTTTGTCTTGAGGAAGCTGAGCCATTAGAATTAATCGTAACTGAGTATAGACACACCTTCAGAGTACGCTGGGCTCAGTCCCGCTTGCTTTGAAATGGTCTTTTCACTGATGCAGTAATACCACCGCTGCCATGATGCAAGGGTTTAGGTAGAGAAGACACCATTTTACAGCAGAGCCAGAATTTCACCAGCTGAAGGAAAGTACTTTTGACTAGCCCCAGACGGGCAGAGACAGCAAGAGAAGACCTGCTCTCCTCGGGGCTGGTGCAGCAGCAGGTACAGCAGAGCTCTGCAGAAGCTGGCCGAGCAGGCAGGCAGGAGCACTGCTGCCTCCTCCCTGCTCTGCTCTGCTCTGCTGGAACGTCAGTCCTATCCTGGGGGAGGTCCTGAACAAGCAGAACAGGCATGGGACCGAAGGACAGCACTGGGGATACTTGTGAAGAAAGAGAACAAAGTGATTTAAGGGGAAAAAAAAATATTAGGCTGGAAAAGGAATGAAATATAGATATAAGATAAACTGAGGGTTAATTAAAGGGTTGATTAGACATGCGGATTAGTGAAATTAAGGGGAGAAACAAAATACATTCAGGGAATTAAATTATATTTTATCTTTAACCAATGCTTAAAGAGAGTATTTTCTTGATCGTAGCCTGAGATAGCCACTTCCAGATTTTTCGCATCTGGATAAAGTCTTCTATTGTAAAGCAGCAACCTGAAGCACTTCTACATTTATTTTTCATAGGAAGCCACTTTCCTTTATCTCAGTGCCAGGCCATCGGCAGGACTGTGCTGGTACCCAGAGAAGCGGCTCGCCTAGCTCCATCACCGTAAGAACGTGGCACTCGCTCTCACAAAGCAGCACGAGGAAGTACCGACAGACCACAGCTCAAGCACAGAAATGGGGGAACGGCTCCCAGCCTTAGGCAGGTGAGCAGAGCAGCGCTACAAGCTCTGAGACGCTCATCAGCTCTATTAAATCCTACATCAGGCTGCATTTGCCTAAAGGATGGCGGCAAGCTCGCTGGGGAGCGGAGCTGGAGCCCCCAAGGGACCCACGCTGCAACCACGTTTCCTGCAAGTGAACTGCGTTTCACAGGCAGCAAAGACAATGTCTGTGTCTAACCTTAAGCAGAACATCTTATCTTAAACACAAATCTAGACTACGGATGCCTGCTCTCTTTGTCAGCCTTGGGCTCTCCCAAACAAACAGCAACCTAGTGAAGTGTTGCCATTTATCACGGGTAAGGAGATGGCTTCAGTGCGTTTTGCAGCATCCAGTGTCAGCATAAAATCCAATTCAAATTTCAAATGAACATCTGCATGTTTGAGTTGCCTTTCTATTACCCAAAGTTTAATCTGTTTCATCTCCATGTTTACACAATGAAATACATGCCGAGTCTTTTTCTGATAATAATTGAATAATTTGCTTTTTTATCAACTTTTTGTTAACAGGCCAAATATGATGCGAACAGGGAATACTGAAAGCACCGTGCTTCGCACAGGGCAATTTGCTGCTGGCACATCAGGTTACCTGTGTGGATGTAAACACCTGCAGCATCGCATGATACAGGACCAGCCAAGGCACCTGTCCAGAAAGAGGGAGGGGCATTGTCAGCATGAGGTTTTTGTTTAAATAATGATCATTGGTAAAGTGTTAAAATAATGCCAATAGTCTCCGTTATGAGAGCAAGCCAGATGGCCTCCTGATTCCTTATAGATTGAAAATATATGAATCTTGAAACACCAAAGGGAAAGGAAACAGAACAGCCTGCACTATAAACAGTGTATATATATCTTCCCAATGTCCTGGCTAGATGTGTAAACCACTTAAAATGGCGTACTGCAGTTCATATTTTCAGCTCAGATATCTTGCTGAATATACTGGAGCAAATAGTCCAGGTATTTCAAACACTGCCTTGATAAATAACTTTCCTAAGAACATGTAAGAAAAGAGCATAAACTCCGTTGATCATAATTTACTACCTGCTATGATTTTGCAAAGCAGGGTACATATACCTGGTTAGAGGGACTTTCTCCTCTCATTGATCTTTTTTTCTACACAAGGAAGCTGGTCTGAGGAAGGCTTAGATAGTTTTGGAGACAGACCAGGGAACATTTTTGGCACGCCTGGAAGATCACTAGCAATGCATGAAAGCCATCTTCCAAGAGTGTGAAGGGTTCAGGACATTTGTCATCCTCTGTTGTCTGAGGAAGGATAAGGAATGAAGAAGGCAGGGGAGGGCGCGTGATGGAAGAGGCATCTTAGAATTATTTATGTGCTGCTACTCCCCCATGGCTATGAAAGCTGTTCTTTGCATTAGCACAAAGTGAAAAGGGACTGTGAAGTATGGAAGGTACAAGATGAGGCAATATTTTGTATTTCCTCCTGGGATGCAGGATTTCAGTGACAGAAACTGGAATAACTTACTGCATTCGATTATATATTACCCTTCAGATGCAGAAATGCATTTAGAGCTGGTCCCAAATGACGTTCCAACAAATTCATCCTACTTTGCAAAACAGACATATCCCATGGGAAAATCTCAGTGTAATCACAATATTTCTATTTTCCATGGGGAAAGTCAAAATGACAGCAGGGGCTTCCTCTGCAGAAGGTTTTTATGAAATTCATTTTATTCCTTCAGGAAAACTGACAAGACGCTTTGCACCACACACTGGAATAGGCACCGTAGGCGGAGGCGAAATGGGAGCCAGGATTCACAGGCTCCACTTCTTCCCCTGGGTAGGCTGGGAGGCAGGAAAAAAGTGTAGTGAAGAGCAAAGGCACTCAGATGTAATTGTCTAGGAAGTCTGGTTCGTTGCTCCCCGGCAGAAAAAAAGGGACTTTGGAAAGAATTACTATCTTATCTTCCAGAAGTTTTAAATTTTCACCATCAAAGTCAATTCTGTTTCTGATTTTTTTTTTTTTTTTGTGAAACAAATGTGATTGTCTAAGCCCACTCTCTGTGGCAAATTTTCCTTATTCACAGGTATTTTTTTCCCTGCCGTGGATCAATCTTTGCAACCCCAGCCACTTCTACCAACCTTCATTTTATGGCTTTTCAGCTTTTCGTCTCTCCTTCTACTAATCCTCATACCTCTCTTGCTCTTTCCACAGACTTGTTCCTTCCTTTTCTTGTTCAGTAAACCTTAACTCTCTCCTTTCCCCCTACTCCTGCCCAAAACGTCAGCTTTTGCATGCACTTCAATAGGACTTTGTCCTCAAGCTTCCTAATGCACATTAACATACTTTTGTCCATTTCCTTAATATTTCCAGCACTGTTTTTTTTGAGATTTCTATTCTTCCCAGCAGAAAATGGATGCAGAACAAACCCAAATGCTCTTGCTTCTCCAATTCTACTCCATACTGCTATCTTTACCAGGAGGAATGTATTACCTGTGAGATGCAGAAAATCTGCCAAAGAACAAATGAAAAAAAACCTGGATTGGGATGAATAACTTACTGAATCTGCGTCAAACCAACTTCTTCACTTCTGCATCATGGGGCATGCACATTGCAAAATGCAGGAGTGTTCCCTGGGGGTGTCCAACTTTGCAGGTAAAAATAAAGGCTCAACAATACATTCTTCTACTTCGAGGACTTAACGTATCACTTGTGTTCAGCTGATCCACATGATACATTTCACATAACCATGAAAGCAATGTTTTATTAAATTTGGGGTAACATTTTTAAAGGATGCTGGCAGTTATTTGTTTAGTAACAAGAATTGCCTATTTGAATTTTATTCTGTCCTTGAAATGCAATCTCCAAACGTTCAATAAATGCCATAAAAAGGCACATATTTATCATTAAAGTGACTTATGCTATAATTGTGACAGCAGCCTGTTACAGCTATCCAATACTTCGCCAAGAAACCAGCTGTGTGAGATCATTCAGGAGGACAGAGTGCAAGTTTCTGCATGTATCAGCATGGAACTGGTCTCAGACTTCACATAAGCAGATGCGAGGATAATCATGATGTCATATCTTTACCTCTTTCCTTCTCCCCAAATTCTATGTTATTGATCTTTCATGAGTCTATTTGAGAAAGAGGAATTTCTCAGACCCCTGCTAGTTCCATCACAGAATTATAACAATATTTCGGCAGACAGGCTTCTGATGCTGCAGTGCTATCAGGTACGTATCCAAACCATGTGTTCCATGCATGAGTCTGGAAGAGGGCCATGAAGATGATCAGGGGGCTGGAGCACCTCTCCTGTGAAGACAGGCTGAGAGAGTTGGGGCTGTTCAGCCCGGAGAAGAGAAGGCTCCAGGGAGACCTTAGAGCAGCCTGCCAGTACCTAAAGGGGACCTACAGGAAAGGTGGGGGGGACTTTGTACAAGGGCATGTACTGATAGCACAAGGGCCAATGGTTTTAAACTGAAAGAGAGTCGATTTAGATGAGATGTAAGGAAGAAGTTCTTCATTGCGAGGGTGGTGAGGCACTGGAACAAGTTGCCCAGAGAGGTTGTGGATGCCCCATCCCTGGAATTGTTCAAGGCCAGGTTGGATGGGGCTTTGAGCAACCTGGTCTAGTGGAAGGTGTCCCTGCCCAGGGTAGGGGAGGTGGAACTAGATGATAGTTAAGGTCCTTTCCAACTCAAACCATTCTACAGTTCCTAATGCCCATCAGCTTCACTGCTTTCCTAGATGAGATCATAAGAACCCTATAAATCTACACCAGGTATTAATCTTCCAATGATGACAAAAAGATAGGAAAATAAATATATCACATACATAGCAATGATTGGATTTTTTTTTAATTCAAATTCTTTAATGACATGCTTATATTCAGTGCCTACACTCCCTGTGTAGTCAAGAGAGAGAAATAGATGTTTCAAAAGGGCAACTCAGATCTCATCACTCTTCGTTACTGCACAGGGAACAGAGCCAACTAACTTAGGACATCTGTTATGTCTTAGGTAGGAAGACGCCTTGCTAAAGAGGTAAAGATTGTATTCATAACATTTTGATAACCTAAAAATACAGGCAGGTGCCTAGAGGGTTTCAACATCTAAGCCAGGCACTTAATCAGTTTTAGCCAATATCACAGGGAAGTCAGAAGTCCAGTCATCACCTTAAGGACATCACCCATTCATTCCTCCGAACAACATCACTTCTCACAAGTTATTAAAAAAAAAGCCACAGCGCATAGACCATGCACACAGAGTAACAGATTTACTTTGCAGAGATGCACTTTGGTTTTTCTTTTCCACTAACAGAAGTATACTATTAAACTCTAAATGCAAACCAAGACACACTTGAGGATCAAGTCCAGTGCATCTTCTACTAGATCAGTTACAATTAAAAGAAAATCCTATTAAACTTATTAAACCTAACAGACTACAGCACACAAGTTGGTACAACTTTAGAAAGCAATTCTTCTTGACTTTTTTCTGAAATGACAAAACATTTGTTATTTGACAAAACATAGGAAGGAAAAGAATAGGTTTCATAACATTGTTATTTAACATAACATCACTGAACACCAAAAGGGACAGATGCATGGATATTTAAGAAAAATAGAAAGAAAAATGAAAACCACTTGAAGTGCTCGGATATAAATTACTTGATTTCATTACTGGTTTATATACTTATTTTTGCTATATTTGATCCAGAACACAGGCTCTCAAGTAAATGAATAAAGGCCATTCCCATCCGAAAGTATAATCATTTAACACAACCAAAGACAAAGGAACAGCCCTGCACTGCTGCCTCTCCATTCCCCCAGAGACCTCCATCCCTTCCTGTGGACACTGAGCCGCCCACCAGGCAGAAAAACACCAAAGGGAGTAGTCTGCAGGACCAGTAATTCACTGGGAAAACTCCGTAAGCCTTGAACCATGCTCTATACCCTCAAACTCCATAAAAGCACTGGGGTCTGTGACCCTCCTGAGAGCTGCTGATCCCTGAAGTGACAGCAACTGAGATACATGCTAAACACAACTTCGACAATGTCTGGCTTTCTTAGGCTGGCTTTCGGACTGCACTTCAAAAACGTATTTATAGACGAATTTGTCAACATGTAAGCTCAGCTGTTTGCTCTAACTGAAATGCTGTAGGAGGTTTCTGCCCCTTGGGTTAAGGCAGAGGGAGATCCAATGAACACAGTTTGCAAAACGCTATTCCTTCAGCTAAAGAAATAAACAGTCATCACAGTGGACAGTACAACACCTTAGCCCATCTTCTTCCAAAACAATGACTCATTCACATGAACATTTGAACAGTGACTCTGATAAAAGTTGGGTTCTGTTAACTGCCACAAAGAATAGAAATCATAGATCATAAATTTTGGGCATCATTGGATGATGTGTGGTATCGCCCATTGCCAGTGTGTTGTGCAAAGCTTCACTAATGAATCATAAGTATTTGTTATTTATTAACATAGCCAATGCAATCTTTGCCCACCACAGTGTATCACAGTGGCATCACTAACTTTTTTCACCTTCCTTTCTCATTTTTGGGCTTCTTTTAACCTTGGGTTATGTTGTAAAGTGACTGCTCCTTGTAATGAGTATTCTAAATCCATTCAGTAGGGTTTTAATGGATCAAGAAAAAAAGAGAGATGTTTCATTAACATCAGAATGTAAGACAAAAAAAAAAATCAGGATTTTCTACTTGGCAGCAGGAATTGGTACTCTATTTGAGATACAGAGACAGAATAGTCTCCTCTCCCTTCTTAAAACACAGTTGTACAACTCCCTCGTAGCAATGATTTAACTCTCATGTTATCCAGCACTAATTTGTGCTAATGGAATTCCCAACAGACAGCATAAAAATTACATTCTATTACAAAAATGCAGATTCAGGATCATAGCAGGCAGTTGAACAGACCTGCAGGAGCCTACAAAATGCTGTGTGAATCACTGAGGGATGATGTAGCAGCTCTTGGCTTTTAACAGTGTCAGCTTCCATAGAAGATAAGTACTGAATTAGAGCACCATATTATGATATACCACGTTGAGGATTTCACAGAGAATATCATGAGATGATTCAGATCACCAAAAACCCCAATCAAAAGATTCAGATCTTTTTAGAAACAAAAGTCAGTGTAGAAAAATACCAAGGCTTTAGGAAAAGCTGTCATATTTTCACATTTAGGTGGCTAAAGGGGTTTAAAACAGTCTTTGCTACAGATAACAAACCCATAGAAAATAATTTCTGTAGGAGGTATTCAATTGTACATAGCTAATTTGTAAAGAAACCAATGCATTAGAAGATTATACTATTTAATGCACAGATTATAACTGCATGCAAAAAAGTGGTTCATCTGATTTTGGTGGAGTGACACTTGTTAGACATAAGGGCAATGTGTCTCGTATAGGTATGTATGTGTGTGTATGCATATGGTTTTTACTAGCAAATATAAAGCTGGGAAAAACAAGGTAAAGAAGAAATTGAAGTTTATATTGAGGGATAGTAAAGAAATACTGTTTAGTATCACTGCTGGAAAAAATTCTACTTCTGAGAAGAGTCAAAATTTCAAGGGGCTCTTCTTTGCCCTGCCAATGAATACTTTTTGATGTTTCTTCTGTTTCTGAGCAAATTCAGCTCCTGCAGTGTGTACATCTAGGCCGTCCCCGCTGCATGCAGATGTTCTCAACCTTACGTAACAGATGTCTGTGCAGCACTTGAGGATCATGGAGAGAGAAGAATTAAAGAAATGAATATTTCAAAAAAGTCTTCAGCAAAAAAAGGAGAAAAGAAGATAAAGAGACTGTCACAAGTGTTGTGCTTCCTATGTTAAAGTGGATTAAAATTTATTCTGCTTTTTTGTTCTGTCAAGGTGATGATAGCCTTTTAACAAATACGACACTGCAACTAAAAGTCTTCAGAAGAAACTTCAGTATATATAATCATATTGGCACACTGGTACAAGAGCTTTAATCCCTTTTTATCGTGTCTTTAGTACACAGAGGAAGAAGGCATGCTTTTCCAGAATTCTTCTTCTCCAGTCCTTCCAAATGGTTGAGAACATCATCATCTAAAATAATTCTTAGCTTGTACATTAAGATAGTCTATTACTGACACACTGCTCTACAATACAACAGGTCTAGTTTGTGCAAACAAGGAGAACTGTGCTCAAAATCAGCCTTGCTGAGCGGAAATACTTATTTCTGAGGTGAAGTTGGACAAGGGAGCAACTTGGAGTTGGAAGGGCAGAAAAAGAGTTAAAGGCAGCAGGTGTACAGGTTTGCAGATCCAGGCATCCCCTTCCTTACACCGTTTGTGCTGCAGCCTGTGGAGTGAGCATCAAAGTCTCCACAAGCAAAGCAGCCAGTGTACTCATCTGTGAAAATGGGCAATTTTTGGAGGAGAAAAAGATGAATAAACGCATACTAGATCTTTCATTTATCTGTTAGGAGGCATTCAAGTGGTCTTTTGCTAACGACTTCAATATATATATTTCTTACGGATAGCAATTAACCTTCTGGTACAGATTAATCTTTAAAAAAAATCAAAGATGAATTAATCTTTGAAATTCAAGTATTCACTAGTTTCATTAATAATCTGAAATTGTCCTTTAGATTTTCCATAATTAGACCATTCCCCTAATTTATTAATCCCACAGACTGCAGAGCATGTTTCAAATCTTCATCTCCTGCCACAATGACATATTCAAACTCCCTTGAAGTACTCATAATAAAAGTCACTTTGTGAAGAATTATTAACTCAAAGGATCAAGCAAAGTCTTTATATGCTAAAGCATATTTGAAAACTAAGTAAGGATAGCACTTTCTACTCATCCTCACAATTCCTAAGATCTTGGCTGGATCAGAAACAAGTTTGGATAACACACTGAATTTAGGATAATTAGATAGCTACAGATGCGAGGCCAAAGATAATAAACGTGTTGGTACCTATGGAGTAAATCTTCCCTTCTGCCAAAATACACTGATTATGAGATATAAGACAATTGTCTGAGAGCTAATAATGACTCCTTATTGCCGCTGTGTCTCAAACTTTGACTAATTACCTCTGCTCCAGGACTGTTCCAGCTCCTGGCAGATGTGCATATTCCTAAGGGGCCATGTTGGGGAGAACTGGCACAATCATAGAATCATTTAGGTTGGAAAAGACCTTCACGATCATCAAGTCCAACCATCAACCATGCCCACTAAACCATGGCTTGAAGTACCCCATCTACTCGCTTTTTGAATACTTGAGTCAGTAAAATTATTGCTGCTTATTGCTTCTTGAGGAGGCTCTTTCCAAACCCTGATACTACAGCAATCACCTGACAGCCTGGTTAACCACTGCTTTTGCATAAAATGTCCCCAAGGAGACACAGCCACATCAGGCACCAGGAAAGCAACCCAAAAAGGGCTGAACCCCCCAGGGCATGTCCCCCAGAGCACGGGCAAATCCCATTGCAGCATGACCCTGCAAAACAGCAGCTGGGAGATGGTCACAACCGATCCCTGAAGTCGGGGGACAAGGTGCCATTTCCCTGTAGGGGATCAAGGTTGGGACCTGTATCTCCAGGCAGCACTGCTCCATTAAATATCTAGACAACAGGATCTTGCACTTCCCAGGGTTTTAAAAACCCAGGGAACTTGTTGACAGGTATTAAATCCCCTCAGAACTTCACCTAAGCTTTATCTGTGTAACACAAAAAAATTCAGCACAGCCCTAAGAAGAAAAAGCGGCTGTACTGAATCGGAGGCAGTGCCGGGGATTGGATTATTCCAGTTTCCAGACAAGGCAGGCTGCATATATGAAAGAAAGTTTATGCACTATCCCTGTTAGTGTCTTAATCTTGTAGGTGTGACCTCTATCACCCTGCATGAAAAGCTGTTTTAAGCAGGGTATTCTTTTGGTTTTATGCTTTATTTTTATGAAGGATGTTGAATTACATGTTAACTACATGAACAGCTCCTATCATTAATTTAATTCTGCAGAAGGTCTATAAAATGATACAGTATTATTCAGCTAGAGTTTGTCCTTGGCATGGAGAACACATTTCTGGTATGATTTCGCAACAGTGGATATTTGCAAATAAAGTCAATTTTAAATTATAATAAACACTGGCATTTGTCACTTCCTGAGGTATTAAATCCAAACCCATTTTCTTTAATACCACATAAATATGCATTCGAACGAACAGACAAATTTATGCAAATATAGGTTCCTTCTGTGATATCAACATAATGAAACAATTCCAGATTCCCCTCTCTAAAGCCCCTTTCTTTTAAGTGCAGCCGCCTTCTCTGCTCACTCCTTGGATTATGCTGCCAAGAGCGATCCATCAGTTTGGGAGCGAGCTGTCGCTCCCCCTCGCAGATAGCACAGGCGATTTGCAAAAGCAGAGCATATGCTGTGGAACCAGCTCTGCAACAACCGAGGAGATGGAAACCTCCGACGGCCGCTTCAGAGCAACACCTGTCCCGTCCTAGTCCTTTACTTTCATGCACTCACTAATCTGGCTGGTGATTTATGTAATTCAGTAAGTGAATTGTGGATCATGTTGTGATGTTTTTATTTAACGCAATGCCAGGGCAGCTGCAGAGTAGGAGATCTGTGAGTTCATTTTGGGAACACAATAGAGCTTATTCTTGTACAATGATGATAGGTTCCTTATCAGGATATATCATTGAAGGCTTCTGGAGATAGGCCTTCCATGTATCACCAATAATGAATGAAATAATCTGCTTTTTTTTCCTTACCAGCACAGCAATGAACTTTAAATATTTCAATTTTCAAACCTTTATGATTCTGGATTGCAAATCAGCTTGCCGTGGATTTATACCTCTATTCGCTGAAGTGCCATCTAAAGTCCTCCTATGTTCTGGTGTCCCTGGGGAAATTTAGAACTATTTACCCTGAAGAACAACTCCTGGGGATAAGGGTATGAGCGCATTGACACAGCAGTCACACCTTAAGACAGGTCTCCTCTATGTTTTGTACCAGAACAGGAAAGCAAGCTGTAGAATTAGAGATTTCTTCCAACAAAATTATGAAGGTTCAACTTGATACCATAAGCCTGACCCAGCGCAAGACACAGCATCTCCCTGTCCTCTTGGAACATCTCTCACTGGCAAGTGACATTGTCCAACACAGTTTGGCCTTCCTGGGACACCACTAAATGAAACAAGTAACAAGAAAAATGTGATGCATCACAGCAAAGGTCTGATGTGCCTTGCACAACACTGCTGAGTTTGTTGCCTCCATACCCCAGGCCAGTAATCTTCGAGCCTTCAAGTAAAAGATTATTCATTTTCTCGCCTGAATTGGTCAAGAGAAATACTAAAGAAAAGCAATACAAATCAGGCAGCGATCTGAAAGGTGAACAGCAATAGGATGACACAAGTCAATGTCTGGTAACAAGCAGTCTTCACAGAATTTCTAGCTGTGGAGAGATAAAAGCTCAGCATTTTAAAATCTGTTTTCTACCCATATCAACATAATATAATGCCATCCAGTGGAATAGTAGGAGCTTCATAAGACTCAGGGTTTTCTATTTTCTCCAGAAATGACTGAAAACCACTAAGGTTTCAAACTCTCTGAAATTCCATAAGCAATTTAGGAATAAGAGTATCTAGGAGCCACTGCAAAGAACTGGAGCAACTTTAGAATCAAATACATGTTCTAGAAAAAGAATATAACATTTGGTACAAAATAACATTCATTACTTCTATAGCGTTTTCTGGAGGGAGGACGGACATTGCCTACCTGCCTCTCTGGAAATTTGCATGAAGGACTCGACTCCTTTTTCTCCATAATTCCCTTCAGATGCCAAAGTGGACACATAATTCCATCCCAAAGCTTTCACAATGTCCACCATTGCTTGTGCTTGGAAGGAATCTGGAGGAACCACACGTGAGAAGAAATCATAGCGCCTGTCATCACTCAACTCTGGTGCAGTTGAGGCATAACTGATTTGTGGGATCTGTAGAAAAAAATAATTTCTGATAAATATACATATTCATATACTCATTGCACTTCTTGCAGAAGTTAGCTAAAGCAGTTAGCTTCAGCTGAGCCTCAGTTCATCTTCATTACATCCATCTGTATTTCTCCAGCCCGTTCCTTTAAAATGTACTGAAGACATTGACTTCAAGTTACACAAAAAAAATCATTAATCAATTAAAAACAACCGTATATGTGCACATTCATAATTTCTTCCTTTCAGGCAATATTAATCAAATACAGCACACAAACCATTTTTCTCACTATGTCCTTTTTATTGGTGTTCTAGCATCAGATTTTACTAGCATCAGGTTATTTGGGATCCTGAACGCAACCGAGTTTAAATCTCACTGGCTGAAAGCCAGAAGGACCCTTCATCGGTTTTTGGAGGATGAAGCTCTTAAACATTAAACTGCAACTGCAGATTTAAACAAAAGGATGTTTACTTTTTATTCTTTCTCATGAAGAACAGTCATGAAGATTGCTGAGCGTGGAGTTCTCTGTCTCACAAAGACAACCTGGTCACGATTCAACTCTGTCCTAAAACTCTGCCTGCCCATGACAAACCAGCCTTCGCTTTTCCTTTTCATGGCAGAGTGCGAAGGAGACTGATGGTTACTTTTTATAACAGAGAGACCAGAATATTGTTCAGGGCTATTTTCTCCTTGATAACAAAGGTCCCTAAACAGTTATCAAGCTGACAGAATGTTAATCCCCAAACCCATTATGCAATTTTTTGAGTAACAGTCTGGGACTGCTCCTTAAATTAAGGAACCTGCCATAATTCTCACTTGAGATGCCAAGGAGGGAAAAAAAGAGACTTGCAATATACACAAACATGACCATATATAATGATTTGAGACTTCTAGACTGTGGAAAGGTCAGTATTTCATGCCTCAGTACAAGCATCTTCTGCATTCTCATATTCTGTCTCTGCACAGCTTTCCTACAAGTATTTATTAGCTCTCCTGCCTTCTCAGAAGAATAAACATTATACTTCCCCAGGCTCAATACTGCAAAGGGCTCGGCACCTTCGATTCCCACAGAGCTCAGTAGCAGATGAGAGCAAATGCAGCATTTCCACAGAATACACACTACGTCTGTACATCTGTATGTACACTCACAACTACTACAGCAGAGTAAAAGCAGACCTGTAAAGCAACATTGCTGCTGAAGACTCAGCAGATAAGCAAACTTAGCCAAACCATCCAAAATTACTAAATACATCAACATTTGTTGAGACATGTTCCTGTTTGTAAAGGCAATATCTACTGTTTTATTATAAACCATAACAAACCATAGCACATGACTTATTTAAGATCTCTTTAGCTTCACTCAGCATCAGCGTAGAGCGAAACACGGCTCATGGCCCTTGTTCAAAGCCCTGCACCGGCGGGACCCCTGTTCAGGGAACTTGCTGAATCTGGTCCCAGGCGTAGTACCAATCTTAGTTGTTATGAATTATTAAACCTAAGCAAACACTTAAACTTTCAGCGGGTGCTTGGGCTGTCATTGTGGATGTTGGAGAACTGAATCCCCCATCACTTGGCACGGCCTTTCCTTTGGATGCGTCATGTCACTCCTTTGCATGTCTGCTGGGTTTACAACCAGAGAGGTGGCTAATCAAGCTGAAAGCTGGGATGCTTTAGGTTTTTAATGCAAGACAGCAGTCGTCTACAAAGACTTGCCAGATTTATTTTAGATCTGTGGCTTGTGGACAGCACGTTACCAGCAAGACCTTCAAATGCTCCAGTCACAGAAAATTAAAAAAGTTAAAATTGAGGCTGCCGGGAAGAATACAGCGTGGTGTTGACCACTGGTACATGATTTACTTGCTCAGTCTTTCACCTAGGGGCCAGCAAAGCTTGGGGACCACTCTCAAAGACAAATAGATTGATTACACCAATTTATCATGGTTCTTTATTTTTAATCTACCTTAGGGATGACTTTCAGCTAACACCAACTACTGCGGTTGCACAGAAAATGCTGGGCACCCTGGCCATCAAAAATAAGTTAAATTCTTAATTTGTCTGTGCCTACAACTGCTGTTATAATAAATGACTGGTGACATTTTAGGATCGCTCTCTTCTCATTTGTACAAAGCAGCTAACGGAGCTTGCTCAGCTGCTTATCAGCTTAATTCATCTATTCATTGGATGATATTATATTAAGTGGAACAGTTAACCAAGCTGACTTTATGGGTGCTGTTTACCCGTTATTAATTGCACAAGCATCCAGTATACAACATACAGTCCCACACACAGAGCTGTACTGAGATAGCCGAATGCTGGTTTTTTAAATTATAAATAAAAGAAAAGATGAAATACGAATTTTTATCTAGGGCAATGTTTGTATTCCAACTTGGCAACAACTGCTTTTTCAACTGAAAATCAAAAGGAGCATATTCTGCACTTTTACAAAAAGCAACGCTTCTACAGAATTTGCTCCATTGCCTATATTACTTAGGAGACTTTTTGGTTTTTTAGTCTTTTTCTTCTGTCCATAAAATATTAACCACTTCTGGCTGTTTCAATCACTTGGAGTATAAAAAGTATATATTGAGGTTTTTTACCAATGTTTCTTACAGGATATATAAAAGCAACAAAGTTATATGTATGAGGAGTAGAATTTTCATAAGATTTTGTCTGAATATGGGGAGAAAAGTCCTTGAATGGGTACAACATAGACTGCAGCCATTAGAGTTCAGCTTTGTCCAGTATGCCAGAGCATGTTGCAGACACCTACAAAAGATATTTTCCCTTTCCGCATGTCTTCCCATGCACGCAGGCGGCATCCCAGATGTCCAAACTGAACATCTGTTTGCATCAGCTAAAATCTAACAATTCAGCATTTCTTATTCTCTTCCTTTTTTAATGTTCATATATGTGGACAAACCTCCCACAGCCTCAGCTGGAAACCTTTCTCCCATATTTCACACCATATGTTCCTCCGCATTACTGTTTTGTTTTTACTGAGAGTGACTTTAGTTTGAAAAACACAATGTCATGTTAACTCCAGGCAAATCTCAATAGCCAGGCACCCTCTCCTCTCTGAAATCTCTTCACAGGGCTTACGCTCACCAGACCAACATCCAAAAGACAACATACACTGCTGATGTGTACTGATGGCTGCTCACCAGGTAAGCTCACAGACATGCGCCTTCAGATCCTGTGAACGTTGAAGTGCATTTGAAAATAAAAATGGATTGACCCCGTTCATCAAGACCCAACCCCAAGCTGGCCACATGTTGCTGTTCTCTGTTCCCAAAGATGATGCAGATGGTCTCACCATGTGAGGAGGATGAGTGGGGCCTAAGGGAGAACCAGAAGGGCTATAATTTGATTACTCTCTCTGATCATGACATTCATTCATCCCCTTGGTCCACCTCTCTCAAGCACACGCTGGTGGTTCTCAAGACTGGCCCAGGCCTCCCCCTTGGGGCAGGAGGCTGGAGCCTCCCCAGCCTCCCGGCTCACATCCTGCAAAAAACCTCCTGCCCCAGGGGCCAGATGCACACAGACTGCATTTCAGACTCCAAGGTGCAGAAAAAGCATTAGTAAAGCTATCCACACAAAACTGCAGTTAAATAGCTGGACGTTTAATAACCAAGTCTTCTCCACCCTGATCAGTCTGTAAAACCCATGGTTTAGCACTGCCAAAAGGTGCTGAATGATCAGCCCTACAACAGGAACTCTGCCGTCCATGTGCAGACACGAGATGAATGAGCAAAAGGCAGAACAAGCTGCAGTACAGTGCCAGGGATGCCTGAGCAGTTGATGACCTTAAATGTAGTCCTACTGCTACCTAGTGTGTCCTTTAAATGTCCCCTCAGATGTACCAAACACTGCTGGTTTTCTTTCTGTTTTGGTTTTGAAAGCTGCTGATATGATTCAGGCTTGCAAACGAAAGCCATCGGACAGTACTGGCTAGCCTGCGCCATGGTCTAACCACATGAAAAATTGGAAGTTTATCCACTTCACCCAACTTACACACCAAGTAGAGAGCACCTAAATAAAAAGGTCTGCACTCCGCCTTCCTTGTAGCTTTCCCCATTTTTACAAGTTTTTAAACACGTCACTCTTCTTAAGCCATACTCGTTCTCCTTTTGGTCCTGGAAGGGTCCAGTTTGAGACATCATGTCTTGCTGCCATGGGAAGAACTGGGATGTCCACAAACCCAGCAAGCATTACAATGACTTCATGTCAGGATCACAGCACCGAGTATTTTTAATGAGGTTGGTTGTTAGGGTTTTTTTTTTAATTAACCAGATAAATATTGTCCCTTAACTGATTTATTTTTCTTTCATTCTGGTAAAATCTGCTCTTTGTCATTGATATCTCACATTCAAAACTTTAGTTTAAAGAAGCAAGCTTTCTAGTCCATCACATTTTTCCTATTTTCTGTTCTGAAACATGTTTGAAACATCAAAAAGCTCTAGGGAATTACAGTCTGCTTTCCAAATGGCTCTAACATCTTGGCAGAAGAAGAGTTGTGATTCATAAGGCACAGGGGATAAAAATCCCCCTGGCCCTTCCACAGCAAGGCTGTGAGTGAGAAAAGCCTGTGGTCCTCCTTCATGTACTGCACAACAGCCAGCGCTTGCAGAAAAGGCATCCCGCCTGAGCCTTCCCCACCAGAACAAGACACAGTTGTAGCTGGAGCTTTCTGAAGGACACTCAGGTGTTGGCAGATGAGTAAGCAGATCACTGATGTGGGAGGCAGAATTTTCCTGAAGGCATTCTTCATGTTTAGAGGACTATGGCAAACATTGCACTCCCGAGTTTTACATGTCGTTTGCCTGGCTGATGTTCTGATTACAGTAAGAGTGAATGATTAATGCTGGGAACATTGCATTAGTCAGTGATTAATGTTAATTTATTTTTAACATTGAACACTATTCTTCATTTATTTCATTTTCTTCTGTTAATGAAATGTTCTCTCTGGATCACACTTGGTTGTCTTGCTTGAAAAGCAGGGCCCGTTTGTGAGCACCTGCACCAAAAGCCACAACAGAAAACACACCAAGGATAGACACGACTCTCTGACTGTCTCCTAAGTCACTCTTTGCAACAACAAATACCTTCCAACATCAGGTTTGGAACTGCGTATTTCAGGGTAAAAAGCAATTGAAATACAAACTTCTTGTTCCAATTCTTCATTTCAATCTTATTTTGTATTACTGCCTCATCCCTTATCCTCCTCTCGCTCTTCTACAGACCCTTCTTTTCAAGCAAAATGACAGAAAGCGGCGACCTCCTTGCTAATGGCCAAGTGTCTCAACTGGAAACACACAAGAGACCCAGTGCCAGGAGACAAACCAACTCTCTCTAAAGCTGCAATACCCACCAAAAGCATTGGGCTTACTGCCTACCCCCTCATCACCTCTGCCTAACTCTGCGTGCAAGTTCACTTGCACAGCCAAGAACCTTGCAAATCCGTGCAACCATAAAAGTAATTATTGCTACTATGCTACTTCAAATGTGATTGAGTTAGGCTACATCTCCACAGTAACTTATTAAAAGATTAATAAAATGGTGCACCTGAACCCAACTCACCAAATGACAGTAGTCAGAAAACTTCAGAAAAGGCAATTTTCCTAAGGACCATGTGCAATTAAGATAACGCACAAGTATACCTATTGAGATATTAATGAGCTCCCACCAGGGTAATATTAAGTTCACAGTTTGCTGCATTTTTACTTTCAACTTCCTATTAAGTTTTATTGATATGATTTCCTGACAATAGGAAAAAAACCACCCTACTTTGATAAAGCCTCTTGAACTCATCTAATTTGAGTGTGTCAGTCTACACATATTGCAAAATCCTGCCAATAACCTAACTTTACAAAAATAAGATGCCTGAAGACTTTTCACTTGGCTGCAAAACTCTTCGTGTGAACTGATGGATGACTAACAAATCTTGAATCTGTTTAGGTCTCAGATTTTATTCATATAGAAATTTATCATGTCAGGATTTAATGATCAGTTAGTACAACTACTCTTTGTTCACCATGTACATCTTAAATTGCGTAACAAACGGCTTCAGCATCCTGTGAACTGCATATAATTGTTTTTGTTGCCTTGAATTAAAATTATTTGAAGTTACTAACTAGCTGTTTTCTCTGGGCAAAACTCCTCTACAATTTCTTCATTTTCACAGTGTTCTGAACAGGAAGAAAATTTTACCTGAGATACAAAATAGGACCAGATTATGACTCAAAGCTTGCAAAGATAATAGGAATTAATCTTCCTGCTGATTTCCACTCGGCTGGAGGGGGAATTCGAGTTTCACTCTGTTTTGTCAGGAGCTGGCATCTGTGGGGTAGTGCAACGGCCTCAGGTCTTGCCTGCCCCGCAGCAGTCAGCGGCCTTGCAGCGTGCCGGCTAACTAATCGACATGGAGGTATGTATAACAAAATAATACCCATGCTTGTTGTTCTCCTCCTCGCCAGCCCTTCCGAAAACTAAACACTGCTAAATCAGTAGCTTTGCGTAGATTTTCTCGAGGTGTCAATCTACCAGCATGTGCCCTATTTCTGTCCTGAAAGGTGCATATGAAAACAAATATTACTGCAATTCTTGCTCTAGGGCTCTTAAAAGACTAGGGAATAATATTCCCATCAGTCTTAGGTAATGATGAGAACAAATCCTTCTAAAGTACTTTGATAATCCCTCATTATGTTTCATGATGAAATTTTAGAAGTAGTGCATTTCAAGCTGGTTTTTATACTCAAGAATCAAATGTTGACAATGAGAAAATGAGGCAAAAGAGTTAACAAAGAAAGTTTTCATGTAAATAAATTTTAAGAGCAATAGAAAGTATTTCTGTACAGCTCTGCCACAGTCTATGAGGTGTTTACATATGGCAAACCTGTTGCTGTGTGCAAAAGTTACACCACAAGACAAATTCTTCTGAGCAGTGAACAAAAGCAGCACATCTAAGGAAGGGCATTTGTATAACAGAAAATTTTCAAAACCATTAATCTATTTACAGTTCACCTCAGTTTCTCTCACTCTATTTACCAATTACTAAAGCCACTGGTGTTCAAACAAAGTCCTGTTTGCTCGCATCACCACCTCTCTTATGTTATCCCACAGTGAATTCTTAATGATGTATTAGAGATCAACAGAATCACCTACAAGGGAATTGGATAGATATTTCATAAGGTACAGAAATACAAATATAAACAACATCAAATACAAATGAGAAGCTGAGCCTAGAGGAGGAGAAGCGCGTTTAATAAAACAGAAATATCTTCAAGAGCAACAAAAGAAACACTAAGAAAATAAACTCAATAAATGATTCATGTACACGAATTTTGCCTATGTCCACGCTGGCCCATTCCACCAAACCTCACTGTGCTGTGTGAGCTCCATCTCACACTACTTGTCCCATACCATGACTTCAGCTAATATGTGAATGGGTCTTCTCTCAACTTGAGCTTATTGACCAAAAGGACTATTAATATGTCAATCAAACAAGGTAAACCCCACTTTCCAAAGCATTTTAAAGGAAAGATTTTCAAAGTGCTCAGCATCCACAGTTGAGGACCTGTGTCAGGGCTCCCAAGCTGCATGCAAGTTCTTTTTTTGTGAAAGTTTCCAAGTGGGATGGCAAAATTCCTTATTTATGGAGAACCATAGGTGTTCTTGACAAATTGTCAATGAAAAACTGGACAAGGTCAGTGCTGTGTGGACCTCTCAGTATCAGATAATTCAAAAGTGACAATGATAGGAGAATAAAGTAGTGTCAGGAAGGGTAATGGACTCACAAAACATGGGGAACTACAGGGGCAAGTTATCTGTAATTTTATTTCACTGAATTGTCTTGCTGTGCAGCATAGGCTTACAGTTTCAATACATAATGAATAAACATTAGAAGCTCCATGCAGATTGTCAGGTGGAAATTAAAAGGGAAGGCCAGTCCTATTAAAGGACTTACTATAATTGAACAGTGCAGTAGTAGACCTTAACAGAGCTGTTATGAGAGCAATGCACCACTGCTCTGATGTCCTGACAATATGGAGCAACTCAGCACACCACCATGCTTCCAGAGCAATGGTTCTGGTTAGTAAGACTTAAAATTTGCAACTCCTTGATCACCAATATTATAATGGATGCAATCCATTACTGAAACAAACACTTCCAATGCTACTTTGGTCTTCCCAAATACAAAATAAAGCTGTCACTGGCTTTCTAATTGAATGCATTTTTTTTTTTTTAATTCATTTCAAACCTGAAAAGGGCATTTGAAAGAACCCATTTCCAGGCACATAAATCAACCTTCATCCCTAGCATAACTGCCATAGCACTAAACTGGAAAGACATCCTGAATAATATTGGCAAGCTGGGAGTATTTTCCATATCTACAAGGTCTCTCCTGCTTCCTTTTCTAATATAAGAAAGTACTCATATTAATTACACCAGAAAAAATAATTGTAGCAATTAAGGGAACAATAATTACAGCAATTAGTACTGTCCACATAGCTCATGGGAGCATTTTATCAACTCAGACAGAAAGCAGGAAGAAAAAAAATGATAAACACATAGTAAAACCAGAGGTGTCCATAAATATGAAATATCCCTATATTTCATCTTCATGTCCTATGCCTGGAACTAGGTCTACTTGTGACAATGATGAGCTTATGGCATAGCTTGGGCTTTTATAGCTGCAAAATAGGAGGTGATCTCTTAGCTTTTAAAGGCTAAAAGATCCTTGGATAGATGACTTGAAACCAGGATCCACAATTTTAATGAAAATCAGTCTTAGCACAAAAATAAGCATCTTGCCTCTTTCTAAGGCTGTAAATAACACTGTCCTTCTACTAAATAAGGAGATAACACCTGTCTCAACAAGTTTACATGTTGCAGATTAAGAACTGTCCATTTATACTTCCATCATTAATACTTTCATTTGTCTAATCTGTGCATTAGGGTGGTCAGGCACTTAAAGACAGATACCCATCTCTCACTAAATGTATTCCAGGTGGCTAAGATCTACAAATTCTTCTACTGAGTCAATTTATAATGAACCTACAAGCTCACTTCTCTTCCTACACAGGTATAAATGAAATTTTAAAAAAATCTCTTCCGTGACACTCCCTCGCAGAGCAAGGCTCTCCCATTCCTTGTGCCTGCAGGCACTTTAACCTGCTCCCATTCAGCCTGAGAGCTAGTCCTGGCCCAGCCACACAGCCACAAGACAGGAAAAACACTTGAATCAATAAACTAGAGAAACAGAAAGTCGTATCAGTCATGCTTATCTATTATCCAGTAGGAAGAGGTACAAGAGTGAAGTGGGTTTTGTGCCTAAGGCAAGGCCACCAACATTACCTTCATATGAAACACGTAGCTACCAAAGAAAGACCTACTGCAAATGGAGAAGCAAAGTCATGAAGCAGCAATATAGATACAACATACTTTGCTGAATTTTTTGAGATTTACAGCTCCAGTAAGTGACTTTTTTTGCAGTTAACAGTCTAATAACCTTTTCCACGGGCAGAGTATTCTTTATAATCAAGCTTCTTTGAGCAGGGTCTATGAACCAATTCAAAAAGTTTCTTGTTCTTAAAAATAATTCATTCAAACCTTTGGACCAAGGTGTGCCAAAAAGCACAGTTCCCACTGTACTGCTACAACAAAAATAGACCACCTTTGAGAAAGGCAGAATAGGATTTCAGCACCACTGTCAATATTGCACATTGGTTTAGAAATAGGTGAGGCCCAAGTGGAATTCAACTGTTCTTTCACTTTGTGTCCTTTAGAGAATTATTTAAATAAAAATCTCAGTCTATGCTGTAGCTTGGACACAAAAGCGTCATACATATTGAAGACTACTACTTTAAGAGACAAAAATATGTGCCTCTGTGTATCAAAAGACAAAATATTCTGTAACATTTCTTAGCTATTGTGTTACAGCACAGCCACAACAACATAAAAACCTAGTTCTTTTTGTTTGCAAGTATTTTTTGTATTTGCAAGACCAACCATTATCATCTGAATTGTTAATTTTTCCAGTAAATTGTCACACCTTGGGACTTTGTTTCAAAACAGTCCTTGAAAAAAATTGCAAAAAAGGACAAGAAATCAGTATTTGAATTTACACTGAAATGGAAGAAGATTTTTAGATACACACTTGCCTGATCTGTGCGTAGAAATTCTTTTTGGGCATAAAGTTGAGTTTATGTGATCATGAGGAAGATCACTTCTAGGTGATCACCTCTCAGGAGTACAATTAGCTTTTATTGCTACTACTTACATTTTAATTTCTCTTGTTTTATCTGTATCTTGATATAATAATATTAAATTTGAAATTAAATTAATACTTTTTTAAAAATTATTATTTCTAGCCCTAGACATATAAAGATCCTTCTTTATTTTGAGGAAAGACTGCCTAGAAGCCAACAGTCCCACCAGCAGCTGATGAGCTGTGCAGCCCAGGCCGTGCAGCCAGTCCCCCCCAGTATCACACACTGGCAGAGATGGGCATGGGTAAGGACTGGCAGCCTTCCAACTCCCCCAGCCCTTTGCATATCGCAGAGATGCGTTTGCACATCCCCTGATGCAGGTTGGCAGAGGCACGAGCTCCTTCCCCCGTGCAGGCTCAGTCCGTCCTCCCTGACATACAGATGTATGCACAGACAGAAGCCAAAATTTCCCCCAGCTCACACAACAAACACATCCAGGTATAGGGAACCTCTTGCAGCTCCCAACTGGAAACAGAAATATTTATCTACTGCACCACAGAGATTATTGATAATAAAGACAAAGGAACAAGTACTTCATGAAACTTCAGCACAATGTTTTTAAGTGAAATATTTAGCTTTTTAAGAATTTAGGTGGCTCGCTCATAAACTACCAAGGCGATAAAGCTTTGCTGGTTTGCAGATCTTGTGGATGAGATATGACCAGCAGAGCACATTCATATACTAGTGCATATTCATTGATTTTACAATACTAACTAGAATATTCCTCCTAGGATACATCAGTTAAAATATCAGTGGTGATTGCCCATCCATTGCAATGCAAGAATGCACAGCTCTTCATATTTTAACTCCGGCCCTGATAGAATGAAAGCTTGAGAGCAGCATTAAAATAATGGATGGTATGCTGCTAGAGGTAATTTGAAATCTTAACAAAGCATCAAAGGATCTTGTCTATTATGAGCTAATACTTCAAGCCAATTTTTAGCTGAACTCACGTAAGGTGATGGGAGTACAGGGACCCTATAACCTTTCTAATGGCCATGTTTTTGTAATGATATGGTACAACAAAGCTGCTTATGCAGCAATAGTCTTTTCAGCCTCATGCTGTGATTCAAATTCAGCCTACAAATAACATACATGGATATTCTGTCACACTTTTATCCCATAACACACCACAATGTCTAAAACATAATTACAAAGATATTGTAAGGGAGAGAGAACGAACAAGTTTAAAAGAGGTATATCCTATATTCTTTGAGTTTGTGCTAAGACTGAATCTACTTTTGAGGTTGTTTACTTCTATCACAGCCTAAGAAAGCATAAGCGGTATCTCCAGCAGATAAAACAGGCAATGGTATTTCAAAGGGAAGAAACCATTAAATGCTACAGATAACAAAATAACTTGTGTCAAAAATGCAACTCTATTTGTATCACATTGCTAAGAATAAGATTAATGGTTGTCTAACCCATCAGGCGCTTGGGAATTGGAAAGGATGCTGTCTTAGGTAGGTTCACATTTTGAAGAGGCTGACATCAAGACTTTCCAAGTCCTGCACAACAAAGCAGAGGGAGACAGAGGGCATGGCTGCTTCTTACATGGTCTGAACACACGCTTCAAGATCTTCTAGATGCCAAAAAATAATCCCTTGAGTACTGGAGCCTACTTCTTACAGCATGCAGATTTACATGGAGCAAGGCATCCTCAGAAGGCTCATTTCAACCATTCAGAGAAGTGCTGAGCAGAGAACCAGAATCCATATGTGCCCTACACTCAGTTGTGGGACATGACAGCAGTAGGTAGATCTGTTTTCTTCTCCTTTTACGTAGAACATTCCCATACCCTGTCTGCACAGTCCAAAACCTGAGGAGTCAGTCACTGTGAACAGATAGAGAAGTGATGTATGTACACCAAAGTGTATATATATAAGCATAAATATGCTTGCAGTGATTGGTGCTCACACATCCAAATACAGACTCACAAATTCTAATTATTTTGAAAATAAATCAGAACCAGATGATAAACACAGCAAAGCAGCTTTTATGTTTTATTTATGTGTACACATTGCTCCATTCATTGCAAACATATAATTGAACCTTATATTGTCTATGCATATTTTAAAAGGTTTTTAATCTGCAAGTAAAAATCTCATTGATTTTGAAAGTAGCCCGATAAAGACAACAACAGTAAAGACTTATTCAGCAGACAGGCTGAAATATAGAAAAGCTCAACAGCATAACATAGTTTTCTGAAAGTAATACGCAAAACCAGACACACACAAACCCACTACAGTGGAAACAAATTGCAATGTGGTACAATGTGAAACAATCATCCCCAAAGCTTAGTTATTAGACTAAATGAAAGCTGTCGAGTTCATATTTGAGCATCTCTCATAACTGCATTTCTAGATGAGCATCCATGTTTAAGTTGTGGAAAATAAGGCTGTGATTTGAATATTTATTCCTAAATTTTCAATATAGCAAAGTGTCTTATAGTCAAGAATAAAGCCGACGGCCTTCTTGTTTTTACAGAATAACACAACCAAAATCTGTCAATACAAATTTATCAATATTAAGTGTTTATTTACAATTTCATTGCGAAGTTAAACTTTCAGCAAGCAGCTGAATATCATGATTAGCAAAACTGAGCTCCTGCGAATGACCTTCACTGATCAGATATTGCAAAATTAAGAATCTATACTCATAAAAATATCTCCAAGTGGTTTTCATTTTAACAGTCTTGCAGAGTGAGACTTCCTCCAGCTCCCCCCTGCCAGACCCTCTACAAAAAAACTCGCAAGGGTATCAGCTGCATTTCAAGCAGTAAAATGGTGTTTTAAACAGGGTTTCTCCTTTCCTTATTTCCTTCCACACAATATTGGAAGTATTTTTGCATTTAAAAATGCATCAAATAATACAGAAAACTACGTTTTTAACATGGTCACACACTGTGGTTGCCTGAATGGTTTTATTTAAGCTGAAAGTATTTTGTTTTGGATTGGCACATTATTAAAAGGTTGAGGAAAGAGCAAGACTGTGCGTTAGAAAGAATATGTGTAAGCTCCTATTTGAATCTCTCGCTTCAGTTCTGGTCATTCATACCTACATGCTTCAACAGTTTTTTTTCACTTTTTCCTTCTGTCCTGGAAATGGCGCACTCTGCACTGACTGCAGGTGATGCCCAGGGTGAAACCATGGTTAGGTAACTACAACTGGAAATGATGAATCCAGAACTATAAAACTAATCCTCATTTACGAACAAAGCAATATACCTCCCCATACCAAAATGTCAGCCTGTACTTATGGGAACAGCGTTGCTTCTGCAAGTGTTTCCAGTGACGTCAAGTCACATAAATTCCCTTTAAGCTGAAGGGTCTCCTAATGAGCCTGAGATGCTCCAACACGCTGCCGGGGGAGCACAGGAGCGCTAGTACCCGCACACAGCACCGTGTGTGGGGATAAGTGGAATAAGGAAACATGTCACGGCTACCAATTAACATTCTGAATATTGTACAAATGTCTAAGCAATCGGGATGAGATTGAATACATAGAGCAGATTATCCCCATGTCTGCATGCACAGTGTTAGTTTTCCTTCCTGTGGTAAATTGATTCCTACAACTGCTAGAGACAAGTTATGGCCTAAACAAACTCCAGGATAAAATCTAACTTGTCCGTTCTGGTTTTTTTTTTGCCCCCCTCCCCGCCCCGACACAAATTGTCTTCTTTTACATTGTGAAATACAGAAGAGCATTTCAGAGCATCTTAGATACACTGAGTTTCAGCAGCAGCCAGCACATACAGCGAAGAACTGTTTCCTACAGCAAGTAAAAAATACTGTGTGGGGGGAAGAACACAACTACGTATTTTTATCTCAAATAGTGTGGTGAACAGGAAATTCCTATATACAATTTTAGTAGAGATATGATACAAATGTGTTCTCAATTTCAGATATCTGGAGCAAAGTCTCCATTTAAGAATAGCACTTACAAGCCTTTTGTTGAGATGTGTTCCTTAGTGCTAAAGCAGTAGTTTAGGGTATTAGTTTGTCTCCGTAACAAAATCTTTGCTAAATTATTTGTAACTCTCTACTAAAAGTTATCACCTGCTGCAGCAATGACAACTCTGCCAGAGGAAAAGTCTTGCTGTTAACCCATCGCAAGAAAAATTTAATATAAAAAGGTTCACCGTAAACAGATGAGCTACATAAACTACAGCTAGGGCTAACCTTGAACTACAAACTACAAATTGCATAAGAATGATACAAGCATAACACGGGTCCTCCAACCTCTTACTGAAACATGATGTTTCTTCCAGAGCTCTGAAACATAATCAGGTGAAAGATGCCGGTTTCAAGCAGGCTTGCACTTGTTTTCAGTTTTCTGCTTTCACAGGCTTAGGGTTTTTCAAACCAAACGTAGCTGGAGTGGGATCTGACTGGTGGGGCTGGAAGGGGCAGGTGGATGGGAAGCAGACAGAAGGTCCTGGTCCCTGCAGAAGGCCCCCACTGATCTCCCGTCCAGCCTTGGGGTGGGTTCTGTGCTCTGCCATGCCCTGCTTTGATCCCCACCTCCCTCGTGGTTCATAACACGGCTGCATCCCCACTGCTCCGTAACCCAAAGAGCAAAGACTGGAAAACCCCAGCCACTGAAAAACTCCAGCCTTTGACAATAAGCTTCCCATCACCTGAAACCACCACAGCAAGGCTGGGTGACTTCCTAAGGGATGTTCTCCTGGTGAACTTCAGCTTTCCAGCACCAGCTGACACAGGCTGTATCAGATGCGATCATGAGGACTGTAATCCTTCCCTTGGGAATCTGTCATCTCTCAGCATCTGTGATCACATCCCCACCTGGTTTTCCTCCTCCCTGGCCCTGAGAGCTTTACCCTTAGCTTCCTTGGAAATGCTCACAGGACTGCTCTCTGCATTGTTTTTCCTTAAACTTGTCATCTTCAAACTCATCCCCAAACACTTGGGGTCCCACCACCCCCCCGGCAGAGCTGCCTGCCCCGCAGCCCCTGAGCATGCCAGCCTCTTCTCCCGTGCATCCTCCCCAGCAAGTTGCAGCCAACAGATTGACCTTTGCGGTCACCGCCTTCCGAGAGCTTCTCCTCGGTGCGAGACCCTCATGTTCCCGCACAGCCGGCGATGCCCACTTCCACTGCTTGACTGGAGTCTGCAACTGGTTTTCCTTGGCTTTACACCCGAGGTATCGCCAGCTCATCCCCCAAGGATGAGAGGCAGAGGGAGAGGAGGGAGCGTCGAGATGAGCACTCAGACAGCGCAACATGCTCCACTTCTCCTTCCTTGCCCACAAGGTCAAAAATCCTCTCCTTTGAAATAAGAGAGTCATGGGCAGCTTTTAATATTCCTTTGTAAAGTTTAAGAAGCACTTCTGTAGGGACGCTGTGCTGACCCTGGCTGTGGGGATGGGTCTCACCAGGGAGACTGCGTGATTAGATTTAGACTGCCTTTGATTTCATGTTTTCTTTAATCCAAAATAAACATCATCATGAGTAAAAAGGCCTGTTGTGTCCTCTAAGCATAAGAAACCGAACAAGGTCCTTCAGGACACAGACTTTAGGCATAAAGGAGAGTGAGGAAATGCAGCAAGAAGAGATGTAAGTGCGAATGGATTATAATTATGGGAGAAATCTGCATTTGACATTTCTTCGACTACATATACAAGAATTATAGGGCATAGTGGAGTTTCAATGAATATCTATACCTTTTATTTCCTTATATTTCATCTCTGGCCTTTTACAAAGTGCATCATCACCATGTAATTCTACATATATATAAATATTTATGTATTATTACAGGAAAAACACAAGGCAATCACACTTTTACCTTCACTGGTTTTCTTCACCTCAACATTAAGCTTGCCAGCTAAATAATTACATTTCTCCTTATCTAACTTGTGGGAAAACAAATTTAATAACAGAAATACAGCTAGAAAGACAAATACTTAGGGGAGAATAATTTTCAGACTTAAACTTCACAAGCCCGATAGCTTATTCTGGACACTGGATAATTACTCGGCATGTCTTTATCGCAAAAGTGCCCAGACATTCTAATTAATCCAAATTACTTTCTAAGGGCCATGTTATTAGGCACATGCAGAAGCAACCAGATATAGAAATATATCTTTTTTTTTTTTTTTAAGGTCTCTAACAGCTCTGTCTTTCAGCACCCTGATGAAAACCACACCACAGAGGCCACCAACTGCTTCCCTCACACTGCAGCAACCCCAAAGCAAAGGAGAGGAAAGGAGCCTACAGGGAACTCTGTGCAACAAGAAACGGTCAGAAAAAGCTGCACGGCTTGGATCACAGAGTCTTTTTTAAAAAAAGATAAACAATATTGCCAAAAGAGAGAGAGGGGAGGATCGGTTTTGTCCAACTCCCTGAACTCGGCTCCCTGCTGCGGTGAAGCTGTTGGTGGCAGAGCCAGGCGGTGCCAGCCCCGGCAGCCTGGGCGCAAGCTGCTGATTTCACCGACGCCACGGCCCCCAATCCACAGAGACACCAAAAATTCCCTCAGATCACCAGGACCAGTCAGGCTGCAGGGCAGCAGGAAAAGCCTCGTGCCACGAGGGCAGCTCCTTGCAGCAGCCATGCTGTGATTTTACTGTCGTAACCCAACAGAATACTTTTCTTCTTCAATGACCTCTTATTTATTTCTCTTTTTATCCATCTATCTATCTATTTATTTTGCACTCCTTCTCATGGGAAATCATAAATTTCTAGCTCTCGTTTCATCTCCAAGTGAAAATAATTTTGAAATATTCTCATATGCAATGCAACTCCACACAGGGCTCCTTTCTGAACTTTTGCTGGTGCTTCAGCCTGCATCTCAGCAGGATGCCCTAGCTCCGACTGCCGTGACCCAGAACTGGTGTGGCTGGTGAAGTACTGGGTGATGGAATAGACGTAACTCTCTTCCTCATCTCTCATATGGCAATACATCACAGACGGGAACTAATCCTCAAGTCAAAGGAGGGCTGGTAAACTGAGTCGCTTAAAGGATTACAGAAAACTGCAGAAAGCTTCTATGTTCTTCATGTGATTATTTTTATCATCATTCATCCTCTTTAATAGCCTTGTTAAGTATGCTTTTCCTTGAACCAAATACAAACTTTCAGTTACTTAAAATTTCTCTTTAAGAGGCAGCAATACATACAATTTGGGGCAGCAATTTGCCCGAATAGAAACATTCTCCCGCAAGCAATTTTAGGCATTCCTATAAAAGCACATAGATGACAAACATTTATTGGTGCATGGACCAACAAAATTTCTAATCCTTCAAGAAAATACTTATACACGTCTATGATGAAACTAGTCCTAAGTAAAATGTACCAGTAGCCATTTTCAATGAATAAAACAACCTTTCCCAGTCCTCATCTGCCTTTCTCTTACCTTTGCTGAACTGGCCAATGTTAGTCCATCATTAACATAATTTTCAGTCATTAGAAAACAATCACAATTCTCTACCAAGTGTCCTTTTGAAGTTCCATGTGTGCAAATCTGGTGTAAATTGCTGTCAGTATTCAATATATGGGATGTTACATGCAATCGTTAATCAAAGAAAATGTCTATGCAAAGTGCATGCCTCAAGTAAGTTAGGTCTAGTTTGTTTTCTCTCCTGATTGCAGAATTGTTACAATAGACTTGACCTGTTATACATGAGCATAGTTGCATATAGCTGGGCTTGTTTATACTTTTAAATGAAAGGAGAAGAAACCAAATGCAACTAAAGCCACTTTTACCCAGATACTAAAGTAGTTTCAAAACAAACTTGATAGTTTTCTTCTTGCAATTCCTTTAGCAAAGAAGATAGAGGTACTCTGGAAATTTGAGCAGTACCTGGAGGACCCACATGTCAAAATTTGGAACACCTTTTTTCTTCAATGAATTGACCACCTGGGCTCTCTCTGGCACTTGGCTGGTTCATCGCTGTGCCTACAAGTTGGCTTTAAGCTCTCAAATCAAACTAATGGGTTCCCTGGGCAGTCTTGTATTTTTGTAACCTTTCTTTCCATGCTTGACTGACTGTCAGTTGTGGGGATTATGCTGGCAGTTATGTCTTGAAGCTTTGCATAAGATTTTTTTAGCTGATCCATGCACAGGGCAAGTGAGCTTCGTCAAGATGAAAGATTGCTCTGACCCTGAAAGCTCTGAAGATAACAGGTACAGAACCCATTTCTGGAAAGCACTAAACATTTCAAGATCCCTGCTCTATGTAACAGGCTGCTAATGCTGGAAGTCCTTGTGCTCATCCTTATTTAGGGTTTGATCCTGCAAGGTGCTAATGCACCAAGCCAACTGAGCAGAGAAACCCGTTTACTCTCAGGAACCACGTGAAGTAAGTGAACTATGGAGGCAGAGCAGAGGAAAAGCTGCAGGCAAGAAGGAATGATACGATACCATATATTTTCCCTTTTATGAAATAAAAATTGTACGTAGAGCATCACATCCTCAGCTGGTGAAAATTGCCATTGGCTTCAATGGAGCTCTACCACGTTACACAGCTTGAAGATCTGATGCACAAAATTAACACTGCAATGAATGGTGCTCTGCAAATAATCGTGCATCTGTATTTATCATATTAAAATGAGCATCATGACTTTGGAGATCACCTCATGTTTATGCATGTGCAGCTTATACCCTAAATCACTGTATTTTTTTACTTCTCATTGAACAGATATTTCTAAAAGAAAGTTTATGCAAAATACCGGGTGTCAGATCATTTTGAACAACTGAATGTAACACATCTTCAACAGCTATCACCAGAACAAATTAAGCAGTGCTGGAAGGTCCATATGAAAAAGAGCTCATTTTGATGGTGGTGACGGGATGCGATTTTCCCTATCAGTCCCTGACCAGCAGGGCAATGCTCAGCACATCATCCTTGCTCACAGAAATTAGACAAGCTCCATGACCCATGTTTACAGAAGCCTAAAGCCATCACAGTGGTTGAGCTCACTGCAAGAACAGATCAGCCCTTCCAGCCCCAAGTGCACAAAATGAGGAGAGGGGAGAGAAGGAGAGAGGAGGGGGGAAAGGAGGAGAAGGAAAGGGAAAGGGGTCTTTACTCTCCACTTGAAAATATTTTGAGAATTTTGAATGAAAAAAAGTATCTACATGAATGCTAAATGTCAGCGTTCACAATGCAAGCTTTTCCAGAGAAGCAGCAAACTGGGACTGTCTTATTTCTGTGTGATAAGCTGTAATAAAACATGAGTGACAAACAAAAAAACAGGTATTTTTTCAAACACTCAGCGTATGACTTCTGCTCCTTTGTTGCACCTCCTGCTCTGACTCCGTGGCACAACTGCATTTTTATCAGGATGCTGGTAGCTTTTTAAATGCCGCCTCTTTACACTTAGATCTTGCAAGTGTCTATCAGATTCCTAGGTGTCAGCTTTTGAAATAAACATAGGGGGGTTTATTTCCTTCTTCTTCATTACTTTTTTTTCAATTCCCTTCCCTCCAGTTATTTATTCCTCTGGAGGGTAAAGGAACAGCGCAAAGGAACAAGCCCCTTGTGCATACTTCATCAAGATCTGTAGACTTGCTACTAATTACTGCAGTCACAGTTATCAACCTTACAAGCAGTTCAAAAGGATCAAGCCAGTGTTTCATTGCGAAGCTCAGCAGGTTATGCTAACCCTGCAGTTTACTGAGGCACTGCATCATGCCACATTTTTCGGAGCCGAGAAGCACGGGAATTTTTGAAATGCTGTGTTCTGGTATCACAAGCAACCAACAGGAAAATTAGCATTGTAAAATGGCAACCTAATTTAGATAAGCACTATGTGAATCCATCTAATTTGTATACAGAGTCATTATATGGTCACAACTGAGTGACTCAAGCCTCTTTCTTTTCCCCCCCCCCCCCCCCAATAACAGTGCTCTGGGAGTATCCTTAGTTATGCATTGCTGCTAGCTGACAGTTCACTGGCAGGCACATTATTGTTAATAGCTCAGGAATGACAGCTGTCAGTTGGGGAGGGTGGGGGGAGACAGCAGCTCTGCCCTGCACCCAGGGACCCCCCCAGCAGCCAGCCCTGGAGGTGCAGCCTTGCACCCCTTGCTGAGGATGCTGACCACCTCCCTGTGCTTGGGAACTTCAGCAATCCCCCAAAACTCCCCTCTGCATCACTTACCAAGCTGCTCACCAGGTTTTTCTGTGATTTTCTTGAGCTGCTGAGGAGCTCCTCAAAGTGGGTGGCAGCCACTCTCCACTAACACAATATCTACCACTTAGATGCTCTTGTTAGTACACATTTGGGCATGGGGCAGGAGACCTCACCATAGCTGGCAAGTAGGTGCCACACAAACCCCTTGGCTGCATGGTTTGCAGCCGGCGACTTCCCCTGCATCGGTCCCCAGTGCCCCCTGCTCACTGGCGCTGCTGGGCGAGTGCTTGGCACTTGCTGCACTTGGAAATACATGTGTGGAACTGCTTTATTTGCTGGCTTTGTTTTCCTGTGGACTTTTTCATAGCCAGAAATGCCAGAAGATTTTAACATCCATGCCGACAGCTTGGAAATCACCATGTTTAGTAACAGAAAGCTGAAGAGAAACTAGATAAACAGAAATACTTTCCACTTGCATACTGTCCTGTTCCATTTACATTATTCCAGACATGCAGCAGATTTGTATCTATCTAGGTGCTTACACTGATTCCATCACCATGGTATCCAAGTAGCTTGCAAGTCTTTAAAAATAGAACTAATAGCATTTTCTCCTTATTTCTTCCTTTCAAGCTTTCAAGAGAAATGCTCGATTCATTTATGGCTTTTATTTATTCATTTGTTTGTGAAAGAGGCTGAGGGAAGCACATAGCTACCCCTTTCATGTAAAAAAAAAAGAGAGAGGAACAACAACAACAAAAATTTAAAAGAATTGTCTATGTAGTTATAAGAGTCCCAGTACCTGTGGGTGCTCATACATCCCTGGGGACTCTGTCTCCCCTGCCTGATCTCAACTCCAGTGGAAGCCCTGACTGCCACACCTTACCCCAGGTAGGATAGGGAAGGGGGGAGAAAGAGAATGAGCACTGCATAATTAAGAACAATCCTATACAGGGCTTAAATTAATTAGTGCAGAGATCCAGACTCAAGGAAACAGCCACTGCAACCTTGGTACTGCATTTTTTTAATCACCTGCAAACTCAGGACAGCATGTCTGACACAGTGCACACCAGGTATAGATGAGAGGGCTTTCTGCTACTCCAAGTATCTAAACCACAGGGAAATGGCAAATCAATTTAACACTCTGAAGAAAGGTGCCTGGCACAGCACGGTGTATCACAGAAGAGACAAATGGCCTTTGGATCACTTCCTTCCCCCGCTCCTTTCTATTTTTTCCCAGGTTGGAGAAACAGATGGGGGTATTATCTGTATTTGCTCTTTTACCACCCCTCTCCACAATTTTTTTTCTTAATAAGATGGCAAGAGCCTTGCAGATCTCTCAATGAGTTTCTCTTCATCCCTACAGCCTCCTGAAGGTACTCCAGGTACAACCCGTCCATCAGGAATGCGGATGTGACCAATGGGAGCACGTCCCAACCCGTGCAGAGGACACAGCGGGGCTGTCCTGGCCTCGTGGGAGCAGCACTCCTGCCCGCCAGCGGGGAATGGGACACAGGGGCTTTGGGGCTTGGTATTAGGAAATGAGACACTATTGCACGCGTTCCGGAAGAGGGGGGACCATTTCAAGCCCCCCTGAAGACCTGCAGGTTTTGTGTGCAATATGCCACTCTTTTCCAACTATGTGTCCCCAAACCCTCTAGCTTCAGAGCTCCTCACCTACAGACACATTACAAAACACAGCAGAACAAAGCAACAAAGTACTAAGTAATGCAGAAAGGGATGACTCTGTCCCCTTTCTGTTTTCCCCTGACAGAAGGAAGCAACTTCACTATGTTCATTTTATAGCTCTCAATGAGAAGGAAAAAAAAAACCAAACAGCAAAACTCATTAAACCAGGCAGGAAAAATTCAGTTCTTCCACTGGTATCTTCTAGGACTATGGAAATTAGAGCTGGAAAAAAATCTTTCAGACCACCTATTCCATATCTAGGCCAATGCGGAGGAGTATTCCCCGCAGATTCCCGGCCGCTCTCTCCTGCTTACTGCAGAATAATTACAGGGAACAACGTGACTTCATGTTTCCCCAGAAGCAAGCTTCCACATCCTTCTCATATCCATGAACTTGTAGGGCTCCCAGGACAACCTTACTTGGCCTCGAATGCATCAGCAGTTCTCATTTCCAGTAATGATGTGGCTTCAGCATGCGCCGCCAGAAACATTTCGCATCTCAGACTTCTGACCACATTCAGCACAGAAGTTAAACTCTCAGATTTATTCTGTCCCATTTTGCCACCATAATAGAGAAGGAAGAGATACTAATTAGCTCAGTGCTGTTGCAGGAATGCATGAATATTAATGCAACCATCCAAACTCATTTCACCAATTACTACTGTTACAGCAGCTCTATTACAATTCATAAACTGAGGATTGATATGAAGATCACTCTTATTAAGAGAGTGAGAACAACTGTTAGTAGAGCTCTGTCATGTCTCAGCTGACACTAACAAGGTTAGACACTTCTTTTTTCAGATATAAAATAATAATAAAAACTGTAATTATTTTAAGAATTAAAAAAAGTCTTCATCATTTACTAGGAAAAAATATCCCATCCAGTTTTCAGAGATGCTTTTATAGCCATGAATCAGAATGGTAGGATCTATGACCTGATATTTTATTCCAGCTTAAACAGCAAGGGTCATTGCCTTTCTGCTCATGTCGATCAGTTATGCTGGCTCTTTACCTGAAACATTAATGTAGACTGCTTTTCTGTTATAAAATATACACGGAGCTTCCTTCATCACAGATTGAGCTCGGGGAAGTTTGTCATCTCCTGTTCCTAAATTCTCAAGCACAGAGCATTTAACACTGAGAAAGACAGAAAGACCCATTAAACCAATGAACTGATTCCTGATTTGGGATCTTTATTCTCTTTCTAGATTTCACATTGATAGTCTCCTTTAAAGTGTTTGAGCTCAGGAAGACATCAGTATGTGAAAAGGCTGATTGATTATATGACATGTTAAAGCCTAAATGCACGTTTATTATGCACATAGCATTACATTTTTGTATTTATTTCCTTTTGTAATGTTTTTCCCCCCCTCTCTGCAAACACTGCCAATACTTGGAAATTACAAAGCTAAAATCTACTGCAATTACAAAGAAATTAAACCATTTCCTGGGGAAAAAGAATCATGATATACATTTAGATTACATTATCAAGTTATACTGGTTCAGAACAATGGTAAAGCATCACTTCTCCTTCCAAACTGAAGGTGACCGCTGCTTTGCAACTGTCCACCATGATTTAAATAACTTGTACCTACACATACGTGTCATTTATTAGATTCACAGCACTATGAGATACCACCACGTATCTGACATACAAATCAGTGCGTCAAAAGTTTAACCCTCAACAAAGAAAACAAGCTTATGTGAAGGCAACATGGGCTATAGAGATCAATTTCCAGTTTGGACTGACCATGCACCGCAAGTGTGACTCAAAGTCCACCTCAGTCCCAGTGACCACAACCAGGTATCCACAGCCCTCCGGGGAGCCTCGCCACAAGCAGGGCTCTCCCGTCCCAAGCACCGTCCACGTCCCCGAAAGCCTGAGCCGGCCCTTGATCCCGAGCAGCCGTCTGCGGTGCCGCCAGGGACTCCCAGCCCACCGCCCACGCTGGCTGTAAACCTGGAGGCTTGTGCAGTTCCCTCTGCAAAGCCTCATGCTACACCGTACCCTGGGCCATACACCAAGGCAAGTATTCATCTCTCATTTATTTCCAGGGGGAGATGGGGAGCAGTGGACAGGACAAGGCAACAGCACTTCCTAGTAGATGAGTATCCATTTACTAAAAAACAGCTTTAAGAGAGATATCACAGGGTCCTAAACAACTACATCTGACCTTGACACTGCCAACTTTTTTACCACAGTAGACTTGACTAAATACTGAACCTATGTACCTAACATTGTGCCAGACGCTTAACAGAGATCTTTTATATATCAGGGAAACGGCAACTCAATTTAATAAATAGCAACACAAAACACAGGGTCTAAGCACAAATTTGCTTTCCTGTTGCTTATGATGCATAAAAGTAGGGAAAAATGAAACAAAGAAAAAACCCCACTGGTAACAATCAACGACAGAGGAAGCGGTTTTAAAAATCACACAGATCAGGCTGTTATGGACCAGATGCAAGACTCACCGAAATTATACAGTATTTTATATCCCCTAATGGTTTGCAATTTTAGAAGAAAACAGCTTCTCTGTGAACAGCACGGAAAGATGCAAGAGCCTTTGAGAGGTTTTTTTTCTCTGCTTCCACCTGCTGGTCAGTCCATAATAATTTTCGATCAAGATGGGCACTGCAGATGGAGTTAAAAACACTTGGGAACTGATTATGGATGGGTCGTGTCTGTGGCCAAAGCCCAGTCACTGCATTGAAGCTTTGCTGACATTCCCAGAGCAGCACGACAGGGCATCGAGTTGCTCTTTACTTTCTGTAAATGCAGCCTCAATATCAAGTTTTACAATTATTGTCTGAATCACAATATATTTATTCCTCTGGTGGTATTGACAAATTCCTGTGCAAATACTGGACACAGTACTACATACAATATCAAAAGAAAGTAAAACGGAAAATGTGGTCTCTATGACATCACCATTATTTCTATGGTAATACCAATGAGGAGGAATTTAGCAAATAATAATTATTTGAGTGAAAAATGGTCTCAACCTATTTCAGAAGGAGTTTTTTCCAGAAGGGACGCTCACTGAAAATTGGAATAGACTCATGAAGATTGTTCCTAGAGATAATTACTATTAATGACTTTCATCCAGGATGAATATCAAATTAGAGACAAATTCTGTTGTGATGTGCACTCAAGTACATAATTTAGAATTTTAATGTAAATCTACTGCATTTGCTAAAAATCAGATTTATCTTTTGCAGTAACCATCATCGTAAACACTTCTATGCAGTATTCTTCTACTCTTGGATAACAACCCCTGTGGATGATGCCCAGTATGTACGTATGGAAGCAATGCTGATGAGGTAAGACTGTCTTGTTCATCTCAAATAAACGCAAACCTTATTTTTGGAGTATACAGTACTATTTCGAATAGCATTTGCTCTATCACATAGAATAAACATAAAGTATATCCTAAAATACATCTTAAGTTTGGTATTCAAAAAGGACAGGGAAACCTCTATAACATTGGGAACCCAAGAAACAAGTACCTTAGGGACACAGCAGCTCTCTGCTGGTGCATCTGTCCTGTGGCCACACAGTTGCATTTTGGCCCCCCTCTGCCCAGCAGAGAGAAGTACAAGTTGAAAATTGCTGAAAATCTGAACATCCTTTCACTTTCTGAAATACATGCTGTAGGTGGTCACCAACCTATGCTGAGCTCCGTTATGGGACTGAACACCTAACACTTCCATGTAGATCACAGCCCTCCCCACTCCCTCAAGCTCTTGTGTCCAGCACAGACTCAGACCTGACGAGGTCCAGCACCATCACCTGAATGTCCCGCCACGAGAGAGCTGCTCGTGGTCAGGCAATGCCCATGTCAGTAAACTCCTGCACATGGAGAAAGGACACCTGTCCCAGCTGGACCCGGCAAGGCTCCCTCCAGCACCGCGGGTGTTCAGCTCTGCCCCGAGACAACTGGTGGAGAAACACTCACAATGCCTTGACACCAAGTGACTGACTTCACTGAGACTTATGAACTATTTATACAGGTCCTTTGCCAAGTGTGTTTCTGTACAAGATTGGAAAGCATCAAAAACAAGTAAGTGATGTGCTTCAGCTATTCACACAGGCCTCTCATCCTCTGCATTAATAATTTAATGAAATTGTGACATTCTGAAGTGGTCTTTTCACGTTACCACACTTATTTTGTTTTGAAATAACACTTTACAGTATTTTTTGCTCCTTTTTGACTGTATATGTATGTGGCATGTCTCAATTATTTCAGAATAAGCCCTGTCGTACCCTTCAAGCAGCAGCTTTCATTTGCTTCCTGCTTTTTATTTTTCTTTTTTAAATAAAGTGCCTCTCACAAATATTGTTTATGTCACCCCAAATACAAAGGACATCAGTTCCACCACAAATGACATTATGCAGAAGCATGGTAAGAGGCAGCATCAGTAGTAGCCAAGGATAAGGATAAGATGGAGTTTGCATTTCTCTCGTTTTGGTGAACCCGACCAAACTAGCAGATCTCCAAGAAGCAGCTATTGATAAATACAATACCATCAACTGTGCTTCTCTCAGGGTGGGAATGCACATGCCCGCAGCTATGATGTGCATTCACAGGCCCAATTTACAATAGCTAACATAAAGAACAATGATGGCCTTTCACAGAAATTGCAATTTCCTTGTCATCCAACAAGAGAAAATTCATTTGCATCATTATACCAAATACCAGTTTTCAAATGGAAATTGCCAGTCCAGCAGTTGGAGCAGTAGGTGAAATACTGGAGAGATGCTCGGGTCCCTAAGCTGTCTGATTTGGAACAAGCACGGAGGAGCAGCTCATGGTGCATGAAGGGGAGAGGACAAGGAGCAGAGCTTCCTAGGCCAGGGCAGAAAAGCAGATTTGTTTCTCACTCATCTTATTCATCAAAGTTGCAGCAGTACTAATAGGATAAAATAGAACAAAAGTGTTCAACAACAGTAAACCAGCCATATTTAGACCAAGAAACGGTACTGAAAATGTTCCAACCTGCTTTATAGCTAACTGTATCCTTTGTCATGGCTCCTTTTATGTCCCTCCTTCCCACCGAGGAGCAGGTCTTTGGTTTCTTCCCCTCAAGGCCTGTTAAGCTTTTCTTTTTCTGGGTTTATCTTTAAAGATATTGCCTATATTTCCAAGCCTTTCATATTTCTCTGTTACATATCCCTGCTCCATCTGGCACTTGCAACACCTTCCAATTTAGATTCATCTGGAATGAATCCAGCAACAGCTTCAGAAATACTGAAACAGATGCTTTAAACAATATCTCTTCCACCTTTTGCTCTGATGGAGAAGAAGGGAACTGTCAGACCTTCCTGCTCTCTCCTCTGCAAAGGAGCACTTTGGACTCCTGAGTCCGTAGCTTTCACCAAGACTGCTGGAGAAAAGAACACTTGACTTTCAGGCTGTCATGGCTATTTGGGTGGCTCTGGGCACAGGCACTGAGTAAGCCCCACAGGTCCTGGGCAGCTCCTGGTTTCCTCCATGCAACCTCACTCCAAATCCACATCACATCCTCACTCCCCAGCAAATGAAACCCCATGCTCTCTCCAGTTATCTGCTGCCACCATCTCTCTCTCCATCTCTGCCAGCTGCCTGCAGCTATATTGTCTTCTCCCTCACCACATCCATTGCCAAATGGCCCAAGTGTCACCAGGCAGGTCAGTCCCCCATCCCTGAGCTACCTCCTGATGCTCTGCTGCCTCGGTTGCTGCAGCCGGGGCTGGGGATGGCAGCAAGGTGTCACAGGGACCCTTCTTGATTTTCAAGTATCCCTGAATTGCAGGGAGTGAGGCAGTGGCTTACCTCCAGAGTCCCATACCCAGAGCTGTGAGGAAGAGGAGTTGTTGCTCCGGGCAGTGCCGGGGTGCTGTGCCACCTCTGCAGATGCTCAACCCAAACTGAGAGCAAGCCCTGCGACACGCTGGTACTTGCGGGTTGTTTCCACATCCTCAGCAGCACCTGTCTGCCTCCAGTCCTGTCCTGACTCTTCCCAGCGAGGCTGCTTTACTCCTGAGAAGCTCTTGGATTTACAGATCTTTAACCACCTCTGATGCTGCTGGCATGACGTGTATATACATACAGCCAGGAATGTTTAATTATCAGAGGCATCAGGCACATAGACTTCAGCTCCACATTTACAACTACCTACTCAGTATATATGCCACACATTTATTTAACCGACTCCATTTTCTTCTTTGGTTTTTTTTCATCTTCATGATTATTGCCTATCGTTCAGGAGGAAGTTACATCCATAATTCAAAACAGAGCTTCAAAACTGGCTCCTGTTTATAATGAGGGTGTAGTGTAGCATTGATCTAGCTTCTTGTATGCTGTAATAAATATAAATCAGACTCATAATCCTTCCCATTTTTAAATGCAAACCTAGCACCAAATAGCCAACCTTATTTTAAGGTTTTCCAAGTGTTGCTAATTTTTCAAGTATGTATAGAAACTAATTCTTTATCCCCCCTGCAGCTTAAATACAAGCTGAACCTAATCTGTAACTGTTTTCAGACTGTACCTCAAATACTGAAGAGGATGAAATTACACACCTTCACACAGAGCATCTTCAGGAGTGGGACTGCTTCAAATTGGAGTGGTTTGGTGCAAACTGGGACATACAGGGTGCACAAGGGCCTGGCTGGATGAGATTTCACAATTAGGAACCCCTGCAAGTTTCTTCAGAAATATGCCACTCTGCAAGGACTTCTATAGCAACCAGCCCTCGCAGGGAGCTTGTTGAGCAGACATGCCACCTGAGAATATGAAATGTCTATGACCGCAGATAATAGAGTGGTTTTAATTGCTGAAACTATTAAAAAGCATTTTCTTTTTTTTTTAAAGGATCACAAAGAAAGCTAGAGCATAAAATAAGCAGGAAAATTAACAGTAGTCAAAAAATGTAGAAAGATTCCCTGCTGCCTGAACGGATGCAGGAGCTGGATCTCCCCCGTGGGATGCTCTGGAGCACGAGGAGGTCAAGCCCTCCTTCCCTTCAGCACCCACCCAGACCTGAAAAAAAAAAAAAAAATCACCCTCATGCCTGATTGCAAGACCACTGCAGCCACTGGAGTCATTCTCATTAAGTAAATTATTATTTATCATAATTTTTTAGTGGTCACAGGACCCCAGAACATTTGTAAGGTGCGGGAGCCGTGCCACCCTGGCCCCAGCCAGCCTGGGGGGCTGATGCTGGCACCGACCCTTGTCCTCAAAAGAGCTCAGTGACAAGTGGCAAGTCACACCGGGCCAACCCCAGCCCCGATCCCACTCCCGACCCCGTGCTGGCAGACTCAGCAGGGAGGCCAGGGCTGACCCCCCCTTGCAGGGAAGAATCAAACCTCCTGTTCAAGAACACTTCGGATATTTATTCCATCTCTCACATGGTCTCACCGAAGCCATCAATTTGCCATCTTTCCTAGTCACTAACACGAGTTTGTTCAGCAAACAAAGTGAAATATGGCATCTATAACAAACCCCTGTCATTTCAGGGTGTCAGGAGGGAGGCACGGCTAATCCGTCTCACGGATGCCTGCACCCAGGCTGCAAGGAGAAAGCCAGCAATGGAAAACCATGTCTCTTATCTGAGCAGCATCAACATGCCCGAAGGTACAGGGATGCCTACCTTCTAAAATCAGAGGCTGTATGCAGCAGCTAATTGTGCAAGATATGTGAATGAGGCATTGTGCATTTAAATGTTGAATTAAGCTTTGAGAACAGAAAACCATATTTCCTTTACAGTACAAGACAAAGCTGCTGTAAAAACCCTCCTTCACAAAAGTTCTATGGGAAAATGCCTTACATGTAATTAAATGATACAGTTAATAAAAACCAAGTATCAAAGGGAAGGGAAAATAAAGGTTTGAAGGCAAAGAAAAAGATGCTTTCAGATCTGATTTGAAAATGATGTTGCATAAACGAGAAAGCAAATTTAACAATATTATTGTACTCTATCATTAGGAGAAAATGAGAACAATCTACTTATCACTAAACTGCATTTTTTAAACAAAAAAACACTTAAAGCAAAACACGTGGTTGATATAAAGACCATAAAATCTGGGTTATTCACAACAAGACTGAAAGAAGGTTTTAGCTAAGACGTCCTGTTTCACATGCCACATTTCAAAACTGCTGGGTGCCCTGGCTGGTGCAGGGAGCACAGGGGGGTCCCACCACGGGAAGGGGAAGGCAGCGTCTGCACTTCTGAACCAAGCAAAAGGGCACCCACAGAGGCCATCTCAGGCAGAGATTTTATTCCCAGAAAATCCCTTGGTCAAAGGTGTAAGATCCCAGCAGGAGCTTACTGAGCAGTGGCATCACTGCTGTGCTGTTGCAGCCCCAGGTTAAACCCAGTCACGGGTTCTGGGACATCCCCGAGCAGGCTCAGATCTCGCCTGGTATCTCACGTGCTTCAGGAAACGGCAATGGAAGTGAGCTGATGCCTGTCATAAAATTTTATTGTTTCAATATAAAGAATGTGCAAGTCAGCTTTTGCTGTCCACAAACTTGCTTCGTGACTGATTTGTACCATGTTCTACCTTAATATAATGTACTGTATCTTGGGAAATAAACAAGTTGCATAAGTTAAACAGCATTTTTCTCCTCAGGCTCTGAATGCATGGTTCCCTCACCAGACCTGTGGACTGAGGACAGTCTGTCCCCTAAATTCTCACTGCAGGATAAGAAATGAGATGCATTTGCAAACACATAATTTGCTCTTGTACAAACAAAGGAATTTAAAAAGCTAGCAAGGTGAGTTGCCAAAAATCTCCATTTGGTACCAATTCTCTCTGCTCAATAAATTTAATAAGCCAATAAACCTCTTTTATTACAATGTCACACTACAATCTCCCTCAAAAGTCAAGCAAGGTACGAGGTTCCACTTGCCCCCATAAGCACCACTAGATACCAGCTTCAGATTCAGTCATTTCCAGCCCAGATTTAGATTAAGTAGAAATTCAAAAATAATTCCAATACATAAAAAATACTAAATTATCAAAATTATTCTGTTCATATGGTGGCTGAACTATTCTTTCAAAATTTACCATTACCACTGAAGTACCAGAAAGACAACTAATACCCAAAGTACTTAGACACAATCAAAGCACCTTGAGAAATCGGGGCTTATACACATAAGAATCACACTGAAGTTCACTGCAACGAATCATGCAAAATTAAACATGTGCTCAGCCACTTGACTGAACCAAACCCATAGCTGTGATGATATCAAGTATTTGGTTACTCTACCCTATGCAACTTAAAGAAAACCAGTGGCTGTCCCTGACTGAGATTCTGTTGTAGGTAGGGGAAAGCTAAGTAAGAAGAGAAATGCAATTTGAAAAATTAGCTGCACACACAGCCCAGGACGCTACTATCCTGTTACTCCTGGGGGGAAATAGGAGATATTCCTTGGCGGGGGGAATGGGAGACCAACAAGCAGTCAGTTGGTCCAGGAATAGATACAGAGCATCCTGGGCTGGCAGTGGCCGAGACCAGCAGCCAGTCTCTGCTCTGTCCATCCATCAGTTGCTTTCACCTGGTTCATTCCAGGGCCGAGGCCAGACCCCACACATCCCACAGGAGCAGGGCTCTGGCTGTCACATTTAAGTCACTATCTACCCTCCTCATCCCTTACGCTTGTGTGCAGAGCTGGGCACTGATGCTGAAAAATGCAGCAGATACTCTCCCTGCTGCAGAACATTCATAATGTAACGCAGGGAAAGCCAACTACTGAATTGGTTTACAAAACCAGTGGCTTAACTCTGCCAGCTACGCCAGGGAAAGCAGGAATGCTTGAACACCCAAGCTTTAAGATACGTCAGAATAAGAAGAGGCTTTTGATATATATTTAATTGCAAAACTCAAAAGAAAATCCAGAAGCAACCTGAGGTGAACAACTGAGATGAGAGATTCAGCTAGGAGAGCTCAGGGAAATGCAAAGAATTGCACATTTTCCCCCAGCTGAATCCTTTAGACAACACTTCAAACAAGGAACACAAATCTAGAGGTGGAAGTGGCTGCTCAGCACTCTGACAGTCCTGGGAAAGGTGTGCAGCCTGAAAAATTCAATGCCTTAACAACTGGAAGAATATTATGTATTATCATGTATGTTTTCAAAGCAAGTAAAAAAAGAGAGAGAGAGAGAAGCACAGCAATGCCTTAAGAAGGTGATGCTTTCTCCAGGACTAATTGTGGGAATGCTGAAAATTTACACTACCTCACTTTTAGCGTCCAACAGATAGTAGCCACAGCCAGTAGTAGATTAAGCAGTAAAAATGATAAAAAGAGTATGTGCTACAGATTTCTGGCACCAGTGAATGGACTGGATGGATTCACAAATCTGGGAGGCCTTTCTCATTGACTTTTCCCTGAAAATTGTGGCAATGTTATTATTTTCTCCTGACTATTTTCTTATTTTTTTAAACCTGTAACTCCGGAAAGGAGGAGTAATTTTTTCTTCCAACAGGCAAACTTGATATAGGTCATCTCTATCTGCATTAAACCTACTAGAAAAATACCATCATGGGTGAGGCACCCTGAAATGGCCAGCTGAAAACAGGAATGCCACCTCCACAGTGCATCTGATCACTGCAGAGCTGTAAAACATTCAGTAATTATTTTTCTCCCTGGAAGCAGCAACCCCATCATGACCTCTGGTTTATCAACAAGGATGCTGTGCGATGGAAAAATGAAGGCACTAGTTACGCAAGCGCTTCTGCAATTTTACACTCGTGTGATATGTTTTCCACTGACGCTTATTGGGACAGGCACTGTCTTACTCATTCGTGCTCAAGAGATCACCCTGCAGAGCAGCTCACTCCAGTCCTGCTGCAGTTCCTAATAAATAATGCCTTACTCCTCTACTGCATACAGGGGGAAATGTGAAAGGTGCTGAAGTTGAATAGCTGGTGAGGTAAATGGAAAACTGGCAAAACTTGTCTGGTTTGTCTTAAAACACAGTAGCTGTGCCAGATGTGTTTCTGCATTGGAGCCAATCCAGAGCCCCTCGACGTGAAATACCCCTCAACTGAGGGTGCCAAAATAGAAGATTGATATTAGAAGATGGAGACAAGGCCAGGTTGGATGGGGCTTTGAGCAACCTGGTCTAGTGGAAGGTGTCCCTGCCCAGAGTAGGGGGTTGGAACTAGATGATCATTAAGGTCCCTTCAAACCCAAACCATTCTATGGCAGCCATGCGTCTTGTCCTTTAGCACATTATACCCAAGCTGTTTTTTTACATCACCTTGAAAGATACTGCATGTATGTTATGATTACCTATGCACAGACTTCCCTTGGGTGCTGTTACTTGCAAGGTTCCTATCCTCACAGCATCACTGCATGCACAGCCCTTTCCATGCATTTATCCCATATTTCTACCAACTGGACAGGAAATGGAGACCCAAAGGAAAGGCACAGTGAGCCACTTGCCATGAGAACAGGGAATTGCAGTTGAAGAGCATCACTTGCCCCTGCTCCATTTTTCACTTCACCTCCAGATTCCAGAAGCAGCTAGTCTCTGTATTGAGTCAAAATCCCAGCTCCCTTTTACTCTCCTGCTCTATTATGCAGAGGTTCATGCCATCCCTCCCAGCCCAGCTCCAGCTCTCCAAAGGCACCTGCCAGTGGAAATACAGCCCGAGAGTTGCAAACTGCTGCGTGCAGGTACCCAGCGCCGGGACCCAGCGTGGCTGAAGACTTCTCTTAATTAAGAAAACCAATCCAACTTTTTTCAAAACAAAAGCAATGCACTGGGCGATCTCCTGCTAAGGCACTGCCCTACAGTGTCAAACAGGGGGAAATGGGGGGAGTTTCTACAGCACATGCAGGTGTGGCTCACCTAACTGTGGAACAACATGCATTTAGGAAAAGAAAACAGAAATAAAGAATAAGAAACCATTTAGAAAGAGGCTCCCACACTGTGTTTTCAAGACGTGAAATGTAACTTCATTTGTAAAGGCAGCAAGACAGGACTGCAGCTGGTGTTGGGCGAATACAACAAGTAACAGACTTCAGTGCCCATGAGAGCAGAGGTGCTGTCCTGGGTTTTAGACAGGCTGCTGCGCTCCCCAAAGGTAAAGAGTTGAAAAAGAGTTGGCACATAATGTGACTGAGATCTTGGCTGTGTGCTCACTGATTCAGAACAAACCCACCCAAATCTCCATCGAAGGATAAATTATGTCACAGTTGAGAACAGATGCTTGACTGTACAGTGACAAAAACTATAAATACATTATGGCTGCATATTATATAAACATACGTACTTGTAAGCATTATGCACTGCAAGACACAGCTCAGCCTGAAGCCACAGAGAAATTAAGGGACTAATGACTCTGAGGGCTCAGAAGAAGAGCCCAGCTCAGAACACACTGCAGCATGGCGTCTGCCCCATGCCTTTGAACACCTGGACCGCACAGAGCTGATCAGGGGCTGTCAGAACAGCACCTCTTGCAGTACTTTATACTTCCTCCCTTAATTTACCTTGTGGTAGTCAGGGATTAGCTGGTTGGCTGCGATTCTCTGAAAGCTCTCAGGCCTCAGGAAGGAGGGACTAAGCAACTCAATGCTCGTTAAGAGAGGAAAGCCCACAGCTCTTCCCAGAAACACCTGACCTGCTGATGCTTTCCAACACTTACCCTCGTGACTCCTTAGTGTCACTGCTCCACCGCTTGTGAGGACAAACCGGAGAGCTGTCAGGGGAGCCAAGCACTGTCCTTGCACCATGCTCCTGTCCTTGCACCGCACGCACTCCTGTCCTTACTGATCTGCAGTGCGTACGCCCAAAAGGAAAAGCTCGGTCTGAAATGTTGGGATCTTTGCTTGACAAACCCTGTATTTTACAGTAAAAATTAACTACATCAATTCACGTAGTCTTTTTTTTTTCACTCACGTAGGGGTTGGGTTTTTTTGGCTAGTGAAGCTTTTCCTCTGAAACTTGGACAATAAAATAATTCCATTGTTGAGCAATGTTTCTCATTTACGGATCCTGAAGGACTGAAGGAATTCATGAGAGTATTTTCCAACAATGAAAAACTGTTTTGAATAAACTCCCACAAACCCAAAACAAGCGGGGTCAAACAGGAACAGGAATTCATGCATGACAGCAAATGACAAAGGAGGAAAAATTAACAGGTTTGAGGGGATCGTTATCTCCCTCTAGTCTCGACCCACACAGGCAGCAGAGTCTGCCCTGCCGCTGTAGGGTAATGGTTTTATCACCACAGCCCCGGCTGAAGTTAACACAGGGGGCTCGTGGGACCGTGCCGGGGACACCAGGGAAAGAAGATGCCTGCGGTGCAGCCGGGGTCCCCTACTTGGTAAGTGCTATCCCACACTCACCACCTGGTTCAGGCTTGAAAGGCTGAGAAGGAGAAAGGTGAGAACAGGTAAGGAAATCCCTTGCTCTGCGCTTGAGCCTGATCCTGCACGTCTGCTCCGAGCACCTGAAACGCTGGTGCGTGGCAAGCCCCGCAGCAGGAAAGCAGAGCTCTTACATATCTCAGTGACCTGTTGCACAAGGAAATACTTTAGAAATCTGCCCTTTGGACTTTGGGTGCTTCAGCTCCCTGCCTACAAAACCAGGCAGAACAGCAGACCCTGCGCTGTGCCACTGAAGACAGGAGTTCACGGAAAAAGGAGGAGTTGTTCTGGTACTACGGAGATGGGCAAAACCTGGAGGAGGTGGCTACAGGTACATGTAAGAAAGACGACGTATACATTAAAATACATTTTCCTGAAAGATCAGGATGTCTTGTTTAGAATATAAATAGCATAAAACCATCCTTCTGAGAACTATGTAATGCTAAGGTGGAGAGGAAAGCTGGAATCAGAGAAAGTCTCCTAAAGCAAGCTGTGTCTGCCCTGTTCTTCCTTCCCCCAAAAAATTATTTTTGAGTTGGGGGGCAAACAAACAGGAGATGCAATCTTTGTTTAAGAGAGAAGAAGCTTTATCTTGCCTTCAGGAATTACATATTAAAATTTAATTCTCATAAATATCTTTTACAGCTTACAGAGTTAATTGGATTGAATTCATTTAGTTTTCAAACCATTAAATAAAGTTTTTTATTGATTTACAGATTATAGGTTGATATATCACAGCAAAGCTCCTTCCTGTTTTATTATTCCCCTAGAATCCTTTTTTAAAATATTATTCAGTCTGAAATCAATAGCTACCCTTGCAAAGGAAAAAAATATAGATATGAAAAGGTTCCTAAATGCAAGCTTTAAACCTGTGGGCGAATCTCACCCAAAGCACTAAGAAAACATTTTGATACCATCCAAGTGCACAGAAGGGATGTGCTGCCATTCCCAAGGCCCTGGAGGCTGCCAGCACGACGGAGACCCTCGTGAGAGGGAATGGGAGGTGAAGGAGCAGAGTGCTTTGACATGTCAGCAACACCTCAGCAGAATGAAAACCCACAGCTATATTCATGAAAATGGGACATTTTGATTTCAAAACACTTGACCAAAACATCTCTTTAATTTGCACTCTCTCCTAATTTCATTTCCCACAATAACTTTTTTTTCGATATGAAAAAGGTGATAAATAGCTAGAAGCCTTTTTCATTTACAAAACAGAACGCACCTAAGGTTTTTGCTCACTGGGTTTTTTTCCGTTTTGATGATTTTTTTATATGGCTTTCAAGTAAGAGTGGATTAGTTTAGAAAGGCATGACATTTTCCACAGAAAGTGGAAAATATATTAAACATGATAATTATGTTGTAAAGAATGCATTTTAAAAATCATTCCTCAACAAGTACATTTTTTTCCAAAAGCTTTAACCAGTTCAACAGCTGATGAGTCATCAGTCTACTTGAAGATGTTCAAGAATGACTAATTTAAATTTTAAACGTAAAAATACGAGGGTTACGTACTTCGAGATGCAGGCCACATTCATCTCTAACAACATCTCTTAGATGAGAGTGAAGTAAGAAAACAATTTCTGCTACAGATTAGACGGAAGGTATTTTTCCTCACTGCCGGGAAGCTCCCGGGGCTGTACATTCCTGCCCCTCCTGTGCCCAGGCCCTCTCTTCCATGCTCACCCATGCGCGCTTTAATCCTGTTGCAACACACAGCAATCGATAAGCAGATTGCCGAGAAAATTACAGCATTTTGCATTGGTGCTTTTATGGATTAATCCATGAAGACAGGCAGTACTGCCAACATTTACAGATGAACAGCATCTGAACAGCGGCTTAACAGAGGACCAGCCCTCTTCAACAAGTGGTAAGTGCATCCCACAGTCCGTATGGGATGCTGGGAGTCTGGGGGCACAAGGAGGAGGCGAAGACATGATCACGGGGTTAGCACATAAAACTCTGTCAGTTAAGAATCACACTTTTTTCTCCATCATCGAGGAAAAAGTTAGTTAATAAAATCAGTTGATCTGTTATTAGATTCAGCTCCAGTCACTTTTGACTGTTCAGGCAGTGATACTCCTACTGGGAGCATACAGGGTGGAGGGAATAAATAAATAGCTAATTTTTTACCCACTTAGCTCCCATACCTGGCAATGTCTGCCTAGCAAGTCAGAGAAGATTGAAATATATGAACCTGTGTCAGAGCTTTTTTTAATATTCCCAGAGCTGAGCTCAGGAGATCTGCTCCTCCTGGGGTGACAGATTTATCATAGGCAACAAAATGCGATTTAAATACTTTCATGGCAGAAAAGTTATACAGTATAAAACTTCAATATTTCTGATCTACCCTTTCTTAATCATGTTTTTTATAGCTGTGAAGAACATTTGTTTTATTGTTTTAGACCTGAAAGACTGAGACAAGCCATTGGCATAACTGAAGATCTGCAATAGAGGAGGACAGCTTTGCTGGAGCCTCGTGGGTGCCTCCCTCCCTCCCAGCAGGGTCCTGTGCCCTCACCCATCCCCTAATAAATCACTTTCCACCAGTTGTTTTATGCTATTTTCAATAGCAACTGCCTCTAACCTTTGTTATAGTAATGCAAGACTGGCTGGAATTGCCTAACACCATAGGAAGACATCAGTGACGAGGCACCTGATTTGTGAAAAAAACCTACATATAAATACACATTTTAAGATTAAATTGAAAGAGATCCCCCCCCTAGTGAGCTACCTGTACACTGCCAGTTACCAGAAGTATTTATTCATGGTGTCAGCATGTTGTTCCTTGTAACTTGCCACAATACAGCATTTCATCACCTTATGCAACAGTACCAGGATTAAGATCATTATTACTGGCTTATCCAGGTTTTACCCCTCTTGCTCATGTGTAAAACTCCGATTTTGCTTTCCTTTGCCAGACTGGGTGCTCAGTGCACCTGCATAAACGTGTTATGATAATGCAGTATATGCTGCTTTGACAGACATTCTCCTCAAGCAGAGCAACTCCACTGACTGCAGAGCTGTCTCTCGCTGGCCTGGCAGGTCCCAGTTATTCACAAATTCTTGTCCTTTAGGAGATGAACTCATCTCCACGGTTTTTGTCTGTCTCCTCCATGTATTACACTTATCTATGGATGCGACACTCAGCGGCTCAGCTGCACCGACCATGTCATGATCTTGCTTATTTACTGTTTGCAGTTAATCACTACTTTTTTCTGTATTCTACTTGGATTTTTGCAGGTTTTACATGCTACTGTTATGCGCTTGCTTTTATTTAAGCAAGTCTAAAATTGTCCGTCCTGCTTCTCCCCAAAATGTACGCCAGTGAGCCCTTTTCTTTCCCCATGGTAGCTGCCTGTTTCATCTTTTCATTTACCTCAGTGCTTTTGCTTTGCTGGTTTCATCCAACTTCAGAGCCCTCCATCGCTCCTTTTCGCACAGTGCCCAATACAGCTGTTTTAGGTTTCTGTGGCAGGGTTTTTTTGGTAGCAGGGGAGTGAGCCGCGGGGCCGGCTCCTGTGAGGAGCTGGGGGAAGCTCCCCGGGCTCCAAGCCGGACCCGCCGCTGGCCCAGGCCGAGCCAGTCACGGACAGTGGTAGCGGCTCTGGGAGAACAGATTTCAGAAGGAGAACCGGTAGTGGGTAGGGATTGGGATGCGAGAGGAACGCCTCGGCGGATACCAAGGTCAGTGAGGAAGGAGGGGGGAGGCGGCAGGCTGCCCCCCCCCCGCCCGTGGAGGGGAGCGGAGGCCGCCCAAGATGGCCGGGACTCTGTGGTAAAGCCCGCGCTGGAGCAGTCGGTGACTGAAGACCGGCCCGCGGAAAGGCCCCACGCCAGGGCAGGTGGTGAGGAACTGCAGCCACCCTGGAGCAATTGGTGAAGGGCTGCCTCCCGCGGGAGGGACGGACCCCACGGCGGAGCAGGGGCCGAGCGCGGAGTCCTCGTCCCCCTGAGGAGGAAGGGGCGGCAGAGACAAGGGGTGAGGAGCCGACCCCAGCCCCCGGCCCCTGCTCCCCAGGGAGAGAGAACCGGGAGTGCGGCTGAGGCGGGAACGTGGGAGGGCGGGGGGGAAACTGTTCTCAGGTTGGGGTTTACTTCCCAATATCCATGTTTTGATTTGATTGGTAGCAAATTAAATTGATTTTGTTTCTTCCCCAAGTTGAGCCTGTCTTTTCCCCGTGACCGTAAGTGGGGAGCGATCCCTCCCTGTCCTTGTCTCGACCCACGAGCTTTTCTTTATATTTTGTCCTCATCCCACCGGGGCCGGGGAGGGGGGGAGTGAGCGAGCGGCTGTGTGGTGCTTTGTTACGGGCTGGGCTGAAACCACGACAACAGTTAATCTCCCATTTTACTTTCATTGTCTTCTCACACACACACACTTTGATCTTAAGTTTCTTCTGGCCGATTCTGTTTCGGCTAATGGATGCACTTCAGAGAAAGCCTCTTTGAAAGACCTTTTTTCCCCTACATTTATCTTCCAGGATGGTTTTCTGTCCTGCTTTGCCTCATCAGTGTCAGCACTTAAAACGCTGCCTCCCAAGCAGCCGTCTCTATAGAGCAGCGGCTGTGGCCTCAGGTAAACAAATCACTTGTGCATCACATCTGGATTTCTGATCATGAGCGTAAAAGTCCCATCATTACAATTAAAGGGAAAGGTGATTCTCTGGCAAGAAAAAACAGCTTTAAATTTTCCAATTGGGTGTTCAGCATGGCTGTGGTCAGGATGGGAAACACACAGCCAGTGTCAGCCTCCGAGCAAAGGTACACGGAGGTGAAGGATGGAGGGAAGGCTGTGCTTACTGCCTCTCTAGCAATTATTATTACTGTTATTATTATTATTTATTGCTACTACCACTGTTATTTTAACCTCAGAGCTTTTCTGCCTGCAGCATCTGGAGATAAAGCCAAGACTTCGGTTCTTCCGTTTCACCTGCCCATGAGCCCCCCAGGTAGCACTGGTGGGAAGCAGCCATGATGCAGTGGTGTTTGCTACTCATTTTCCAGCATAAAACAGCCCAGTGCAGGTGGTCTCTCTTCCTTACTCCTTGTGCCAGCACATAAAACGGGTCAGGGTATTCTCACTAATGAGCTCATCTGGAATTACTGACCCCTTATTGCACTTTGTAGCTTGCACATAAGAAAATGATACTATAAATAGGAAAACATCTTATTTTCCCTACCTAAGGAAAATCATTCCCATGTAGCAGTATCATTATACACTTCAGCTCAGCCCAACTTAGAGGAAAAGCTATTACTCACATGATAATGAAGGTTTTTCTTTACCTGAATCCACTTCACAAAGAATAGAATCAGAAATGGCACTTTTCATCTAAACAGTGTTTTGCCATAAAAATGTATACCTAAAAACCCTATAAAGAACAGCTCACTTAAAATTAAATCAATTTCCTTTCTACTGTACTCTTTGCCCGAGGCATTAATTTGTTTAAAAAATGACAGAGAACATGATATCCCTGTCATGGGTACCAGGGGACACAGCAGCTCACAAGGTCTGTGTTCTCATGACACTCCGAGTTGGTTCCTTTTAAAATTTCTATTGCAGAGGCCCCCATCGACCCCCCCTGTAATTATCCACAGCAGTTTTCAGATACACAATGCATGCATCTAAATAGCAGATACAGTCTTGTGAAGTCCCTTGAAACAAGCTTTTGAGCTATAAATTGTGCTCCAAGGTTTCACTGAGTGAAGATACAGCACTGACAGCTCCTCCACTCCAGTTCAGATAAATGAGGGAGAAAGTGCAGCCTAAATACTGACCGAGAGCCAGCAGCTTCTCAGTTGTCATCACAGGTCTCACGTTCAGCTTCCTGTGGGTCACAGCTTCCCAGGGGAAGAGCCATCTTCTGCACAAGGGACTAGTAATACTTCACATGACTGCTATAGGGACTGTGCCAGCTGATACTTGCAAAGCTGTAAGAACAACTATGTCTGACTTATTTCTATTTGCTTTTGTAGATTATTTAATTCTACTGGAAGAAGTAGTTACGTGGTGGGGGTGGTGGGAAGAAGAGGAGCTGACTTCATTTCATTGTAGTGGGTTGGATCCTGTCTCTCTGGTTATTCTTTCTACCACCGAGAAACATGTTTTAAGAGACTAATAAATCCTGGTTCCTTGCCTGCATGCCTTGCTTGTGGAAGAGACGATCCAAGGTCAAAGGCAGTGCAGAAGCATGTGGCTTTAGAAATCATCTTCAATGTTTGTCAATATGTAATATGAATATGTAATACGTAAAGATTAGGAGATACATCCAAGACAAGTTGCATTGCCCACACTTACTATAGAAAATACTAGTGTGGGTGCAAAGACTTGCGTGCAACTATATACAGTTGTAGCGCACAACAGAAATAATAACGGATGATATAATACACAGCTACCTCAACAGCATCCTCGAGGGAAAAAAGTTTATAACTTTACCATGTAATAGAGTCTTTGAAACTTCCCACTGAATCATTTCCCTCTGAAGTTTCTACAGCTACTCTTCCTTCTACTTTGGTGAATATTTCAAAGCAAACGTTACGCTTTTATTTCAATTATTCTCTTTCCCCTCCGCTCCCCGTTTTTCCAGGGAATGTCAGTTTTCTACACAGAACGGTTTATTTTATATTTTCAGATAAGCATTTAAAGAGATATTATACAGATGCTAGTCTGTAGCAAGCTCATCACACTCCCTCCAGTGTTTGATGCTGTCCTACTTTAAGGATCCTCCACGCGCTGCTGTGTTACGCAGAGACTATATTAAGCATACACATGCATAAATGCTCTCTATAATGTCTGGGTGCCTTTGAATTAAACAAGTGGTAAAAAAAATACAAAACAGGGCACACATTTCAGACTGACAAAATTATCCACATCAGTTGGGGCAAGAAGCCTCAGATTATCTCATTGATTAAAATCATATCCTTCTTCACACTGATCAAACAGATAATGCACCTTATTTATTTAAAAACAACTAACTATGCTAAGTAGTACCTGCTGAAATTGAGGTTTCATGATGAAATTAATGCCATTCGCTCTTTGAAACGGGAGGAAGGTGCTGTCTGGGGATCCAGAAAAAACATTTAACTTGGAATTCATAAATAATTCCCTGATAGCAGTAAGCTCAATAGCAAGCTCTTGTTAAATTCCAGGCTAAGTCCTTTAAAACAACAAAACAAAACAAAACTTCAGTGGTATTCAGGTACCAACATCTAAGACTGCATGGCTGAAGATCCTCTTTCAGCTACCACTTAATCCTGGAGACACATTTGTGGGTTTCCATTGTGAAGTTCCCTGAGCTGCTCGAGCTAGGGAGAACCAGAGCCCTCCCAAGCAATGGAGCAGTGGCTGGAGCACCCAGTTGGGAGGCAAGAGCCCTGCACCCACTCCCAGGCTGTGGGGGCATTCAGCATGCCAGCATCTTCCACGCTTGCATTAAACTTGTGCCACTTGCCCAAAATAACCACATATGCACTGATAACAGAGAACACAAAAGGCAGTGAGACATTAAGACTGGAAAAAAGCATGCTCACCTCGCTGGAGAAATATGAGGTCCTATTCTCTGCCCACAAGCCACTTTTGTATTAAGCAGACATTGCATAGAAAGAGCATCCCTGGGTGGGTGCATTCCGGCAGCAGCACCCCTGTTTAGCATGCAAGTGTGCCCCGTCCTGCCCCGTGGTCCAAGCTCCCCACGGGAGCACCACAGGGATCCCAGCCACTGAGAATTTCACTGCTGAGCCTAAGCGTTAGTTGCGTGACACTGATTTTGTAAATGCCTGAGTCCTTTCTCGGATCTGGTACTCAGAGCAAAGCAGCTCTCACATCGAGTATCCTGATGGATTGCAGCCAAAGCAGCCTCCCTGTTGAGCCAGAGCCCACTAGAAAGAGCGATGACAGTTTTATACACTTCAGTCAGTTGTGAACCAGATTATTCTTTTCTTGTGAAGAAGTTAGAATTCACTAAGTAAAACTATAATCATCATTAGCTTTTTTCATCATTTATAAACTTAAATACCTGCTACCAGGCAATCCAGGAACAGACAGGCCAGCATCAGCATTTCCTCCCTTGAGTAGAGCAGCCTAAATGACATAAAGCAACTTCATCTTTAGAAGAACAAAGAGTTATCTAGACTTGGCTGCTAAAGTAGACCGACACACAATATTTAATTCTCCCTCTCAAGCTCAAGTGCAAAAGCAGAAAGATTTTGCTCTATAGCCATCCTAAAAGTCAAGATCACCAAACATTTCTAAGAGAAGCAATTCAGTCTATCAGTTTAATGGAGGAAACGGGGAAAAAAGAAAAAAACAATGACTGGTAGCCATAAAATTCTGTAGATCAAATGTCAAAGAATAATTAAAAAGAAAAGAGGATTTCTATGGACCTGAATGCATAATCAGGAAGGGAGCTACTGTTGAAGTGACACTGCTTAATAATCTCATTGTAAAAACTGACAAAAGTTGCATTCAGGGGAATTATTTTTTAATTATTTAGAATTGGTAGTTTGAGAATGAAATGGAAAATGGGTGCTTATACTGTTAAATGCTGCTAATGCACAAGTCTCCTGAACGAAAAAGCTTCTCAATTAAAATACTTGCAATATAGTGCCATTACTTATCAGCTGAAATGCATTTTGTACTGCCATTCTCTTCAGGAACGCAATTGTTCACTGAATTGGGAAATTAACAGCCAAATCCGGGGAAGTGCTGTGCTCTCTCCTCCTACAGAGCAAACTCCCAGGGCTTCACTGGGCTTTGCGTAATGCTCCAAACAGAGCTAGATTTTTAATCTGGACCATGATACATGTTCTCTGCCCCACCCATATTATCTGAAAAGAATAAAGAGGTGACGGCAAATGAAGGATTTTGTTATTTTTATAATATACAGTTTTCAGAATAGGAATCAAGTGCAACAGTGGACCTCAGCACGCAGCCACAAAGGCTTTTTCCTCCAATAACTTTACGAGGCAACCACATTGCAAGTAAAAGCTGCCCTTCTAGGAAGTCCACGTGGACTGCAGAGGTGGTGATGACCGCGTTGTTGTCTCATCTCATCATGGGCAGAAAGGTCTGCAGCACATGTTGCCACTTCCACATCTCCAGAGAAAGCAAATTGCTTTAAACACTTAAAACAGCTGCTAGGAGATGCAGAAATACAGACAAGGAATGGCACAGGCTTTATCTTGACTAGTGTTAGATTTGTCTGGTGTAGACACCTGTGGGTGAGCGAGGTTCCCTCAACAGTCAGTGGAAAAAAACAAGGTGGGTCAGGAGCACGTTTCTTTTAGATGTCTACTTGAGGATGAAATGCCTGCGTCCTACAAGGGCCTGGAGAAGTCCAGTCACTATAGATGAAGAGCATTGTCCTTTTAAACTCAGAGAAAAGACATGGGAAGGGTAAGTCCTTGTTCTTTCCTGATCCTTGGCTTTGAAACATTGGGAACATGATGGGCTATGACTTGGCTCACCCCGCCACCCTCAGCAGGAGCCTGAGTCTTCAGTCCACCGGAGAAAGATTAAATGGAGGAGGATACAGCTGGATGCAAGACATAGCGAGAGTCTGCCTGATGGTAGTGCTAGGATTTTTGCAGAACAAGGGGAGGAAAAGGTACCTTAACCTACACTTCATTTTAAATCCACGTTTAATTCAGTCCATGCAATCTGTGTTCAAATTCTGCTGGCATTAAGCACTGGGGTAGAGCAGCTTTTTCTTGATCTGGCACCCAAATGCACATCACATGGAAACACACTCTATTTTACTTAACACTGTAGGGCAAAAGGTCAGATGCAACTCCATGAGTAACCAGGAAAGCACCGCAAAGAGTTGGTGACTACCCCATGGAGCCCGATCACTTCAGTTCACATCCAGGGAGCTGCTTGCTCCCAGCGCGGGGAAGATCAGCTCAGCTCCGTATTTTCTCAGCTGACTGCACACCTGAAATCCAGAACCGAGCCTCACCTCACTGTCAGATGTACTTCTTCCCCTTGCACTAAATTATAGATGTTAGATGATTCCGAGATGGGAGTGTTAATTATTAATAGGAATTATCTGAATTGATTTTCAATTACAGAATATTATTTTCTATTACATTGCAATAAGACTGCAGGAATTCCATTAAATTCAAAATTAGGATCATCAATTTCCATTAAGACACATGTAAACTAAATACATTATATCTTTGTTGAAGCCAATGATTTCCATTATCCCTTTCCATTAATTTCCATTCATTTGAAGTGACTCCATTTGAAATGGGCTTTAACGACTTGATGGCTTATCAGTATTCTAGGCTCTCTAATTTGACAGGGACATAACCTAGCTGCCATCACCTGCTCCTGCACATTCACGAGTTGAAAACCTCTATTGAACTTTGCAATTGACTGCAGCAGGCAGCCAACAACTTCAGACAGTTGTCCAAAGACAACCGCCACTTCTCCCCTGCATCAAATCTGTCTTCCGAAACCTGACGCATTAAAATTGACTGGTTGGGTTTCTTTCTCCCGATTAAAAAGGAAGGGTGGGAAAATGCCCTTTTTTTCCAAAGCTTATTTGTCTTTCGACCACTTCTGGGCTTGAGCTAAACCCACTGATAACCAGCACTATTCCAGTGCTCGAGACAATTCAAGCAGGGAGAGGATTTTCCCTGAAATTTGCATAACATAATGTATGTTTGTAATACTGCTGAAAGGGAGGTATAGCACAGGGAAGCAGTTCGCTGACCAAATGCCAGCCAAATTATTCTTCACCTTCTAGATAATATTTGGAAAGTTAAAAACAGAATCTGCCTTTAAAGAGGAGAAAATATCTTCTACCCATACCATTTTGTAAATGAGGTTATTTCTCTACAAATGCGCCCTCACTTGTATCCTTAGAAGAGGCATGGGTACAAGTGTAACGCTGTTCTAACACAAGTATCATTTTAATTTCCAAGTGTTTCTCATAAGTACCACCAGTAAACACATAAGACATCTCCCTTGTGAAAGATTCCTGCAATGACAAGGTTTCTGGTAAATCTTAATCACGCTTCATTAATACCAGAGAAAAATCACAGGCTGGACTCCTTATTGGTGCCAAGTCCCATCACGGTGGATATTCATTCTTGCCAGTTTAAATGAAAATACTTTTGGAATAGGTCAGATACGGAAGGATATCAAAGTCTGAGAACATGAAAATGCGGGGGGGGGGGAGGTTGTAACTTTCACTTCAATGTGAAATTTAAATGTACTGTATATGGCCTGACTCCTGGCCCATCCCCAGATTAAAGTACAAATACTGAAACCTGACATGGGATGCTTTAAGTCTCAGCTTCCCCTTTCCTTCCTAGCTCGTGAAGAAAAGCATGATTTTAATTTTAATCTTATTTTTATTCTATACTTTGATCATCCTTAAGCTGCAAGAGCGAGGACAAGTCATTTGGCCGCATTTTTCTCAAAAAACACAAGAGGTCTGCTGAGCTCCCAGCTCCCACCGCAGCCAGCCCGGGGGGGTGCTGCCGGCCGGCAGGGCTTGCCCAGTGTCGGTCCCAGCACCAGGGACTCCTGATGCGCTGCGACTCGTGCACCCAAACGCATCCGGTTATGTCAGCTTGCATCACGTACTGGACCGTGCTGGGATGACCTATTTACTCCTTTCTATTCAAGGGTGAGATGAGTTATGAAATGAGGCAAGCTGGGAGCGCAACACGGAGATTTGGAGGTGCCGCCTGCTCTCGGCGCTCGCAGGACCCGAGACACAGACTGAGGAGAAGAAAAGCACACCGGTGGAGGAACAGACTAGTTCTGCCCACGCATCGCCGCCCGGTAGCAAACGGGTAACCGCCCCACGGGGCTGCATGCTTTGGGATGTGCTTTCATATCCACCCTGGAGAATGAAGAAATACTTTCTGAAGACCTAAAGCTGCTAGTTACTACAGCGGTCAAAACACTAGGAAGTCACCTGCATAGTACAAAACCACAGCAAGAAGAGGAGGAAAAAAACCTGCAGCCAGTCCCCTCGATGGGGTGACGTTGCTCCCCGCGTCCGCGGCATCAGCCCGTGCCTCCATCCCACTGCTTGTGCTGCTCTCCCCAAACTGCTCTGACCCCAGCTCTCCCTCGTCCCAGTTCGCTGGGCTCCCCTCCCCTCTCCTTTCACAGCAGGACACTTTGCTTTGCCAGACTTTCCATTTTCTGCTGCGCTGGTATTCCTCCTTCACTACCTCAGACCCAGCCTAGCGCTGCCTTTTCAACCCTTCTCCCATATTGCTTTCTCCTGCTCTTCATCATGCAACCACAGAGAGCAAAAATATGCGTTGAGATTTTTTTTTTTTAAATGAAAAACATGACCTATCCAGTGCATTTCCATATGCCTTTCACATCAGAAACACTCTAACAGATGCTCAATACAACTCAGTCATTCCCCTACATGCATATTTCCTTCTTTGAGATTATAAGATGCAGAGCATTTTACGCATGAACACTAAAATAGTAATTTATTTCTAAGCTTTGTGCAGTAAAATAAGCTTTGGATTTAAACAGTTTTTTACCATCATCTTGAAGTGGGAAAACACAGAAGCAGGGTCTTTCTCTAATGAATAGGCCATATAAGCCGTACACAGGTGGTAGCGCAGAAACATCCAGATGGCTATTGTATTTTAGTAACATTCATTCTTTTTTTTACTGCTTCTGATACTCGTTTTTTAAATGTTATTTTAATCTTTAAAGGGCTCTTTCAGCATAAAATGAATAGAATACACAGGCCAGCATTCTAAAGACAAAGTCAATAGATTAAAGCCCAAATAAAGTAAAAATTCTCCCCCAAATGTAGTGGAAGTAATCTCCAGTGTGGCTACAGAAGGCAGCTTTTCAGGAAACAAACAACATTCTAAAAATATGGCGGTATCTACAGCTCAGTGAGTCCCCAGTACATTAGCTACTCTGAGAACATCAATAAAAGTCACAATTCATACATCAGGGGATTTACTAGCTAAAAAAAAATTGCCAAACCGATGAGGTAGAAAGATCATTAGCATTAATTATGTTTGCATCAGAGAAAAAAAAAATATCTAAGAGACATTTGCTTACATGCCATTGCAGGTAGAGTGCTTGGAAGACTACGATACTGGTGTGCAAAGCACAAAGCCTGCTAAGTGACCAGCCTTGGCCATCATTAAATTACTGATGGCAGTACCAGTTCAGTTCTTTAAGCATCCTTTTGGCAGTGATTTTGAAAAGCCCATGCGATGAAAGGGTGTGATGAGAGCCTAGCACCAGTGCTGCTCCTGTGGGTTATCATATGGTTTGTGTCCCTGCTTTCATCTGCTGCAGGGAAGTGACGAAGGCATTGCTTTGCCTCACTGCAAGCTGTGGGGGAACTATTTCATAATTTTGCTGCTGGTTTCTAAAGCACTCGATTAGTCCTTCTCCTCATGGAGGCTCAACACATGACCAACGTGAGAACTTCTCTTCTCCTGGTGCTGCATCCGTAGGCGAGATGAGCAGCAAAGTGACTGACCTGCCTGGAGACCCCTGCAGAGCACTCATGCTCCGGGTGGGTTTTCCTTCACAAGTCCTTTATCTTTTTTTCTTTTTTTTTTTTCCTTCTCCCTGTGTAGGAGGAAGACTTTTATAATGACTTGGAGCAGATGGATAGGATCTGTGTGTCCTATTCCAAGCTCCACTCCCTGGTATTTGTCTGTGCAGACGGGTAGAAAACAGGCAGATATTATAAGAAACAGAAAGCTTTATGCTGACCTGAATGTTATTCCCACGCTCTCCTTACTACCTCTTTTTCTCTTCCTAGCACCATGTTGTCTCACAAGACAGAGCAGTTCCTTGTAAATGCATGTAAATCTGAGATTTATATACTATTTGTGACTTTTGATAATTAGTAATCATTTTGGATAGTGGTTTGCTGAACTTGAAAATCTTGACTTGTGTATCTTTCGATTTGACATTGCTTGGCACAATCATCGCAAGGGTGGGAGGAGGAGAAAAGCAGAGGGAACAGACAGACACCCTTAAATGGGGCAGTGGAGGGAAGAGAGGGAAATGGAAAACTGAAAGGAGCCAAGAATAGGCCACAGTTAAATTGAGAAGTACCTTGACAGCAAAAACCAATGTAAAGATAACATAGGAAATAAAGTTCTTTGAGTGGCTTTGAGCAGGGGACAGACGGTCAGGTTTGTTGGAGCAACTGGTTTTGGATGTTTAGTTCTTGTTCTGTTAAATCTGGCAGATTATTCACGAACAAAAGCTGACAGGGCAGATGAAGATGAAAGACTGAATACGCATAGAGAGGTCAAGGCTGAACATGCAGAGTCAAGACTCTTCCCCAAGGAGAAGTTACTAACACTAAAACTTAATTAAATTGCCCACAGTAATAAACCAGGAGTGGCCCAAGGACAAAGCTTTAGTGACAGCTGTGAAGACTGGAAGGGAAGGAGGAAGACACGAGGAGAGCTGGCCCCAAGAGAAGGCTCATTAGTATTAAATGCAAAACCTGAAAAATTTAAAGGGATGCAGTTGGGAAAAAAAAAAAAAGAAAAAACTATTCTATGTATTATTCTTAAAACCTACAGATTTAGAATTCTTTAGAGAGAGCAGGTACTACACATGAGTTAGAAGATTCACTTACAGATTTAAGATGTCTATTCAATTTTACAGAAATTCATCATATTACCCTACAGTGCATTAAATACAGTAAGCTTTAAAGTTCCTTAGAAAAAGATCATTTTCTGCTACAAAAAGTTTAAGTCAAGTGAGGCCTTAATGATTGCCTAACCTTGAGAAATTGCATCTTGTTTTTTGGATGGACTGTAATAACTTCTGAATGACATATCTGATCCACTCAGAAACGTCTGGGAATTAAGCAGGCATCAGTAGGCAGAGTCCAATTGATTCTGGAGAAAGCCAGGAAAAGAGAAGAGTAAATGAGCCACATATTACTCTCTTTATCTGGTTAGCAGATTAATTTCCTCCAGCATCTATCTAATCATTTATAAGCAGTTGATGGCAGCTTTACAAAAAAAAAGAAAAGAAAAAAAAAATCAGTTCAAATTGACATCTTGAATGCCTTACTTCCCATGCAGAAGAAAAATATAACAGGATCAGAACAAGGTCTAAGAGGATGAGGGGAGGCAGGCTGGAGGTGCAGGGCCAGGGGGACATGATGGTGGCACACAGCTGTTTTGGGGGAACTGGGCTCACTGGGGCATACAGGGGCAGCTTCCTGGGAAACCCACGAGCTGTTGCAACACAGATACCCTGAGCCAACTATATTATTTTTAAATTGCTATTTTGAAGAACTGCAAGCACAGTCTTAAAGAAATATACAGCGTCCACTATCTCTATTTTACTTATAAAAATCAGCATTGCCCAGTGGTTTTTTACAGTTTGCCTTTTTTTGCTTTGGCATAGTTGTTCTCTGGGCAGTTTTATTCCTTGCCCAAAAGAAATAATTATGAAATCCTCTTCTTTGGTTGTTTGATGTGAATTAACCCTTGCAATAAGGCATCTGTTTATGTAAAATTAAAGTTATGTTGAACATAAAATGCTTCTTTCCTTTGAGTCAATAAGTATAAGGAGCCTTCACACTCCATACTGTCGAAAAACATGAAGTATGCAGTGCTTCTATCATTTATGTTGACTCAAAGATGTTCTTCCACCAGAGGAATATGTCATTCTGAAGGGGCACTAATCTGCATGAAAATTTACTATATTACAGCAATAACGTAGTGGATGCCACAGTATCACATAAGTATGCTGTATTTCACTTTTTGAGATTTCTGGCAGTGACTACACCTTTCAAGAGGATCCTTCCTACCTAAGGCTGATCATTAACACGTCATTTACTTGGTTATTTACTATTTGCCCACATGAAGCCACCTTCTCTGAGCAACCTGAAGCTAATCTTGCTGGCTTCTACTGGCAAAAGTATTTCTCCCAGAACACAGATGTCTCTTAAATACTACGAATGATCTACTAATGGTTTTATGGGATTAATTAACTGTTTCTTTTTAGAGATAATAGAATTTGCAATGAGGAACATAGGCATTATCTTTAGTGCTACCTCTGCAAATGGAGAATACAGGATAATTGGTACTGCCGTGTATTGCCCATTATGCACAAAATTAAGGCAAGGAATTCACACATAGTGATTAACATTGGTATTTTATTACCTTCAATTCTTATAATAGATTGCAATTCACACAATAGCTGTGCAAAAACCTTGTTTCTGTCTTTTACTAAAAACTATATATTCTGCTAGAATGCCCCCATCTTTATTCCTCTAGGTTTTTTTCCTGTAAGGAGCCCACATCTCTCCCAAACCTGGTGAAAGCATTTAAATGCATTCTGCATCACATCCTAAATACTAAAGAAACATTCATCAGGATATAAAGTGATCCTCTATCAATTGAGGAGAGTCAAAAGGTTATGAAATGTCTTACACTTCAGTTAAGATAAAACCCTTGTAAGGGACTATAATGCTCCAGTCCTAAGATGTTGACAAGCAAGTCAGACCACAACGAAGAAAGCACAACTGATCGGAAGCTAGGAATGAAGTAGCTTTCTCGCTAAGTGCAGGTAGTGAGTGCCTGAGCACCCACACTGTCCTGGTGGGAAGTGCAGTTTCTGGTGTCCCTCTGAAGGGCCTGTGCCTGCAGTCCTGTGCTTCAGTACAAATCTGAGTTTCCTTACAAAAAACATGAGCTTAGCTTTTGCTCAGCAGATCCTGGAAAATGAAACCTTCACTAAAAAGAAAAAAATCATGGCAATTTTACGATGAGCAGAGCAGGTTTGTGAAAGAATGAGTCACACAGGCAGAAACTTCAGTGCTTTCCAGGAAAGAAACCTCAGCGACGTGCACGCTCTGTCGTAAAATGTCCCTCCTATGCAAAAATCTCCCTGCCTTGTGCTCAGCCTTTGCCCCCCGTAAGAAATGCAGGGGTCTCCCAGGGATGCTCCCAGCACAGGCATCCCTGAGCTCCCCCACCGTGACCCTGCCGAAGGGCCCCTCGGGCTTTCCGAAGGGCTGTCCCCAGCCCGGGGACCGATGGGGGGCTGGTTGCGATGTCCCCCCCGGGGCTGTGCTCCCCTCGGCCGTGGGTCTGGGCACGGGCTGTGCCAGCGCTGCCTTTGCCCGTGGCCCCAGGGGAGCAGAGCCTCGGCCGGTGACCACGGGAAAGCGGCTTCGTTCCCGCAAGGCTCGACTCTTCTCCTGCCAAATGGCATCACTTTGTCTGCATCAAACCAAATAAAAAGTAGCCTGAAGATGCAGCTTGCTCCAGGAATACATCTAGGTTTATGGACTTCTTTTTCCATAAAAAGCAATAACATGAAACTTGAATGTGATCTTTTTCCTCCAGAAAGCTGATTTTTCACACTTGGTCTAATACAACGGAGTTTTACATCAATATCCATTACTGCAGCGGAAGCCTTGCCATGGGTATGGCAACCTGCAACGTAATTCACGGAGTAATGACAGGTACTGCACAGTTAATGCTGCCTCTGAGTTTGCATTGCCAGTCTGATTGTGACACTAGCCCATCTTAAATTCAAATATCACCCTCGTCCAAGAATTTGCCTTTGTATCTGGGACATAGAAAGGCTATTTGGATAACAAGTGAAATAAACTGGGTATGAGATTCCTGCACGCAGACACTACCCAAGAGCAGGCGAACACAGTCACAGCCCTGCAGCAGGCAGCTGCCCTGGACCGAGCGCAGGTCAATGCATCGCGGTCCCCGTCAGCCTCTCTGCTCTGCTGAGCCGATTCCTTTCCCCCACCTACAAAGCATTTCATTCTGTGGGTGCAAGGCTATTATCATTCCAATGTTGGCAAACTCAGCTGAAGTTTGGAAAAGGCTTTCTTTCTAACCAAAGCGGCTGCAGCTTTTCAAACTACTCAGACAATGCAGGTATCTTCTCTCCTGTGCCCTTCCCGCAATTAAATGTGAATACAGTTAGTACATGAAGTTAGCAAATATCAGATTCACCAGCGAAATCTATGAAAGATGTCCTCCTATTTTCAGCGTGGTCTGGAATTTAAGGAACAACATTTCCAGCATGATGGTGCAAACCAATCTAACACACAACTGCCCAACTCCAGTGGTTATCACGGACCCTGCAGAAGGAGCTGCACCTCCCAGGTGACTTCTCGACCTCAGCTCTCCACCCTTCTCTAATCCACAGAAGCGTTCCTAGTAACTTCAGAGGCATGGCCGGTGTTGACACTGAGACTCTTTAGCTCATGGTTTTCACCACATATGCAGTGGCAAAGAGCCTGGGTTTGCACAGCCATTTGTCACTGCCTCGTTAAACAACATAACACAATAAAGCATACATCTGCTTTGCCTCACACCGACCTTTTGCTTGCAACAAGATGAGGTTCTTTATGACACAAAGATACTTATTTCATGTGCAGTGGTGGTTACAGTGCAGATTTTAAAAATGCCCTGGAAGTCCTTAACTTCTGAACATCCAGAACAGGACCAGAGTAATTGCTCCTCATTGAACCAGCCATTCACAAAAAGGGCATTAATAAAACCGAGCAGACAAATGCCTTCCTCTGGATTTAAAACCCCTGAGCAGATGATACCACCTCCTCCTGTTATTCTCACAAAGAGAGTGAATGAGAGAAAGTGAGCGCGTATGTGTGTGTGAGACAGATGCAACATTTCTTTGGGGTAAATTCTGTTCACAATCACAACATTCTGGAAAATTATTATAAACAGCTTCTAAGCAAAACTGAGTCAAATATATTCAATTTGTTGTACTCCTCCCTTCATTTAAAGCTTTATATATTCTTCTCATCTTTGTCCCCTGACAACAAAGATGGCAATGAAGCTACAAAATAACATTGAGTGCATTGTAACTAAAACTAAAGGGTCCCAAATTAAATATTAGTGGTGTACAATTTAATCTGTTTTTTTTCCTACAACTCGTAAAAACTCTTAAATTGTGCTTCTGCAGCTTAGGACATCAGCAAATTCTCTAATTGCTTTACAGCACCATTGTTATTTTATGAAGAGACTCTCCATCCTACATGTTCTACAGCTGGCTAATTAAATTACTCTTTTTTTTTTTTCTTTCTTTCTTTTTTCTTTTTTTTTACAAGCAAGGTACAGAGGAACCACAGCCATGTTGCCAATATAACCACCCATGACTGCTAGAACAGGAAAAAAGAATCTAAAGAAAACAGGAGATGCAAGGATCAACCTCCAGTCACACCAAATCCCCTCTGGGCCACTGCACCAGGACAAAGGGACCTCATGGTGCGTGCAGATGGAGAGATCCCACCTTTGCACGGATCTCTCCGGCTGCTGTAGAGCTGGTACACGGGACCTGTGTCATCGCTGATCCCAGTTTACAGCACAGGTTGTGTCTGTGTCAGGGCAGGGACAAGGAAAGCACTGTCAGGAGTAGGTACGAGGCTGCTTTCCAGCCCTCACAGCCCATCCTTGGTCCCTAGACCATCCTAAAACTCAAAATGCAGGTCTCGAGATGTAAAGAGAAACCTCATTTCTGACCACGGTGCAGGAATGAGGACAGTCTGACAGTGTTTCAGGTAAGTTTAAATTTCTAGAAAACTACATTATAAACTCATCAAATTACACTTCACACGTATCTCTGGATAGCGGCAAGTGTCTGTGGATATTTTGACCAACTTGATTCTGACAGCAGATCACTTCAAGAAGAGAATTCATTTCAACCCATTTTAAAGGTTTTCAGATCATCCACTTCTTGCCTTGCTTCAGACAAATCCAATTAACAAGACTGCTGGGAAACTGTTGGGACTATTAGGAGTCTATTTCCTTACTGGCAAATACAGGTCATTTGCACATTGATAAATTCATCCAACTTTTGCTTTTTCAAACTAATAATTCATCACCATTTTCTCTGCACTCTCACCACAAATTGTTAAACCCCATGCTTTTCACACTCAGCCCCTCTTGTTTGCCCTGGTAAGGCTGTTCCTGCACAGTCTCTATCCAGCCATCATTCGCTTCTCTCAAGATCTCTTTTTCACCTCTTTGCTGTTCTTGCCCATTATGGGGACAGGCAATACATCAAGTCTGTGGACTTTCCTAGAGCTGTCTGGTTTTGCTAGCCTCTACTTTTTGATCATTATTTCCCTTCTTAGGCACCTGCTAATTTTCTCAAACTCTTTTATGTTTTTAATAATTTATCAAAGTCTCTCCTGATGATCTTTTATTCTTGAAAGATGTGGTCCTTTTGCCAGTATGCATAATTAACTCGCTGCTGACAACTGCCTATTGGACAAATTTCTTATCCTCCTTTGAGTTTGCCTAACAAATAACTACAGTTACTGTTGGCCTTAATTAATACAGTTGGCCTTATTAATTTACTAAAAGGTGTTGCACCATTCTTAGGTTTGAATTTGGTATTAGTATTACTACATCCTTCACATGATTATGATGCAATGACTGTCAATTAATTTATATAATCTTTATTTTTAAAGAGAAGCTTAGGGAAATATCCATGAACTTAAGTGTGTCATTGCAAATCTTTCCAGAAAATTCCTTGATCAGATCCTTATAAATCCTCATCTATGCTGCCACTTGCAGTAGATTCATTTGGGGTTTGTGCTAATTCACTGGAGAGTCCTGTAATCCCTTGTCATAAATATGAAGGATTTCACCCAGCCTATTAACAAGTAGAATTATAGATTGTCAGGGAGTAAATCATCCACTCTTTTCTACTCATATCAACAATGGATTGAGAAAAATTACTCATTCATTTTTATAATCCTTTAATTCTTGCAGATGTTCCTTTGAAAATTGATTTAAATCGATGAATCATAGGGCAAGATTGGTGTAAATTTTTCAAGCTGAAGACATTGCCTTTGATAGAGCAATCACAGTATACACCCCTATACCTACCATAACTCATCACTTTTGAATGTTTAACATACTTAAAACTCTGGAGTCAGCTCCTGAGGCTGTAAGAGCAAATGGGTTTTAATTAAATGAAGCCCAACCTGTCCTGATACTTTTTTTTCTATTTCTCAGATGGAAGAGAAGGGCAAGATAGAGAGTCAGAAATTCACCTTCTTCAGATGTTAGTGACCAACTCGTTTAGTGATCTGCTCTCAGATGACACAAACAAGACCAGAGCCTTCAGCTCATGTCCTGTGCTCCCAGCAATGCCTCGTTTATGGATACAGGTGAAGAGTGATCCACAGCCACATCTTGGAGCTTGGCAGGTAGAGTTTGCCCCTGCGCTGGCCTCAGCAGACACTCTGTGCCTATTGAACACCTCGGGGACAACACACAGCCACGAGCACCTACGACAAAATTCCCCTGTTGGGGAAGTCACAGGGTAGCAGGTGATTGTACACAATGTGATATCCCATAACCACGCACACCAATGTCAGCAGAAAGATCCACAGAGCTCAGATCCAGGCTTACGCCCAAATTAACCATCTGAAAATATTTGGCATTAGCCACAGAAGGAAAGCACTTTCCAACTTCTTACATAGTCTATTCTGTAAAAATAATCACAAGATAGTTTAGCCTACTTTGGGTTATTGCTGGTCCGCTATTTCAGAAGAGGTATTTGCCTGATATAATTTGCACAAGGATAAACTAAACTAAACCTCTGACTTGATCATAATTACTCTTTTCCTTGTTTTGTGACTACAGAGGATCTAAATTTCAGAAAAGATGAGGCAAAGCTACCAGCTAAGCCTGGAAATTCTTTTCTCTTACAGAACTAGAAGAATGCTAAAAATAATTTCATTGTCAGCAAAACATAAAGTTACTACCCTCTGCTGTTGACAATGGACTTACAGTCCATGCAATAGTGAAAGCCAACAGGAACAAAAAACCCAAACACATTTACATTAACCTGTGTGGTGGGTTGACCCCAGCTGGAAGCCAGGTGCCCACCAAAGCTGCTCTATTGCTGTCCTGGTTTCAAGCTGGGATGTAGTTAACTGCCTTCCTAGTAGCTGGTACAGTGCTATGTTTTGAGTTCAGTATGTGAAGAATGTTGATAACACTGATGTTTTCAGTTGTTGCTCAGTAGTGTTTAGACTATAGTCAAGGATTTTTCAGCTTCTCATGCCCAGCCAGGGCACCTGACCCAAACTGGCCAACAGTGTATTCCATACCATGGGACGTCCCATCTAGTTTAGGAACTGGGAAGTGGGGGGCAGGGATTCGCCGCTGGGGGACTGGCTGGGTGTCGGTCGGCGGGTGGTGAGCAATTGCCCTGCGCATCATTTGTACATTTCAATCTTTTTATTACTACTGTTGTCATTTTATTAGTGTTATCATTATCATTATTAGTTTCTTCTTTTCTGTTCTATTAAACCGTTCTTATCTCAACCCAGGAGTTTTACTTCTTTTCCCGTTTTTCTCCCCCATCCCACTGGATGGGGGGGGGAGTGAGTGAGCGGCTGCGTGGTGCTTAGTTGCTGGCTGGGGTTAAACCACAACAATTGCTCCCCTCCTCAGGTGGACAGGGGAGAGAAAAATATAACAAAAGGCTGGTGGGTCAAGATAAGGGAGAGATCACTCACCAATTACTGTCATGGGCAAACAGACTCAACTTGGGGAAATTAGTTTAATTTATTACCAAATCAGAGTAGGATAATGAGAAATAAAAACTAAATCTTAAAAACACCTTCTCCCCCCACCCCTCCCTTCTTTCCAGGCTCAACTCCACTCCCAAATTCTCTACCTCCTCCCCCCCAAGCAGCACAGGGGGATGGGGAATGGTGGTTGGGGTCAGCTCATCACACCTTGTCTCTGCCGCTCCTTCCTCCTCAGGGAGAGGACTCCTCCTCTTCCCCTGCCCCAGCGTGTGGTCCCTCCCACGGGAGACAGTCCTCCACAAACTTCTCCGACATGGGTTCTTCCCACAGGCTGCAGTTCTTCACAAACTGCTCCAGCGTGGGTCCTTCCCACGGGCTGCAGTCCTTCAGGCACAGCCTGCTCCAGCATGGGTCGCCTGTGGGGTCACAAGTCCTGCCAGAAAACCTGCTCCAGCGTGGGCTCCTCTCTCCACAGATCCACAGGTCCTGCCAGGAGCCTGCTCCAGCGCGGGCTTCCTGTGGGGTTACAGCCTCCTTCAGGCATCCCCCTGCTCCGGCGTGGGGTCCTCCCCAGGCTGCAGGTGGAGATCTGCTCCCCCGTGGACCTCCCTGGGCTGCAGGGGGACAGCCTGCCTCACCGTGGTCTTTCCCAGGGGCTGCAGGGGAATCTCTGCTCCGGCACCTGGAGCATCTCCTCCTCCTCCTTCTGCACTGACCTGGGGGTCTGCAGGGCTGTTCCTCTCACATGTTCTCTCCTCTCTCTGGCTGCGGCTGTTGTTGTGCAGCAACTTTTCCCCTTCTTCAAGCCTCCATCTTGGAGCCGGCTGGCATTGGCTCTGTTGGACATGGGGGAAGCTTCTAGCAGCTTCTCACAGAAGCCACCCCTGTAGCACCCTTGGCTACTGAAACCTAGCCATGCAAACCCAATACAATCTATAAAAATGTATTAAAAGTGCCTCAAATCTCCTTTGGCCAAGTTTTAAACTTTAGCTTGGTTATATACATGCAGCATGACTAGAGCATATGATTTCCATGTAGCAGCAAGGATGCCCTTTGCATCTCTGAGGAGAGACTGACCAGTAGCAAAGGAAAATAAATACAGCCCCCTACAAGCATATAAGCCAAAAAGTATGGGTTTCGATGCCATTGGATGCAGGACACATCTCCTGCAAGTTTTATTGTTACTTTTGACCATTGCACATTAAGGGTTCAGAGTGAAACTTGCACCTCCAGTGAAGCCTGACATTGCAACCCTGCACCATGTAAGCACCGAATACCTTTGGGTTGAATGGCCCGCCAGTCCTGGGCCTGCCATCAAGGTAATTAAGTGAAATCGGCAGCAATTCTGCCCTCTTCTGAGCTGACCAGAGGATGCCATTGCTCTTGGTGTGCATGGCACCTGCAAGGGAGACGGTTCCTTCCATTACTGGCAACAGCGTGATACCAAGTAATTATTTTGCAGTGCAGTTTGAACAGAGAAAATAGGAGCTTGTATCTGGGTAAACAGCATCCACTGGTTGTAAACAATTATTTAGAAATGGAATTTGAGGATCCTTTCAGAGTAACAATTTAAATTGGTCAGAACAGTGCGGGAGAGATTGTATTGCTCCGCTGGAAGTATTGTGGTCACGTTCAGAAAACTTTTCCTGCGTAATCCCTTAAGTCCATTAGTTTTCCACCGGAGTGCTACGGCTGTGAAAGCAGATCAGGAGGAAGTGATTGGTGCTTTGCCTGTATGATATAATTACCACTGAATAATGTTCCGAAATAAGGCAGCTTTCATACATTTAATTTAATTTAATTCAGGGCTGGAAATCATTCCTGTTATTGTTTTAAATATATGTTCACCTTGCATTCATTAATAACACACAGAAAATTTCTTGGGGGCTGGGGGGAAGAGCAAGTTTTTTAAATTAATTGTAGAGGAAGAGTGCATGTGGTACCACCTCCACCTTCCCACATGCTTTAGCCTTCTTCAGGTCCTGGGACCTTGACAGAAACAACTTCCAACATGAGAAGGAAACCCACCTGTCCTTGTCTATGTTTATGTTTTTTGAGTAATCTCTCTGTTTCAACACAGATCAGTGCTAAAACCCAAGACAACAAGTTGGGGGGGGGGGGGTGTGCTCACTTTTGTGATGGGAGAGCAGAACGGTCAACTGCAGGCACAGTAACAGCAATTTACTGCTCCCTCAGCCCTAAGTCACTTCTGGATAAGGACTAAGGCTGTATCAGAGCATTTCTTTCTTAAAAGAGAAGTTTAGGCTGCGACTGCAGTGGCAGCAGGTCTTTGCTAGCAATGCACATTTAGCTAGTGCCTGTCCTGCGCAGCTCTTACAACTCGTCTGACACGAGTGTTTTAAGGAATCATCTGTGAACCTCACCACCACACTGACCTAGCCTGGAAAACAAGGCCCACCTCCTTGAAAATAAAGAGAAAAAGAGGCTGGAAAAGATTTTAAGCCCAGAGAGAAAGCCAGAGCGGCTCTTCAGAAGCAGGTGGCACCAGTTTTGGGGTGGCCCCGTCACCACCGATCCCCTTCGCCTCTGCGTACAGACGCACACACGCGCACCCCCAATCCCCCCACGTCCTCCCCGCAGCCCCCAGCGCGCTGCCTGCCCAGCCGGGCTCACTCCTACCCCGAGGCTGCCGCGAGGGGAAGACATCTGACTTTCTGCTTCTATAGAAACAACATTACTGCTGAATTTTAGCTGTGCTTGTTTTGCCAAGGAAGGCCTTCTGGGCTGCTTAAATGTGTGTATAATATCTATTCTGCAGTAATTGTTTCTTTTCTGGGGGTTAGAAAAACTACATTATTCTTGCAGATGACAATGCCTTTAGTGTAAGGATGTACTGCAGTTCCTGAACAAGGGGAGCTCTGTCAAAGCAATGAATGATTACTGTTTTCAGTGGTTCTCTTTCCCTGCAATTGTTTTTTTAATAAGTAAAAAGTTCCTAGGGGACTATTTTTTTTCTTCTCCCTGCAGAGTGTGGGCTATTGTGTTGGGAGTATCAGTAACAGAAAAGCTTCTCATCCATCTGAGGAGGACAACATGACATCAAGGGCCCATTCAACAATGAGATTTTTAACAAACAGATACACAGGGAAATTAAATCTGGACCAACACCAAGCTCAGTGAAAGATGGTCATTCCTGAGGGAGAAGAGAGGACAGGGATTTGAATCGAGAGAAGCAGCACCAAAATCCAGCTGCTTTCCTCAGGCTCCCCACTTTTCCCTTCCCCATATTTGCATAGGACAGCAAGAACAAGCTGCACCTTCATCTTCCCAAAGAACAGAGGAATTACATGATTTATTAGATCCCAAGCAGTCCCTACAGTTTTATCTCTCTATAGCGTTTTTGTCAACAACATGCCCACTGCTGAGTTGGGAAACAAATAGGGCATCACCCAGACACTGCTAGGAAAATCTGATCTCTCCAAACACACCAGGTTAATTTTTTGTACGTATGGAAAGCAAGAAAGAGGCTTTCTGGAAAAATCAGGTCATTTCAAACAAAAAAGACAACAAGTTGAAACTGTCATACAAGGGAATTTATAATTCACATTAATATTACCAAAATTTTTATTCCAGATGTTGCTTGAATATTCAAATCACTGGCATTAAGTTCTTTGTAAACAACAGCTGACTGTGCTTAAGATTCATGTTATGTCAGTTGTCTTCAGCACAGATTCCTGCGGCTGCATCTGCTACAAAACCTGCAGGACCAAGACCCAAGCAAAGACCTTCTCCACCACCCACCTAGCTGTGAATGGGGCAGCTGGTCCTTCCAAACCCCAGAACGTCCCCCCATCTCCCCGCAGTGTCCGTGGGGGACAGTGACACGCTGTCCCAACACCTCCAGGCGCTGACCACAATGATTTTCTGGGCAAAACCTGGCAAAACCCCAAGGGCCCTTGGGGTCCAGAAATTAATACAGAGGTCCTTCCCTGAGTGTACAAAACACTTTTACCAAGCTATGCACTTGGAAACACAGTTCAAACTCCTATTAGCTGAATATATAGCCTATAATTACCGTCAGCCATAACTGGATTCTGCAAGAGAATCTTTTCTATTTTTATTTTTTTCTTGTGCCGAAGACAAATTCATTATCAGATGGACAAGAGCAGTGAAATTCCAATTAAATATGCAATAAATTTCATTTTATTCTTTCAGCATAATTTTAGTAAAGGGAGCTGCCACAAGTCGTGACAGCCAGAGCAAGCTGTGTTTCAAGGTGGAAGGTCTCTACCAGTCTTAGGAAATGACATTACTAAATCAAATATATGTGAAAGCCTGGTCTATTCTCACTGAAGCCAATAAACAAGTAAAAATCCCACAGTCTTTAAGGGTGTGCCTTAAAGTCCTGAAGGCTGAGAACTAGCTAGGCAAGTCCTCCTCCATCCCTGTCTGTTCCTGTTTCTCTGCTCACATGGCAAGCCTTATGGTAAGATTTTTTTACATCCCAGCCTCAGACACATCGAAGGATGAACTTGCTGAAGAAGGCTTGCGTAAGCCACACCTTCAGACAGGCGGGCAGACACCCTGCCTTGCCCAGCCCTCTTTCTGGCTGTGGGCTTCTTAACCCAGGGCTGAGTGCAAAGACTGGGAATGGAGGAATGACGAGGAAAAAGAAATTAAGGAGTGCAGAATAGCTTACAAAACCAAGTATGCACTTGAACAAACATGGAACACTTTGTTCTGGTCACTCATACCCTTTCACAGCCTGGCACTCCAGGTACCCAGCACAGGCTCCCTGTCAGTCTGCAACAGCAGAGTTTGGACACCTTGAGCAGTAAGCTCATTAGAGTCTGGAAGAGTACATAGTTCATGGTGATGATGAGTTTATTGGGAGACAACACACTGTTGTGAAACAAAGCACATATATGAAAAATATAGGACACCAGCCCAACTGGAACATTAGAGTACCTGACATGAAAGCCACTAACAGCTTTAGCAGAGTAGGTTTTAAATCATATCCCAGAATATCTCCTTCCCTCCTCCTCCTCCCTTTAATATGGTTTGGAGAGCAATTCTTCCAGTTTCACATTAGGTTTTCTAATACAGTAGGAGTCCCAGCAGACCTGCCTCTCTGCTGCTCATCCGCGCACGTGGTCGTCACACCCGGTCACCAGGCTGCCCCCCATCACCTCTCCATGCCAGCCCTTGGGTTGCGGAGAGCCAGGTCTGCCTCTGAGACACATTGCACCAGCCTCACCACACGCTTAGCTGAAGCTGTTGGGTGAAAGACCCTGGGAAGCTAGCAGAGGAAGAAACACTAGCCGTGGATCAGCAAGATAGCAGCAAACTTGTTTCCAGCAGAGTCCTCCAGCGCAGCCCACCCTGGGCAGGAGCGAGGAGGGATGACGGAGCACCCGGCGCAGCTTTGCAGCCCTTCAACATGTTGACATAGGTAAAAGCTGCCGAGAATGTGTCTATTTGTCAGTAATCCTGTACGAAATGCAGCCACTGATCCAGATTATCTTTCTTCCCCTGAACGCCTTGCTCACAAGCCCGCACGTATTGCAAGGCACGCTCTGACATTTGGAAAGAAACAAACAGATTTCAAACCCCAAGTACAGCGTATAGCTGACTTAGCAAACACTTTCATTAAAGAGTTCAAAGGAGTGGGGAGAAATATTTTACGAAATCTAAAGCATTCTGCATATTAATTCACCGTGGAAACAACAAGCACTGAAAATAAATGGAAGTGACACACGGACTTGTGACATGCATGAGATCAGGACATATTACACAACAGCTACTGTCAGCTTTCCTGGAGAATCAATGGTCATGTCCTGCAATCTTCATTCTCCCACGCAATCTCTGGCTGCAGTGAACACATAATTGCCTGACAGCAAGGGGAAGAATCAACCCAGCTGTTAGTCCTTTCTGTTACTTAGGAAATCAGCCAGCCCTCCTAAATTTTCTAATAATTGACAATAACTAAATTAGTAACGTGCCCTAATATTTTAATAGCTTCTAGCCAACTTCTGGGGAAAAAGCCAGCCAACGCTCTCTGCCAGTCTTGATTTTCTAGTCTTTGATTTCATGTAGAAATAAGAGATATTCCAGAGTATACAATGTTGGAGTCAGGTAGAGTATAGTATAAGTAAGTCATTCTGGAAAGAGAGAAGTCAATTTTTTATAACATTACTCTAAATCAATAAAGTCCTTTTAAAAAATTATCTTTCAAAACAGGGTGGTCTAAGTTACATCTAATCTGAAATCCTATGAACGCAACATAGAAGTATTTTATGTGTTTGATATCATGACTCTTAGATGTAACCCCAGCACACTATGTAAATAATTATAAAGTTCCTGACTAAAATTAAATTTGCTTGCCTAAAATCCTTCTCACAAAGACCACCTGACAGTGTTACAGCTGAAAGAATTTTGAAATCACTCCACATGGTAAAAACATTCCCAAGATCTGAAACCAGCTGGTAGGACCCAACCACTAGTCAATGGCTGCCCACTATTAACACAGACAATAATTCCCCTTTTGAAGAATACAATTTATTTAATAAGGCTGATTCGAGACAAAGTAGGCAAAAGACAGAAAAAGACAGAAAAGAGAGACGCTAGTGCCAGACTGAGTCCTTCTTGCTGGAGCATTGCTCCTCAAGGGAAACTCTCCCATCGTGCAGCAGCTTCATCAACATGTTCAACTTCCAATCAGTTGGAAAGTGAACAGAGCTTATGAAGAGCAGATGGACACATACAAATGCCCGTGTTTGGATCAATTTGATTGGTATCATCAACAACAAAACCTCTCAAGTTGAGAGAGCTGTTCACAGCAGCAGAGGACCTACAGTTAATCTCAGCCACCAGGCGATTGCTTTTACAGGCAATGCAGATCTATTTAGCACTTAGCCTGCAGTAATGATAATGCAAACAGATATTTGGCCTATGGACTTCATCGCTAGAACTAACTAGTAGGACACACAACAATTTTCAATAAATCTAATATTTCAAAATGCTCTTTCTGCCAAAGTAGCACTTTATATTTCTCTCCTTTACAAAAGTGAGCAATAATGCATTTTAGATCTAATAGCCTCTCTCTCTTCAGCAGAGGGATCTCAAAGTGCTTTGCCAAGACTAAATAACTACAATGCAAGATATAAGGAAATTCACATGTAAAGATCGCTTCCCCCAAAACTAAAAAAAAAAATGGAGCTACCTCCATACTAAAGTCCAAAAGAGAACAATTTACAACACCCACCTTACACACGCACATAGAAAAAATATATGAATCAGAGGGAAAGTTCTGTAGAAGATAACTTTAACTCCTTTGAGCTGAGATTTAGCAGGAGACACTCCAGTAAATACATCTGTTCTTCAGAGAGCAGCCAAGGAGCCTTGAATAACTACTGTGATCACATGAAAGATAACAGCAAAAACGTGGAGTCTAAAATACTTTTCGCTATATTGGTTTGCTACTGATTGAAATGTGAAGTCACTAAAACTACAACTGTTAGCATTTAAATACTCCATCCAAAGCTGGAGCGCCTTGGCTTAACAGAGATGACAAAAATAACAAAAGCTGCATCACTTCCGAGCTACCCTCTTCTTCCACAGAGCATGTAAACCTTATTGGATTTGAACTGTCTAAAACATGCATGGTTAGCTGTTAACAGAGACAGGCATATACCTCTAGCACATTAAAATATGTAATTATTTGGTTTGTACTTTGATAATTTCCAGTACACAGAATTACTTTTCTTAAATCAAGGAGTTTTAGAGCGAGGAGCACCCAGCCAGCGAGTTGAGCTGCCAGCCAGGCTTACAAAATGCAGAAACCCTCCAAGTGCATTGATGGAATGAAAATCTGATCCACAAAATGCGAGTGAGAAGCAACCATTCAACCTCTTACGTGCTGGCTATCTGTCTGTGCAACTTTCTGGACTTCCAGATTACAAAGAATGATGTGTTGGATGCATCTATGACTATTGCCTCAAGCACTTGACAACTGGGAAAAAATTATGTGACAGTTTATCATCAGTATGGATGTCTACAGTGCAAGAAATTCAGGATGGCCAAAAAATAATCTCCAATTCATCAGTGAGCGTTTCAAGAACCAGAGAACCCAGGAAGAATAGAATGATTTTTGATGTTCATGGACTCTCACGCAGCGTTTCAGTTAGAAGGAAGAATGGATTCTTATTCTTTTTGATTTCTGGATCAGAAACATCCTTACTTACAAACTTTTCCTTTAAGAGCTGCATCTTTTGCTTTGTCTTCTGCTCTACCTGACTTACCCCTGATTTTAAAGTATAAGAGATCTTTTTTTCTCCATCTGTAAAAAAGTATTGGCAAAAATATTTGACCAGAGAGCTTGTCTGCTTTTCCCTGTAGAAGTTGATGTGAGCATCTACCTGACTTAAGGGTGCTAGTGCTGAACTGGCTTGTGCTACGGCCGCCTCCTGCCAGAGGAGAGTCCCACCAGCTCTTTGGCTGCAGAACCGACACCGCAAACACCGACATGAAAGACTGTCACAACTTTATTTTTGGCACATCAGAGAGCATATTCCTATTGCTGTCTGCAAAATTTGAAGGGCGTATATATCCAACATGGTGACGGTAACCTAAATGAATGATGTGATCTGTAACAATAACTCTCTTACAATGTTAGCTAATGGTTCCCACTCAAAAATTTCTTAAGCAACTTCCTCGCTGGTACAGAACACACAACAAAGTGATCAAGCAAAATGCCAAGTAAAAGAGTCACTAAGTTAGTAATGACTTGACTGATCAACAATTGCATATAACTGAAACCCGGCTGATAAGGACCAGTAACAAGGGATGAACTGATAACATGTATGTGCTGTATGCTCAGAAACGTATGGGCTGTTAAAGTCCTTACTCGCGATGTACTAAGATCTAACAAACAAGATACTGTAGATGTAAAAAAATATGACTCACAATCTTGGAGCCTGCCAGCTCAAAGATCAACGGTGACAGAACATCCACAACATGGCCATATTTACTTGCCTGTGGAGGTGGCACTGCTTACTTAACAGTCATGGGTTAAGACAGGAAAGGTGATTTACCTTTGTTCATTTGCAACCCTTGACCTAAAGTCTGTCTCAATCCAGAACTTTTTAATGTCCTTGAACTTAGTCAAAAGGCTATAAAACCTACATTAAATAAATTTTGAAAGTTATAAATCGTACGTTCCGAATTTTATTTCGTGCTTTGCCTTTATCCAACTTTGTGAAAAAAAAAAAAAGGACACAAGAAGAATCTGAGATTTTTCTACAACACTGAAAACGTGGGATGGAAATTAGCTTGGTTAGGAAGAGATATCTTCAAAGAGAGAAGCCCAATAAAATGGGCTTTGATGAATTTCTGTCAAAAAAAAGATAATTTAACTACCCCTTTTTTCCCCACTGATCTCACATAGATAATTTACATTAGACTTCACATTTTTCTTGATACAAGGGTAAGACATTTTTTCCAGTGTGTCTTTTTCACTAATCACCATAGAATAATGATATCTTTTGCAAGAAGTTAGGATATACATCATTATACGATGCATGACAGACCGTTTTAGCACTATCTGTCTGGGGTTTTATGTCTTAGACTAGCAGGTTACAGATCTGCAACATATGTGATTGCGTGAAGTTTTACAATACTGGGACTGACAAATGTCAGCGACCAGATAACTCATCTTCCCCTTTTCTCACAGGCTCCCCTGTCTCCCTACCACTAAAAGAGCTCAATATAAATACCGAGGCAGTGGAAAGCCTCCGTTAGTATGAAGTCCTGCTACGCAAGTATTTGGCCACACTGATGCCAAGATGTAATTCAGCAAGAGGCCACTGATGGATCTTTTTGTCCAGAAACATTCAAACTGGACCAAAATGGAAATATTTTAACCAAAATCCAATGACCTACATACATCAGTGAAGTTTTCTTAATGAAAGATATTACAAGCTTTATAGATAAAGATGCAAAAATAAATAAGTGTGCTCATACCACAAGAGTTTTGATAATAATTAAATTTATTTCTTTTCCTCTACAGTTAACCTTGGAAATGTACTACTTCAGCTGACTGATGACTGCAAAAGAGAAGGAAACAGTTTAAATCTGAATGATTATGCTTGCAAATAATTATTTTCCTACACTATTAAGGTATTGAGATTCCTGGCTGCTTAAAGGAAAGGATAAGTGACAACTTTCACCAGTACTCCAAGACAGAAAGGTCACAGTTACTGGAGAGGGCCCTGATGACCCGAATAGATGTCATGCCCACCTTCAAAAAGGACAAGGATCAGGGGATCTACAGGCTGGCTGGTCTCACCTAAGTCCTGGTAACATTAGAGAGCAAACCCTCCTGAAGAAGATTTCCTGAAGCCTGAAGGACAAGAAGCGGAGTGGGAACACCTAGCATGGATTACCAAAGGCAAGTTAGGTTCCCTCCACATTCTCTTTGCATTAACTGAATGGGCTTCTGAAGGATTGCTGTCAGTTATGGAGCCCTGCAACACAAGTTTAAAGGAACATCCCTAGAAATGCAAAATAAAGGATGGATCTCCATGTCAAGCACAAGAGATGCGGTCTGGGGTGGGTGCACATTTTTCAGTCCCTCAGCACATTTCTGGTTTTTTAGTTTACATTTCCTACTATTTGGCAAAATCAGTTGCTTACTGCCAATTAAACTTTCCTACATTGCCTCAAGAAATGGATTTAGGATGTTTACAGGAATTGCTGGTTGTTTGCATCAGCTCCGAGTCAGCGGAGTGTTGGGAGCACCTTTTCACTCCTTGTTAGTGTACATCATGGACACCACCAGACAGCTGGTGTAACTGCATTAAACTTCACAAAAAACCTCTTCTGCTTGGAGCATTCGCTTTTCAGGACAAGGAAAATACCTTTACAAAATTTCAAGTTCAATTGCGTGTGGGGGCATGAATTAAAACTTCATATTTAAAATGTGTATCCCGCATTTTATAATTCCACAGAAATATAATATACATGGGAAACTCTGTGACTGGTGTGAGTGGAGATTGATAAATAAAGCCCTGAAAGACTGGTAGCAGCTTTGATCTCTGGTTACTGTTATCATCCTTCCATCTAGTATTAAAGGCTAAGCTACTTATGGGGAGCTTTTTCACTGCCCTGCATTCTGGAAGAGCTGCCTCAGGTCTGAAAGAAAGGTTTAATCTTTAGACCCATGAGAAAGGCAATGCCACTTTCCCTCTTCCTTGCTTCAGAAGATGGAATCCTAGAGAATAAAATGCACTTTTCTGAGGAGCACAGGCATTATCCCGGGCTCGTCAGGAAAAGCATTCTGCTTTGGAAGCAGTGTAAGTACTTTATTTCCACTGCTACTGTCATAACAGAAGATCTTCCCATTATTAATTTAAACCAACTAGAGCAACAAGTTGCTGAAATCTGCAAACTCTTTCCCCTTAAAAATTAAATACTTGCATAAAAGCATTTTCCAATCTTCAAATCCAATAGCACCCCTGACAAAGCGCAGTTAAAAGTAAGAAATGCAGAGACTTATGCTCCATATCCCAAGTAGATGGAAGGGCAGGTCACACATACAGACTTCAAGAGAGTCCATGGTATGTTGATATTAAATAAGTTTACATCTGAGATAACCACTAATTTGGGGCTCATTTGAGAGCAGTGCATTTGAGACAGTTGAAGTTTGCAGCAAGTTACACTAATTAGATAATACATTACAGTGTGGTTAATATTTCACTCCTGACACTTTATTTTCAGCTATCAACAGCCACATTTCCCTCACTACTGAGTATCACTCACCACTGTGAAGGGCAATTTGATGCCAAGGAGATCAGAAATGAGACGCATAGAAAGCATGAAGAGGTGCAGCAGGAGAAGGAAGAGACTATTTCTTGAAATTCCCTCCCTCCTTATCTTACTAATGACATTAGAGGAGTCCATAACACATTTAATAAACAGTTAGGAGCGCCAAAGACTTTCTTAGCTGTAAGTCCAGAGTCTTGTCCCAGATGCCTACAGCAATGTATACTGAGAACTGCCGATGGCTCTTTTAAGTTACGGCTCAGCTGCCTCAGGAGGAACACAGCCATTTGAGCACGTAATTCGGCGTTTGCCCGTTTTCCCAAGCACCCAAGATCCACCAACTTCTGCTGCTGTTAGCTGAAGCTGATTTTTCCTTCCACAGCATTTCTGTGGCCAGCAGGTGCCTGTCCATGCAAATGGAATGAGATGCACCTAAATGTCGTACCAATATAGGTCCCATACACATTTTGGAGAAGTTCTGATGACTTAGAAATCCTATGTTAGAAGCTGAACAGTGATCTCCATATTTATTTTTTTTTAAACTGGAGGGTGCATGTGTACAGGACTCATTAGAATGAACAATTACATAGTGAAAACTAATCCAGCCATAAACTGCCCACACATCGTAAAGAAACTCTTGAAATTGCATGGGAAGAGCCTTAACTGCATTAACACTTGAAAAATACTTTGAGAGACACAATTTATATATAATAATGGTAATTTTCTTCACTACCAGTGTCTGACTCTGGTGTTGCTCAGCAGGTGAGAATGACGCCTCAACACACAGAACAGATACACAACGCAGCGAGGTGTCACTGAGCAGCCCAGATGATGTGCACATCCTCAGCACCTGGACACCAGCACACCCTGGATCAGACAATCTCCATAACTAGTAAACATTTGAAAGTATCACGATAGCGAAGCCACGTGACAAAGCAACAAGCTTTTGAACAAGGATGCCGACACGAACTTGAAGAAAGGGCAAAACAATTGCACCCTAGCAATTTAATTACACTGCAAGAGAATTTAGCATATTCAGAAGGCACAGAAATAGCTGGTACTTTCATTAAGTTTGTGTTATGTGTAGAAATGTTGAGTGCTAGGTCAGACTTTTCTCATTATCTTAATGGGGATACCACTCACACAGAGAGATATGATGCCTGTCTAACTGTCACAGTGGCTCTAACGAATTGTGCTAGAAATACAGAGATGAGGGGGAGGAGATGCATACTTAGACTGCCTAAGCTGAAAGTTGTTACAATGAGATGATGACAGGAAATCAAATGAGCCTGCAAAGCAAGATTTTATATCACTACATCGGTGTAAATTCCATCAAACGTTCGTTCGGCCCCCTGATGAACTGCTTGAAGCAGTGGCCCTCCATACACCGTGGACCAACCCGTTCAAGCCACGAGCTGCTAGCTTTATCTTAAGCCAGCTGAGCTTGGTGTGACTTTCTGCAGGGCATCTGAATGACTAAGTACACGAAAGAAGCTGAAATCAAATTATTATCCACTTGGATTCCTGCCAAGCTCCAGATTAAGTTGCCAAATTACTTTCCATTAACTTTTATTTTTCCCACAGCCATTCAGTTTTCCTCTATACTTTAGCCCTTTGCCAGTAAGTAATTTAATTGCCAACTTTTTCTTCCAGCTATCTCAGGGTGGTCGAGTGGCCCTGCAACCCTGTCTGTCCTCTGTAAGTTGGCATATAGTCACACATAGTAAAGAAACTGCCTAATGCCTAAAGGCTTGATGCAAAATCCACCTAAGTCTAAAAATAACTCTTCCATCAGCTCTCACAATCTTGAAGGGAAAAGCTATATATCAGACTATGCCATTGAAATGCTGTATGGATGTATATATATGTATAAAGCTATAGAGAGCCTATATATAGCCATTAAGGAAAGCCTTTTAAACCTTTTCTCCAGGAGGACGGCCAAGCCGTGGAAGAGGCTGCTCAGAGCCGCTGTGCAGGCTCCGTCCTGTGAGGTTTTCAGGAGCAGGCTGGATAAATCCCTCAGCAACCCGGCCTGGCCCAGAGCCCGGCTGGGAACAGAGGCTGGACCAGAGACCTCCTGACCTTCCCACTTGAGTTACTCTGGGATTACAGCTACTCCTATTTGCAGCTCCACTCTTTTTTCTTGCTTCCCCAAATACACATCTTATTTACCAAGCATTAGTACATAGTCCATCTCATGTGATGTCCAGTTTGGTATACTTTTATACACTACAGTGAGATTCAATATCAGTCTAATTGAGTACAAGGGTGAGGAAGATGGAAGGAGAGTGATGAAAAATGCTAGAGGCTTCCAACCCAGCCACTACGGAAATTTAAGCAGTCTGATGTCAAATCATCACCGTTTCCATAAGCAGGAAGCTGTCAGCTGATGGATGAGGACATACAAGCATCTATATTTTGCAGGCAGAAGTGGGACTAAGGGTAGAAATATTACTGCGTCTGGTGTGACATTCTCACTTAAAGTCACTGGGTTTTTAAATATTTTACTTTAGGAGACTTGTCCCACAGAAACCATTTCAGTTATTCAGCCTGGAAAACTGCCTTTCCATCATTCTGCTGGGACTGATTAATTGTGCTGCTTCTAGTGAAAACAGCTGAGAAACAATGATCTAACATCTGATTTACTCGCTCTGGGTAGAGTGACCTACCCCCTTGTTGGCACTTGTGCTTCAGTTAAGAGCTCTCCACATGAAAAAGAGGAGGGCAGCACAGGGAACACTGGAATAAGTGAAATCCTGCTGCTGGGCACCGCAGAAATGTGGCAAGAAATGAAGGTTTCACCATGTAATTTCGGTCCCATTAAAGTCAGCTTTTTTTTTCCTGGGGGACATTTCAATCACAGCATTAGTAGCACATTTCCAACATACAAAAAGGCCTACTGAAAAAAAAAAAAAAAATCACACTTCTATTAATGTATCTTCATTTACCTACAAATTTTCTGCTTGGTACTTTTTCTGCCTTGTGTTTATCGCTGCAGTGGCAAAGGCTTGCGGTGTGAGTGGGATGCACACCGACACGTTTATTCAGATAATACTTGTGAATCTATAAATACGACTTTGAAATATCCTCTTTGATAACATCAGGCCAGATTTCATAACTTATTTACTCTGAACAGCAGCTAACTCCACAAATAATCCTGCCAACTGCAGAAGGATTACTTCCACAATAAACCCAGGCGTATGACGGGTGGCAGAGTCAGGCCCGGGAGATGTTTCGGGTTCAGTACCACGGTACAATTTATCCGGTTCACCGGAGGTTTTTCACAGCATATTGGGTGAATTTCACACCTGCAGTGTGGGCGCTTCGGGAATAACTAACCTGCCAAAGGCTTTCGGGGTCGAGTGGAGGAGCTTGCCCACATCCCCCATTGCCCCCTTTACTGCAGCCTCGCTGGTTTGATGCTTGCCCAAACCAACCCATGACCCTCGCATGGGGAGATGGAGAAATGCGAGGCTTGCATTACCACACACCTCTGAAAACAGCTTAAAACCACCACGGGGCGAGTGACTGCTCTCGCAGCTGACACCCGTGCCCACAGGCAGCAGTCCGGCCCCAGTTTCCCCCACCAGCATCCCTTTTTTCACCTTAAGGCCACCATTTCAGCTAGCCTGGCGCACAGCCTGGGCGTTTTCTAGTGTTGCCTCCCCACCGGCGGGTACCCAAGTGCTCACGCCTTTATTGGGCTATTAAGAAACGATGTGCTGGCACCAAACTCAGAGGCTGTTGTAGCACAGTGGATGCCAAATCCCTTCTCTACCGTCAGCCCTTATTAAAGGAGGGTTAGGGCGCGCGGAGGAGGCAGACGCTGCTCCCGCGGTCCAGAGTCCCCAGCACTGAGCTCATCCTCAGCTGAACACGAGACACCCTCCTGGTTACAGCAGGACCGAAGACGTAGCCCACAGAAAGCAATCCAGAAAAGACACGTCTCCTATTCAGGTTTCATAATATTGGTGATCTGCTACTAAATACCCCAGACTCCATCCTCAAACAGCGTGCTAATAACCCAGAAGAGGTCCCCAATGTAGCACCATAGCAATCAAAAAAGTTCCAAGCCAATAAAAAAAAAAAATCTAACATTGAAAAGTACAGTAACCCAGATTTTGGTACTCAGGAGCTCTGTAATTTGCAACATTCACTTTGATTTCATTTACAGTGTGCTCCACTCCTGCCCAAAATAACAGCTCATCTCCATTTGTTGGTCACGGAGGACACGCGCCTGGCAAGAGTTTCAGGTCAGGTACGGGGGGGCCCTTCAAGTAACAGAAGGACTAATCCTTGCTGCCAATACCACCACTTCTCCTCTTAAACTCATCTCATGGACTCAGCAGTTAAAAACGCATAAACCGCTCCAGGGAGCGGCAAGAGCCGCTGGTACACGCGCAGACACACGCACACACAAGCCTCAGTGGGGACCATGCTCTAAAATGCAAAATTCCTAAAACTCCTCTAGGAGAAGAATGTCACTGCTTTCTGTAATTACGTTGACAATTTCTCCTCTTCTTTGATGTTGCTTTTCTTGTAAAAAGAGGAGAGGGTGGAGCTTTATTTTTGTTGTTTGTGCTTGAGAAAGACTCATTAAAATGTGCTTTGGGATGTAGATGTTTTGGGTTTTTTTCAAGTATTTTTCATTATTTTTCAGATTAATTTACTGGAAGGATCATCAGGGGACCAACTCACATGTACATTTTATGCTGTATCATTTGTTTTTGAACCATAAGCAAGATTTTAAATAAAACAGAGATATTTATACTATGCTGAGACATGTTAATAGATGCAGCAGGCGAGGGTTGGATCCCAAGTCAGCGACAGATCTTCTTCAAGCCAAAGCCTGCACCAATTACTCTTGCAGACACAGAGGCATGATTAAATTCTTTTATCAGAAAACCAGCCTGGGACTCAGGTCTACTCTCTGAAACACCAAGTCGTAAGGAAGATCAGAGTTAAACTGCAAAGCCAGATGTATTTCCCTGAGCACAAATGAAGGGGGCATGGCTGGTGGCTGCAATCTGCACGTGCTGGAGATAAGAGAAAACCACACGTATTTGCAAGCATGAACGTGGCAGGAAGAGGGACTGTTTAGCAACTGATATACTGGAGCAGCAGCTGTACAAAGAAATTGCTTCCTTTAGTCTGTGTTTGTTTCTACTAGCTGAGAAGGCCTTTCAGGACATTTTGTATAAATAAGCATTACATTAAGGACATAACTGACCTATATACCGTCTTAACGGAGCTGCCTCTGGAAGCTCCCGAGTCTTTGCTGACTGCCCAAGCAAAGGAAAAACCGCAGCGCAATGCTCAGCCCCTCCGTCAGTCCCAGCTCGCTGGGACCAGGCAGGCTGCTCGCCCGTGGTGGAAAGCGAGAGGAGGCTGCTTGCAGGCCTGGGTAGCTGATTTGCAAGTATTCACAGGAAGGTTTAACGGCTCTTTTATCTTTTGCTCCCTTCTGGTGTTATTTCAATGTTGATTTGCATAGTCAATATAAAACTCTTTACACATAAACTGCCTGCAAGGATGACACCATCAATCCTCAGCTCTATTCACAAAATTTATTATTTGTTTCAATTTAAGAGAGATCATTGCCGGATTACACAGTTGCTGATGAGGATTTATATTTACATTTACAGCAAGCAAAATACATGTCCAATTTATTTTTTTTTTAAGTCATCTACACAAATGTGAAAGAGGGAACAAAAAATAAAATCAGTGCGTATACACTCATGAATGCTTGCAGATCATGTTCTGCGACTTATCTTTCCCTCAGACAATATTGCAAATTAGTCAGCATCTGTATAACATCACTAGCATGAGCTTGATCATAAGAAAGAATTAAAGGATATTATCGAGACAGTTCTTAATCTTATGTGGCTGTGAAACCAAACACTCATATATGTTAGTTTAAATGAGATGCAAAAGGCATCTAGTTGCGTTTCCGTGACATCGTATCAGACATCAGAAATCCGCACGCTATGTATTAAACAAGCATATTAACTTCCAGAAATTATTCAGCCATATAGAAATGTCAGGTTTCATGAAAAACAGGACTGTAAAGATTAAGAGCAGAAGAAAGTTTCAGGAGATATTATACTTATCTAGTCTGACCTGTTGAGCAGCATAAAGCTTGTAATGCAGCAGATTTCACCAAATAAGTCTTTTGACATAAATCTCACAGGATGTGGGAAAAAAAACAGGGATGCATCACAAAACTGGCTGAACTCTGGTTTCCCATGTAACTCAGGAAAGAAGATAACTTAGCTGCGATACTCTACATCACCCACAGAAGTAGTTCATAGAAGTTACAGCTTCCCTGAAAAGAAAGGATGACCAAGTGTGAAATGATCCAAGCAGAAACTGAGCGATAAGTCCTGCCTTGGAAAAACTAAAGCAAAATTGTTTCCCAGGACAACGGCAGGAGGACCGCTACGTCTATGTTGCCCTCCGTTAGCAGATGGATGTTCCTTGCAGAGCCAGTGTGGTCGCACCAGGAGTCTCCTGCCTGCCTGGACCTGCCAACACCTGCACTGCCACCTTCCACAGCAAGTATGGGCAATTGCCATTGACCTCCAAACCCACCAAAGAAAGAGCTGATAAGGTTATTTAAGTTCATGTGCAAAGCAGAAAAAGTGCTAACACACATCAAAGATTGTTAAAGCAGAACAGCAATCTGTTCACAAACCTCCCAGCTCTAGCTTGGATCTATCTGAGCCTGAAACAGTGCCATCCTGGGATCAAGGATTCATTTTATTTTCCTGAATTATCACCTCCAGAAGAGAACAGATACTGGAATGATTGATCAATGAATTAAACAATCACTAGATGACTGGTAGAGATGAAAGAAGCTTTCTCACTTCAAACTTGCTCAAACCAGTATGAACACTAGCCTCTCATTAAAGGTCTTCGATAAGTGAAACACATTCAAATGTGTCCTCCTTTCACTCAGCTGGTTTGACTGTAGGACCTTCCACCGTACTTGCTTTTCCAGTTACCTGTAGTTATTAAAAGGGTGTTATAATTTGCACGCAGAACACCACACCAGCCAGCTGAACGGTCACCCAAGAGAATGGGGGTTTACCACAGAAAGGGCAGCTCTGCTATTCGAGCAGTGTCGGCTCCTGCGGTCCGTATTTTGTTATTGGAACAGACGAGCCGAGCGCAAATCAAAGCCCAGCGGAGGAGTCTGGCATTTATTGGTTTCACTAGCATCTGCATCAGATCCTTCAGCCTGATATAAACTCACTGACTTCAGTCAAGTATAAATACAAATCTAGACTTAATGCATCAAGCATTTACCCCTTCCTACCTGTTTTAAAGATTGCTTGAATTGGAGGCAGTGATATAGATCCAAACTGAAGAACACCTGACCTCTTACTTAGTCGATAAGACAGATTTGCCCCAGGCAGCTTTGGTGCAGAATAACAGTAAGCTACTAATGCAAAATAAAGACCATAATACTCAGTCAGGCAGAGTAAAATTCAAGCCAAGGAGGTCCAATCCCCTTCTTTATGTAGCTCAGTTTGAAGTCTGAATCTGCATCCCACTCAGTGCCAAGGCTGTGCTACTGTCTGTCACTGAAGTCTGTTGAACATTCAGCTGTGTCTTCCGAATAACATGTGGTACTGCATTATTAATGCATTAATAATAGAAAAGAATGTGTGGATTTCTTTTATATATATATATATAATTTGTTGTTGCTTTTAAATCACTGAGTAACATTTGTCTTCAAAATTACTTTTAATCGGATGTACATCTGTAATCAAGGAACTGCGAAACTCTCTCTTGCAGGGCGTGAACAGCATGCATATTTCTTAGGTTGATGCCCTGTTTCTCTACAAGCACAGATTTGTTTATATGGACTGTACAAGGGTTTACAATCAATTCAGACTGGCACAAAGTTATTCAAAGATGAGTCAGAAAGAAAAATAGTGCCCAATAGATTAAGTCAGCCATTGTGAAACCCAATCTGTTCAGAAACCATTGACACAACTGTCTGAGAAGGCTGCCAAAGTGGCAGATGTTGCTAAAGCTTCCACAACACAGCATCTGGATCGGGCGCTTGTTATTTAAACAAAAAGCAAAACAAGAAAGCGGAGTGCTTTAAGTGACCAGGGAAGCCACTGCCCACGGCAGGTCTCGCCGGCTAATCCAGCACCGTGCCAGAAGCTGGTAGCCCCGTGGCACGGTCATTTGGTAGCGCAGAGTCAGGGGAATGAGAGACCAGGTAATTCCATGTTCTCCGAGCAGCTACTGATACAACTTGTTTGCCACTAAGTGCCAACATCATCTTAGTTATTAAAATGCACTACATTTTACACCACTTCCTATTGAAAAATAGCTGTGCTTGAACTGAATTGCTGACTTTGAACTTGCTCTACAAGCAACATCTTCTGTGCCACAGGTGTATGCAAATTATAGTAAAAAAATAGTCTCCCTGATTCAAAGTACATTCTTTCATCACTAGATTTCCAAGTACCAGGAATGGGGTGGGGAAGCCAGTCACCGTTTTTCCCATTTCACAGTAAAAGAAGCTAAAAAATAAATAAAGGAGGAACTGCCTGACACATCCCACTTCCCTAGGGACAACATTTGATGGGAAAAGAATGGACTGTGGCAATAAATTTTGTCAAGATTACAAACCAGAACTCCACCAGCAGATAACATTCCTATAAAGATGTTCCTATAGGTCACGGTACAGCTGCTGCGCTTCCCAGAGCTCCGGCAAGGGAAGGCTCCCCGGGCAGCGCACCCCAGCCTCCGACAGCGCGTTCCCGCTGCGGGCACTGGGGCTTCAGTGGCTAGCACAAGTTGAAAAGTCCAGCAACCCGGGATCTGTGCCCAGCCTTGCTTCAGGGAAAGCATAATTTCTGATCTGTGTATCCGTAAAAACAGATTAAACACTGCTTAGTCATTTTCAAAAGCAATTGGAGAAATGACCCAGAAATTAGTTGGAAAACATTACACGTACTCATCATTGCTTCTGCTACTAGACAAGGGTGAAACAATCATCAGTAAAGAAAAAAAAAAGATTAATGTCTCTCTCCTTTACCTCGTAACATGAATTTTTCACATTTTAAGACATTAGCACTGTTTTGCAAAGCTTAAAACCACACCCATACACCAGCAACTCTTCTGCTGTCATCTGGAAGTCAGTAAAACAATCTAGAACTTGCCCACATGGCAACAATTCAAATACTAATTCTGTCAATTCAGAAATGAAATCACCTCAATTCATATAAACACTTACTCAGAATAAGGCTGAAGTAGGCTTGATCCACTTCCAGTGTGAATTAAACTAAACCAAACTACAGTCAGTTCTGCAGGAGACTTCCACGCAAAGAGCTAATGCAGCTTTAATAAGCTGAGCCAGATTTCTAATTGATTCCCTTTAGCCTACCTGCACCTTTAGCGTGAGCCCATGCCTGCTAGAACAGGCCGCCTCCGTGCCAAAGGGGAGACGTGACCGAGAACATGCGACAGTGTAAGTTTAGAGAAGAATGTTTCATCCAAAAAAGTTTACTAGATTTTGTATTTTAATTTTTTTAATGTAAACAGTCACAAGAAACTCAGGCAAGACACCAAGTTAACACTAAAAAAAACCCATGGAACATCCAACTCATTTCATTTGAACATTTCTTCACTTGGTTATATTTCCAGACAGAAAGACCCAGTAGGAGCATATTTAATCTGAATAGCATCTTGTGAGGATTTATGATAATTGATATTTAATAGGGTAATTTTAGACTGATGCAGTTAGCTTTGAAACCTGAGAGATTTGAAAAATCTTGCTGTGGAGCTTCTCTGTACACGAAGAAAACTGCCTTCTTGTGAAGTCAGAGAAGCCTGAAGTCTCTAGAAAACATTTAGCCACAGTCTTCTTCAAAGGGGATAAACAGATACCCTTAAGAGATAACATTTTAGTAAACTTGTCTTATTGCAATGGACTGATGGGGAAAAAGGGTGGGGAAAAAAGGAAAAAAAAAAAGTGGCAGAAGTATGGCTGTGGGATCTGGAAAGCAAGTGTGGGCACCAGGGCTGGAGAGGACACCTGGGGAAGGGAGTGAGTGTATATCTGAGCACAGAAATGGGGAGGGAATGAGAAATCTAAGTTGTATAAGGGGGTGAGCTCACACGCGCACACCAGCATGGGAACCGTAATGCCAAGTAAGTCTCACTCTCACAGAAACCCGAGAAGTAAATGAAGCTGGGAACACCAAAACTGGATTATTTTTTTTTTTCTCCCTGAGAGCAAGAGAAAACAGTAAATCAGATGCTACAGGTACTACAAGCCTGGGAGGCCATTCCACTCCCGAGCAGGAGCTTCTCTGTGCTCTGTGGCACTTGGTGAGACTCTCTCACCACTGCCTTTCCTGTTAGAGGTCCATCCCGCACTCATTAGCTTAATTGTGTGTAGGATTTTGTCCTACCATTACCTGCAAGTCATGACATTTCTGATCCATTTCTTTTACTTAATATATCCCTTTCATTAAAACTCTTTATTCCTGTATTCAGCTACTTGTTTCTCAAACCCCAGCATCCTAGGTAGATAACAACATTCAAAAAGCATCATTAATCCCTCCTCCCTTTGGTTCTTCAAAATTCAGTTACATAACAATATCCTCAGACACACTGTGACTGCGCCTTTTTAGCAATCATTTCCCTGCTCTCTCCAAGATTACAGTTTTAACTTCACAAAAAAAAAAAATCCAAGCCAACCTAACAGCCGAGTCCTCATAGGTTTCTTTGTTTCAGAGGGGACAAATGAATCCAAGTTGCTTGGCTCATTCTCCCTCTCTTCATTCCCATCCAGACAAGGAAGACGGAGCATTTCTCTTCCCCTCTCACGCAGCCACGCACGAGCGGATCCCGGTACGCCTGCCGGTGCGGGGCTGGGGACATCCCAGATGACCACGCAGCATCCAGGCTGGCTTCGCCCCCGAATACATCCCTTCTTCCCACTTTGACGAGAGCGCGTACCTCCCCAAGCACGCACACACGCACATTGTATGCATGGTAGTACACAGCTGATTTAATTTGCCTTTGTTTCTCTGAATTTTCCAAATTCATATCTAAATCCAGTGAAGCGATGCCTAGCATTAAGTCGGGATCCGTCTCCTGCCCCAGCATCCCCCCTGGCGCCACAGACCGCCCCGGCGGGACCGAACCTGGCAGCTCCTCGAGGCAGCAGGGGACGTTCCCCAGCTCATCGCCTTCCCCTCAAGCAGCCCGAACAACCCACCCCATATGGAAAGCCATAACAAATACTACAGTTACAAACACATACCCAAACCTCACTTCAAATTATCTTGGGTTTTTAAGAATCCCCTGTTACCTTGATAATTATTTCTCTTTCACACCGTTTTAAAATATAGCTTAGAGTTTGGTAGCCACATCTTTCAGTGCCAGCTAAAAGCCAGTTTGAGTTGTACTTTTCTGCTGTGCAGGTCTGTAACTGCTCCGGGTCTGGAACAGCCACCAAAAGGGTTTGCTCCTTTCTTCGGGAAAGACGAGTTTACTGTAATCTTTTGCTCCTTACTTTCCCCTACTGCATGTAAAGATTACCTCCATCTTTTGTATTGCATAATGACAAGCCTTTCCCTTCTCGCCAGCCTCTAACAAGGATAGTCGTTTAAAACACTTTTAAGTAAATTCCTTTGATTTGTACATTAGTATTCACTAGGCAGAAAAAAAATAGGACAAAAATAGGATTTGCTCTAATGCGGTCTCATCTTCTTGTTTATTTCTTATTATTTCCACCCTGTGTAACTATGTAGGTCAAACAGATCAAATTAATTTCAGTGCATCTGTCCCAACACTGGTAACATGTAGGTTAAATGGCATTGATGCTGGGCTCTCTGAATGGGAATATGGCTCCATTAGCTCCCTGGACCGGAATAAGTTCGACCCATTTATTAAACTTCAGTCTTACAGCCAACATTTCATAATCTGCTTAGAACTGCATACCTGATCTTGTCAAAATTCTCTTGATGCTCCTAATTCCAGGCCTCTGGCACCCTCAAACAATGTGGAAGACAGACTACAACAGCAGGGTGCGAAAACCAGTCGACATAGCCAAGGAGGTGGCAACACACTCTGGTTTGGCATCACTGTGGCTGCAGCTATTACAGTTCAGTCTGGCAATCTGTCCTTTCTGCATGAAACGGATTTGCAGCAATATTTAGATAATTTACTGCTAAAGGCGATGTATCTATAAGTGCCTTCTTAAGGCAGCCTAGCCAAAAAATTTGGCTGGCAGAAACGCACGGAAGCCAGGGCATTCCACAGCCGCCTGCCGTCTTTGAAAGTTGCCAATTCAACACAAACCCAACCCATGTTGGCTGACACAGGCAACCCCAAGCCCATTCCCTACAGATCTTGCTAAAAAAAGAGAAAGAAAAAAAAGAAGAAAAAAAAGAATATTCTGGGCAACAATAACCTGATACCATTTCTTAAGCAGACACAAGCAGTTTTCAACAAAACTTGACTCAAACTCACTTTGAAGATAGAAAACCCCCAAAACCGTAAGGACGCAAGTCCCTTCCTTCCCCTGCTGCCGCTTGGATGTGCTTGAACAAGAAACCATCCGTCTTATTTCCCCCCGCCCCATGGAAGCGGCCCCAGAAGCTGGAGAAGGAGAGCAAGCCGTGCCGGAGGCAGCAGCCCTGTCCTGACGCAGCAGAGATGCCGCAGCGCCGGCATCTCCTCCCCGGGGCCGCAGGGAGCAGCTCAGCCCCAGCGCTGCTGCCCGAGAGCTCCCACCACCAGCCCCGCCACGGCCCGGGATCCTGCCCTGCGGCACGCACGATCCTAACCCTCCGGGCGGCTGAAAGAGAAAAGCCGGCACAAAGGACGAGGGCATCCCAGGTGTTCCTCTCTGGGATCACCTCCGTTCATTTTTAACGTGCTCGGAATGATTTCTCATCTGCCCAGCCCAGCACCCACTGGACAGACCCGTATTCATCAGGGAGGAACCACGAGCCAGCTCTCAGACCTGTTTACCCCTTCCCTCTGAAGAGGCTGGAAATTCATTATGTGCCACACACAATTCATTTCTATTTTTCCTCAATGAGCGCAGATTTATCTGAATTATTGCATCATTTGCAGAAAACAAAGATATTGTTATGAAATGCAGTTTTGAAGGAGAAAAGCTTTCTTTGAATGAGTGAGAAATTCATGACCTGACAGAACTCCGAATTCAATGGCCTCCTTGTAGGGAAAAACCTCAATGCATCTTTTTTGATCAATTGTACTTTCAAGTCATTTTCTTATTTATGGGTGACTGAGAAGACACTTGAGCTAGCAAAATAATTCATGTTTGTTTGTACAGACAAAACCAAATTTAATAACGCAGCCTCTTTTAAAATAAATAAAGTCATGCATTACAAAAAGTGCATTTAAAGTCATCCTTTGTAGAAAATTCACAGCATGAACTCCAAAGGGCTCCTTTTCCTCCTCTCAAGTGAAAACCTTCTCTAAGGTGCATGCGATACACTTCATACTCCACTACAAAAATAACCAGGACCTGAATTTCTGTTGCAAGCCAGAAGATTTCTCCTACTAACTCAGATTCATTAATGCCAAAACTTCCGTTCAGCTCCCGAGGCCCGGAACAAGGTCCTAGCAAAGCCACACACCAGTGTACGAGAAGATGACCGCTGCACTGAATAAAAGTTTCCTTTGCCCATCCAAGGGGGTGTTTAACATACAGATTTGTGGGGTCCTAAGAGCCAGGAGATGACAGATGGGAGTTACTGGGGAGAAAATTGGGTCTCAGATACGTCACGGCAAGAGGGGAATTTTCTCTGGGAACTTTGAACCTCTTGTTTTAAGAGCACTGAAAATAATCTCTAGAGAGGAAAGCTAAAGGGCCTTTTTCACTGAGATTACCCTCTGATATTCCTTCCAAGGAACATATATCCTCTAAATACAGTATATTACAGTCTCTGAATATTCATCTTGCAACAACAGCAATTACCCCAAGCCAGTTTGGATTATCGCTCACCTGGTAAGAGCACGCTCTTTCCCCCATGCTGCTCTTCATCTCCCTTCTGCTGATCCTCTCCTGCCACTCTCCCTTCCCCAGCCAGCTCCTCTCTCATTTATCATCTTCCTCATTTGCCTCCTGATTGATCCCATCTGTGTCACTGTCGCCTTAACTCATCTTCATTTCCCACCTGCTTTAGCCTTGCTCCCTCCTTGGACACACTGTATTGCTACTCTGGGGCATGCCTTTTTTTCCTTCCCTTTTTTCTTTCCCAAAGGGAATGGCATTAACTTCCTCCTACACTGATATTTTGATCCTTTTGGTTTCAGACCCCATTTTATCAGTAAACAGCAACAGGTGCTTAAGAACTATCCTTTTCACCCACTGTTAATCTTTATTACCTGACTTACTGTCACCTGACAATAAGAAATCTCAACACGCTGGGAAAACAAACCGGAGTTGTCACTACCCACTGCTCCTCCAATGGGAAGACTTTTGCCTTAGAGGTGCTAGGAGCAGCGTGGAGGATGCCAAGGAAAACAGGGCATGAGTATCAAGACCTAGAAGCAAGGAAGAAGGAAAAGAAATGGTGTCCCGTGGGAGAACGCTCCCTTCTCCCCCATTGTCTGGATGGGGAGGGATGATTTTGTGGCCGTGGTTCTCACGGGGACTTACGCTATCGAAGTTCACTGCACAGCTCTCGCAGATTGTCTGAAACGATCAGAGGCAATTCACTTAATCTGTTATGCCTCTCAGTTTTCCATCTGCAAGAGGGAGATAATACATCTTTCCTCCAATCCCTTTGGGTTTTTTTCTGCTCAGATGGTAAATTCTTTAGAGCAGGGACTGTCTCATTGTGTCTTTAAACAAAGCCCTGAAGAATGGTTTTGGTTAGGGTCTTTCAAGTCAATGATAACCCCCCCAAACAACCCCACCCACAGAAAAATAAACAAACTGGCACCTAACCAGGGTTCTGCCTGTTCTTCTCAAGAGTAAACAGCATTCAGATGCTTTTGTTTACCTTCCCCACAGTTTTAGAAATTGCTTTAAGAATTATTTTTGTGCTTTCTGATGACTTTAAATAAAAAACAAATGATGACAATGTTGAAAGCATATATATATATGTAATTTTTTTATATTTGATGTGTGTCCTGAATTTAATTTTGCCCCAAAGTGCTCTTAGGGGATTTGTGTAGTTATTTTAATAGTCCTAATTTTAAATCTATTTAAATGTATTTATGCACCTTTAGACCAAACTCATTCAGGCATTTATACCACAGTAATGAATTGTATGACAGCAATGTATACACAGAAAGAAATCCTTTCCTTTTGTAGAGCATATATTAGCACCGATTTATAAATTCAATAGTTAAGTTCATTGGCATGCATAGAGTCAAGGGACCTTTGTTAAACTAGGACATTTGATGATAACTATTTGAGGAGATGCACATTGAGAAAGTCTTTCCTATTTTAATGTCAGGAAATTAGAAATATTATAATGAATTCCAATTTTTCACATCTTTCATCAAAGCCTTTGAAAAAGGTCAGTATCTAAACTTGTTATTTTAAAATGCCTACTCCAATTTGCCTTACTGTGGTAATTACAAGGAAAGTTCCCATAGCATAACACCAAAACAATCCTGAGGGACTCCTCTTATTCCTGATTGTCAACAAATTTCAGCATCTGAAGGAAAAAATGATGCATTTCACAGGCATAATGAGTATAATGGTCACAGTAAACATTATATAAAGTATTTACATTTCATGCTTTCTCTGAACTGGGAGCTCCCTAAGTCTGGGGTAGCCTGAATATGCTGAAATGTTTTTTGTTTTTTTTTTTTACATTTTCAAACTATTCCTCTCCCTTTTTTTTAGGCAGAACTATTTCAAAACTATTTGCTGAATTTGACCCACATTTCAAAAAGGTTACACTCCGCTGCCTCTGCTCTTCTTGCTGTGGTGACTTCCAGCTGCAAGAGCTCTCACTCAGATCCAAGCTTTTAATCTCTTTATTGCTTATTCAGATTCCGTCCCAGCCCCAAGAAATCGGGAGCTGTTGCCATCCCAGGGATGTTTGATGGCTATGAATAATACTGAGTTAATGCAGAATAATAATTGGCATCCTGTCTCCAGTGTAGTGATTTTTCCAGCTTCACGGTACTCCAGCTGAGCTGCTGGTGCAGAGCATGCCTCCGCAGAGGTGATGCTAACTGGGGACAGCATCAGTGACCGCGGGTGAGGATGCTCCGGCACCGGCAGCGCTGCCTGCATTAACCAGGTAAAGCCAGAGGAAAGCAGTCCACAGTTATTTGGCTCAAATCACAGAGCTACTGCGGTTTAGGAGAATGAGCGGTGCCACTAACAACTGCTCAGCCTGTCCTTGCTCAGGACCAACCGTGAGCGGGGTGACAGGTCCGACCTGGTCCTCCTGGGGAGCGTCTCAGTCCCCACTCAGAAGGAACTGTTCTGTACTTGCCACAAAGAAAATCCACCTCCAGATCTTTTTGAAGCAGCTCTTTCCATGCTGCTACCAAAAGACTTCATGCCTGCTAGGGTTCTGTAGCAGCCCTGAGAGGTTAAGGGAGGGTTCCTTTGGAGTACCAAGAAATAACAGTCCCTGAAAAAGAACTACCAGATATTCAATCTACATTTAAAAGTCGGGTTCAGTCTTCCTTTGTTACATTTGCAAACCCCCTTGCTATCTAATTCAGATAAAGTAACAAAGCTGCACTTCCGATGATTGTAACTAAATGCAGTTAACCTTAAAAAGTCACTTTTACAAACAGAGCAGATTTATCTGGATTTAAATTTTAGTTCTTGTACAAAGACTTAAGAACAGGTTCCTCCCCATTATTCAATTTAACAATAATAATAAAAACCTCCATGACAACTATAACAAAAAGACTCTGATAAAGCCTGAAACCTTTTTGATAATGAAACATACAATTTCCCTGTTTGAAGCATAACTCCCCAGAGAACATTTTAAAAAAGATATAGAAGAACTGTCATTTTAAAACTGTTAATGTAAAGCACTGCGTACGAGAACAGCCCATGTAAAAAACAGACTTTCAGAAAAGCTAGAGAAAAAATAGTGGGTGGGAGAGACTAGACAACTTAAACGCAGTGTCTCATTAGGACAATTACAGGAGTCAATAAAAACTAGCAAAACTGAAAAAGATTCACCACGCTGCTCGGTTCAATTTCCATTTAGTTCAGAGACACAGAGGTCAGCTCCAGCCAGTAGTCATCTCATTTGGTTCCTGTGGTGCAGATGACTTAGCCGTACTGGTAACTACCTTTTTTCTCTTGCCATCTAAGTACACCTTTCGTTGGATCGTGACAGCTACTCACCATCTCATCGCTTTTTTAAATAAGTCTATAATCACGTTATCTATAATGTACTTTGAACAACATTAATTAAGAGCAGATAAACTGTCATATAAGAAACAGTAACACGCATTAATTAAGGTTAGTCCTACTCTTACTCAATTCAAGTCTTAACGTTCCAAGTTTTCTCATCAATACCTTATCATCATAATGCCAGAGAGGAATTAATGCACTGAGAGGATGTCAGCTATTTGAAGAGGATCAAGCACTTGGGATGCCAAAATAACCAGCTGAAGCACTGGATTAGTGAACTGAATATGAGAGAGAAAGTCGAAAAGTGCAAAACCATCAATGCGATAGGTCCACATGGCTCCCCAGTTGAGGTCACGGATGAGTCTTCAGCGCACATGAATTATCCTTACGTGCTCTACTTCATACACCACGCGAGTACAATTTTTTACCATGCAAGAATTTAATCAAATTTCAACAGCTTTCTGTACTAGTGGGTATTTTTAAATTGGAGAGCTTGAGACCTCTTGATTTTTAACGTGACTGCCTTCACTTGTCAAAGTGCTGAAATCTACTGAATTAAAATGTAAAAACTGCCTATAAACATACATTTTTTCAAGTTTATGTTCTTTCCTGTACTGGACAAAGTCTTGAGAAATGTCCTGAGCACCTTACAGCACATTTAGATCTTTGTAATTTTACTGCTGTTGCAATTGTATTTGCATGACTTTTTTATAATCTTAGCTCCTGTAGCCATGAGTTACTGTGAGAATCTACACTGTCATTGAAATAATTGTGTTAAAAATTCACAATGTTTTGAGTTTTGAACCTTTGGGGCAGGGTTATGTCTGCAATTTTTTAAAAAAAATCTGAAGTTTTAAGTGTTTTTTCTGACTGGGTGGGGGCTTTTTTACAAAAAATGCCGGTCCCCAAAATCTGAAGAGTGTGTTCACATCTTAAATAAAGCATATGATCGCATTTCTCCTTTTATCTAGATAGCTCTATTTGTTGCTTTTTCCAGTGCAGCGCTCCTGTCTTATCAGGACCGCATAGATGCTGTTGGTTAGACACATTACCAGCAAAGCTGTGATCACTACTCCCCAGAATAATGTTCTTGTCAACAAGGTGTGAATTTACAAGCTCATTTGGAGATACATAATGATAAAGTGCAAAGTGGGGGAAAAAAAATCAACTAATTAACCTGAAAAGTTCATTTTAACACAAAGAAAAAAAAAATAATACTAGAACACATTTGCCTCCTCTTAGGATCCATCCTAGCAATACCCACAATCCACATTGGCCGGATTTTCACAGTGCTTAGTGCTCCACAATTCAAACTGATACCAGTGAGCTGGTCCTAACAGAGCTCCAGTAAGAACCACCTGCGTTTTTGAAGCGGCAAAACCAAGGTTTTACTTCTGACAATTCAGGGACAAGGCTTCTTACACAGACGTTAAAGATATCATTGATTCCCTTTGTATTGCCAAGAAAAAGGCACTAATCCTCATGCAGGCTGGGGTTAAGACTCTCACAACTCTGTGTTCATCCATACCACCTTTGGTTCATGCCCAAAGCTACAGCAGGCGCAAATATTAGCCAATGCAGAAACCAGATGTCACCACAACTCTTTCCATCTACCATTACGTCGAAGCTGTTGACAATACCAGCACATCCATCTGACCAAAGCCAGTGACGGTCATACTACTTAATTGCCAAAATAATGTGCATCGTTCTCCTGATCAACTGGGATTCTCGAGCCAAGAAATGGTACATTGAAAAGTCGGCAAACCTGGCAGTCAGAGATTAATCCGTGTTAAAAGTGGACAGGATTTTCTTTTGCATGAGAAGACATTTCACTTTATTAATCTGTTAGAATATTGGCAGGGTTTCTCTCTTTTCAAAGCTGTGCAAGAAAATGTTGCGCTGGTTATTTATGGGTAGATTTTGTGTTCAGCTCTGAAAGACAATGAGCAAAATCCTACGGTAAGGGCAATCTCTGCAATTCTGCTGACAAATTCACTTCAGCCAAAAAACCAGCTGTTTAGGCACTGTCATTACAATAATTTCTGTATTTTTTAGTATTATACTGGCAGTTAGAAGCCCCAGTTGAGGTCAAAACCTTGCTGGATGGCTTTCCAGACCCATGTACTTAGGATAGTCCTCATGGTGAAGGATTTATACACTAGACACAAATTCTGCTGAGTTACACCCTGATTTCTATGACAGGGTGTATTTTATAGGTCAAAAACGCCCAAATAATGTTTTCCAAATATTTTTCTTAGATCTGTGATGCCTGAAATTAAGATGAGAAGTATGCCTTTAAAAAAAAAGGTGAATGCTTTGTGGGTTTTGCATCTGCCAAAGGATTCAGGTTTAATAATACATACTACACTTTGCCAACCGTTAAGGAAAACAGATTCCAGTTGTACCACATTTTGCTTAATTTATGTGAGCACTGGGAGGGACATAAGGGGTGAAAAAATGACCTGGAGAGCAAAAATTTTCTTTCTTCCTTTTTTTACTGTTCTGACAAAAAACTTGCCAAGTTTGAGAGGCTCCAGAGAGCTCCTCCACACCAGAGCACAAGGAATAGACAGACCCCGCTCACCCCAGCCGTCGGTGCTACGGATCTGCCGCGCGTCCCTCGGCTGCAGAAAGCGGCGGTGAGACCGGTCTGAGCACCCACGGGGGATTCCCGGGTGAGGGGGGAATTACTTGGCCAGTCCCCGGGTACGAGCAGGGTCCCTGGGGCTGCTGGGGGGCTCACGTGGAAAGCTCGCAGGACTGAGAGCAAGGAGCATGCAGGACTAGATAAAAATTACATCTCCATCTTTCCTGGGCTTACACCAAGTACTCATCTGCTAGACTCGGGAGCCAGGTCACATATTACTTTGTGAAACCAGTATTATCTAATCTAGGCCCAACAGATTTCATACAATGCAAGTGTTTACAAAGTAAAGCAAGTCCTACAGAGCAGCTGTGTTTTTGCAGTTGATTCCCCCATCACACCCAGCCCAGCTGCCAGCAGCACCTCGCAGCAGCCAAACAAGGAGAAGTTCAAGTCTGAGGGAGCTCTTTGTCCAAATTAGGAACAAAAATAAATTTGATAAGGGGAGACATATGAGAGCAGTGACTTTGCTCCCACCTGCAGCTAGCTGCCCTGGCTGAGCTCACAGCCCCTCATCCCTAGCACAGCTCAGGGCCCATTAGGACCAATTCCCGTCTGTCTGAGTGCTGTGTACCTTCGAGTCCATTTTCTCCCTGGTTTCTATTTTTAAAATTGCTGTAGCTTATAAGAGTATTTTGTTCTGTGCAGTGACAGGCTGTCATTTAGCCTGAACATGCCCCTTCCCTGCGATAACCATCCCAGATAATTCACTAAGCACCTAGAGCCTTTCCTGAAAGGCTCTCTATAAGCCATGCTGTAGGTTCTCGATGGAGTCGCTAGGTCCCGTATCATCTACTGTCCCAGTGTCACCAGGCGAACACCATGGACCATGAGAAAGCGCTCCCAATACAGGAGCATCCCTACATTGCCCACAGACCAACCAAAGTTAAGATGGATTTAGCCATCCCAAGGCAAACGAAGGAACTGACTCTGCAAACGTAGACCATGGGAAAAGGATCACGCAAAGAGCATCGGTGCAGTAAGAAGGATGCCTGCAAACATAGGGTCTGAGTAATTCATCATAACTTTAATTTTCACCATTGAAACACTCTCCAAAAGACTACCACCAGTTAAAAACAAAATGTCTTATGAAGTCTTATACTAACAGTCAATATAATGATTTGGCTTTCAGGCATAGGCTGGGATAAAATGAAAACAGGAGGAACTGGAAATGTACTTTATTTACACTTACTGGCTTTGACAATCCCCAGCCTCTCAAAACCCCAGGGTGCATTTCCACCCTTCCCTGGGTAATGCCGCAGCAAGCCAGCGCCATAGCCCAGACTCCATCTCGCCTCTTAGCAAACCACAGTACCACCGAGAAACATTCAGGGTACCAGGTATAATGCAAAGCACAAATCTGAGAGGTAAAGTAGCACAAACCTCAGTGCAATTTTATTTCATTAAATAACTGACATTTTTAATTTGTCTTCATGGAGCACATTAAAAAAAAAAAACTCAGTCAACAAATATGACAGAAAGATTCATGAACGGTACAAATACAGTTCAATTGAGAAAGATCATGTTTTCTCCTAGCTGTGTGTTTAAACTATACCTCATTATTTTTGTTGGTTTTAATGTGTGCCATATTTATTATAATTTAAGTGATAAGATTTAACATGCTCTACAAAAACAGTAGGAAAGACAAAAAGAACAGTTTGCTAGTTTTGCTAGCTCAATGATACCTTTATAATGGCACAAGAAAAAAAATCTTCATTTCATGAACCCAATAGCATCTCATCTAAAATTCACCCTGGAGATTAGGATCAACTGTCAGACCAATTTTCCAAACTGCTTAGGAGCTGAGTGAGGAACAGTGGAGGGAGGGAAGAGGGAGAAGCACACCCATTCTTTGCGAAAAAATTCAATTCGAAAAAGTAGCAAAAGGAAAAACAAAGCAATATGTATAAACAAACCATTGCATAAAAATGTGTACAATAATTTGCTGCACAGAGGTACCACAAATCAGCTAGTTCGCCTGGTGGCACAGTTAATATTTTTGATAAACTGTTACAACTTTTTTCATAGTTTAGAGCCATGAAGGATACACCTCAGCTACCTGACTGCTGCAGCATGTGCTTCCTTGCTAACGTGCAAACATGCCGTGTTACCCGTAAGAGGAGCCCCAAACCTGCTCCAAACCAGGCTGCAGTGCGATGGCTGACGGCCCTGCTCTAATTCTGCATGTGGCATTTTCACTGGGGCCGATAAGAGTTTTGAGCCAGGACCAACTGCTGAGTTATGATAATCAGGAGAGAGCCGTTACTTATGTAAATATTAAGTGCAGGGTTACAGCACAGCATAGATAACATGCTCAAAAACAAATACAGGCTTTAGTTCACACCCGTGCATTCATCATAAACATAGCCATATAATGCACATTTGAATAAGCAATTATTATTTCACTAACAGATGGATTTCTCAGAGAGAGCAGCAGAAGCTTTGCTTGTCTCAAGCAGGACATTTTCTAGAAGAGTTATCAGCCTCATTCCTCGTGCTTTTGTGCTTAGAGGTATTTATTTTCTTCTGAAATGTAAGAATATTCTTCCTGAGAAAATAAGCACAGGGTTTGGAGGCTTTTTTAATAACAATTTGATTCTCTAGCAAAATACATTTATCACAGGTGGAAAAAAATGTATTTGTGATTTCTTTCACTTCTTCAAGGATTTAATGCCCTTCACAGTTTACCAGATCACAAAAATATTCCTCAAGATGGAAAGCTGCCTTCCAATGGACTTCCACACCATCCGCCTGGTCTCACGTTGAGATGTTAGAGATCTCAATGCGTTACAGACTTACTTCTGCAGCAGTTCTGGACATCCTCCATGAAGCTTGAAGAAGTCAAGTCATTTCTCCATTTCCCCATATCCAGTTTAGCCAACAAACTGAAAACAAGCTGTAACCCCCTAAGGGCTGATGCCATCATGGTTGCTGCAGGCAGATGGAAAATTAATTTTTTTGTGTCAACGTCCAGAATCCCATACAGTACACAAATCACTTTACCTAGGACACTAACATGCTACTACAGGAAATGGTTTCAAGCACTGGAACAGGCAAGGAGCTCCCAGTTGCCGCAGACTTGCTGGGGAAGCCAGACATCAAAATAGCCTTTCCTAATTTTGAAAATCCTTCACTGTAGTAGTGGTATATGCACCTTAAAAAGATAATTCCTTTACATCGCTAATACTCAGAGATTTTCTGTACTGCTGTCAGATAGAAAAACTACAAAACCACAAAAAAAACATTTAATTAATTTTTATTGTCAATATCATTTCTGTGCATTAAAGTACTACCGCAAAATTACCTTCTTTAAAAATCATTAAAGCATCTCTATTAGTGCTGGATTTTATTTCTATAAAAGTAACAACTTCCAGCCAAATTTGAGTTGACAGCTTCCCTTTAACTTTTGATTTATTCCTGCCATTTTTTTATTAAATGGGATTTGGCCTTGATCCTACCTATTAGGACTCCATCTTGATGGGATCAGCACGGGAAACAACTCTGGGCACTTAGTCTTGTTTCTATAGCTGCAAGGCACTAGCACAATTAAAACTGGTGGTGATGCTGTCTAGGCTCTTACGAGCTGTCATGAAATTCAAGACAAGAGGATAATTTATTAGCTTTCAGCCATCCATTAGGTTAACCTGTACCTTATTGTTTCATATTCATCTCTTCATCATGCATTGCCCTGAGAAATAACCATACACTAAGGGCATCTCGGCATACCTGCTGCCCCAAAGATCACAGACCTGGGGAATGTACCCGTTTCCAAAGGGAATAAACACATAGAGAAGAAAGCCACAGCCTCAGCCGGTGTAAGCTGCCAGAGCTCCACTTATATCCATCAGCAGGGAACTTGACCCCAACCATACAGAATCACTTTTCTAAATTGAATAAACCCAGCCATCAGCCCTCGTTAACCAGCAATAGGTGGGTGGTCCTCGGAAGCCATGGTCCCACCGTATCCTCCTGAGAGGGCAGGCAGGGTGGGAAGGGTTCTCACCATGGGTGGGGATAGAGAATGCAAGAGAAACAGCAAGTGGGAAAGACACAAGGAAGGTAACATTAAGAATACCCCCGAGAGGCCTTTAGCAACTCCATTTTATACGCAATAGGAAGGACAAGAAGGTGAGAAGGCAGCACAGGTTGTTCTGGCTGCATCAGCTGAGATGGAAGTTCTGAACTTTGAAGTTCTATGGGGAGAGCAGCAGCAAGCGTTGGACACAGCCAGAATACGTGTTTACAGCACAAGAGAGGTGCTTATGGACCTGAGTGTCAAAAAAAATTCAAATGCTGAAGGCTGGGGACTGGGGAATCAATGGAGAGTGTAACACAGTGAATACTAAACTCTGTGTTGTCCTTGAGATACACAAGGTGCAGGCTGATATGTGAGATTCGATCAAGTTGCCTTTGATTTTATTTTTTTTTTTAACATGGAATTCAAGTACCGGGATATATGGGGGACACTGTCAAAACTCAAGATGAGCATCAGAGATCTATCAAACATCTATAGCCAGTTGAGCTCATCCTGGAAAAAAGATAATCTTTGTTTCACATTTAATTAGACACTATATGCTTTTATCTATTTTCAGAGTTTAAAGTAAGTATGTTACATGGAGCCTTGTATTAATGGGATTAAACATTAGTGGTCTCTGATATCATGACTGAAACAAAAAATGTTGATTAAGCTTACCAAGTTGTGTTTATCAAACAGAGGTACTTGGAAAGCAGCAAATGCATGGCTCTCCCAGGACGAAGGGCTACATTCACAGTGAAAAGGGAATTTGCCATCAAACTTGTAGTCGGTCTAGTCAAGCTTTCTTTGGCAACAGAACTTTTAATACTAACTGGTCTGTGTTTACCTCAAGATGTCTAAACATAAATTTGTGTTCAAAAAAAAGTACAGATTTATCACAAAAATTGTTTATAAGTTTATTTCCAAAGTAAATTTGTTTCAATCTTAGCAGTGTTTTGATAGCCCAGCAAGCAGTGGCAGCTGCTCCGGTGTGCCCAAACTGGGCTCCCAGCGTGACCCCCATGAAGTCTGTGCAGTTTCCTCACGATCACATCAGCTGCGGCGCAACCGGCACCTCTGCCTCTCACAATTTGCATTTTATCTGTGATCTTGTATTAAGGAGCTCATTTGTTGTTGCTGCTGGAAATAGAAGGCCGCTGAAGCTTTTAAGGCCAAAATCCTCCATTCTCATAGAAGAAAATTGCCTGCTGTCCTGTTCTTCTTAGTATCTTGAACATGCCAATAGCTGGGGCCAACAATCCTGCAAAAACGTAAATTCGTCCTGTGTCGCCAAGCGCTGCAATACATTTACAAAGCAATTGCACTCAGTTTGTACTGTGTGCAAAAATACCATGCATATAATTATGAGGCTGAGTTTAATGACATTGAAACAAATCTCCATTCTGATGAATGCATAATTACTGTTATTAAAATATTTATGAAATAATAAATTTATTAGAAAATCTTCTGCATATGGGCTTTCAGAATGCTTTACCGTACACAAATTCTAAAATGGCAGCAGAGAAAACAAACTTGCAAGGCACCGAACTTGAGCATTTCCACCTGAGACAATGTAGGCACAAAGGTCTCCTGAGATCCTGAACCCTCTGTCCCCTCCATCAAAGATACTGAATAGAGAGAATTGGGATTTTATTATTTTCTTCCTTTGGAAAATTTTCAGTTCTTTAAACAAGGGCTATTGTGGAAGCAAACTTCTCATGGGGTTTGTGTTTCGTTGGTTTTTAACACAGGTAACCTAGACTGGAAATGCATCACTGGGACGAGACAGAATTTAAAATAACCACTAGTACCCATCCAGACCACTGGAAATTTAGGCTGACATCTCGAGCCTGAATCAGAGAGAGATGGAGTTTCACAGGTCTCAGCTGAGTGAATGTTAATCTTGTGGATAAATCTCTCCCACTAAAGCATTCAAAACCTCTACTTTTTGTACCTCACTTCCAGCACAGAAGGGAGAGCAAAAGTCTTGCTTTAGGAAGATTGCTATTGCATCTTGTGTTGCACTTAAGCCTCATAGCCTGCTGTGAAAGTACAGTCAAAACAAAACCAGGAAAATTTCCAGCAAAGACGATAAAAGCTGACTATTAAGAGGGAAAAAATAGTCTTTCATGGAGGTTGTAGAATATTCTTCAGAAAAGTTTATAAAAGAACTTAGCCAAGCATCTGCTCGGACCAGCCTGGCTATATGGGTCCCACCTCAGACCAGCGACTCGGCACGAGTACGGAGGACCGCCGCTGAAGGAGTCGGCAGCAGGAGCCACATCGATAAGCCCTGCTCCCAGAAAACGGGAGGGGAGCACCCCAGGGGGCCGGAGCGGGAGGTCGGGGGGAGGGTACCAGGGCAAAGGGATGCTTGAAACTGCCCAAGCGAATTAGCGAGATCCTCACCCAGCTTGCTGCCTTCCCACCGACATCAGCCAGTGCTGGAGCATCCAAAGAAAATGCTGGAAAATTGTGCTAAGACAAGTGTTTGTTTCTGTCCTCTACACTCTTTGGATTTATGGTCCTATTTATGTATGGGCACTCTTCTAAGAAAAGTTAGGATTAGTGCCTTTGCATAGGATAGTAATAAATGGCTGCTACAAAAATCGCATGCAGGGATCTATATTCACTTTTACACCATCATTTCTATAACTGAAATTTGGTCTATGAACAAAAAGGGTGACTTTTCCTAACCCTGCAAATCCCCCATAACCACGCTACAATCAACTTTCTCCCGTTTCCAGTGACAAGGGGTGACCTTTAAAAAGGCGGCGCGGGGCTTGGCTCGCCCTTCAGCTCCCCTTAAGGCTGCAGCACTGACGGTGGCGATGCTCGCTCCTTCCACGGGGCTCGGATCGCTGAACCCCACCGCCTGCGGGCACCCCGAGCAGCGCTGGGCTGCTTGCTACATCCTGCTATCAGCCACAGAAACGTGAAATTTCTTATGCAGAAAGTGGAGATACGGGTTTGTATCAACCCACCTGAGGAGAACCTGGATCAGAGTCATTTTTCAGGACAACTATAGCTTAAGGTTTTGGCTTTGTCAGCAGTTGTTATACCTGCAAGTGAAAAGCCAAAACCAGCTGTAAAACTGTAAGAGCAAGATCTAAAGGCATATCTACAGCAGGCGAGGGAGCACAGGGACCACACCAAAGACAGGTCCAGATTATCTGGCTTTTGAACTGGGAGCAGTAAAGCAGCTCCAGCAAGGCACTGCCCTTGGGCTAAGGCGAGCGGCCCCGTGCCAGTTACCCTCCGTGTGACACGCCGACGGGGCTGTGTCCTCCCTGGGACTCCTGTGTCACTGCCTGGCACTGATCCAGGCTGTGCAGGTACCGGACTCGACCTTGGCCGCTTCCTCCACCAGGGCAATGCACTGCACGGTGACTGCCCTCAGCTCCTCCACCTCGACCTCGACTCTCCCTTGGATCCCTCAGAGCAGCTCGAGGCAGAGGCAGAGGTGGCAGGCACATGGCCAGTAGCCTGCCACAAAGGGAATGGCCACCACAGCCCTGTTGTCCATCCTCTTTGCCCCTGCTGGGGTCCCAAAAGCCACTGAGCTGCTGCCAGGAGAAGACCTGAGGCTCCTGCTGCTGGGAGGAGAAGGAGGGAGAGCTGGTCCCGCAGAGCATCCTCCTTCCAGCACCTGCTCACCCCGCACCAGCCGCACGCCAACCCCTCCACCGTCTTCCCCGTTTTCCATCACGGTTTCTGCCTGTCGTCCCTTCACTCGCTTCCCGGGTAGGAACAGCCAAGCCTGAACACAATCCATTGACTGTACTGCTGAACGCCTCTGAGGTGGCTCTGTATTACTAAAACACGTCTTTTCTCTATTAATCACACATCATTGATTCTTCTGAGTCCTAACATCATAATAATGCGAGACAGACAGAATCGAAAAGCCAAACAAGCGGGTGACATGACTGTCGGCACACTGACAGCAGTGGCAGTCAACGAAAGCGGAGGCGTGCTCCATCCCTTCCTCGCCCACCATGTCCTGGCACTGGTGCCTGCTCTCCCCGTCCCAGCCTTAGCCCTGAGCAAAATGTTAGAAGACAGGTCACTTAACGTTTACAGCATAAATATCTACCAAAAAAAAGGTATTTTTATATACATGCAAGTATGTGTGTATGTATATATATAAAACACCTACATACACAAACATACTCATAGACATTAAGCAGAACCATCATCAGAATGAAATCTTGCAGCCCTAGACTACTCTTAACTGTCCCCTCCACCCCCACAGGTCAGGCAATCCTTTTAACAAAACCAGAGCTATCTGATGCGCCCTACATGTGAAAAGATTTTATCTGTGCCACGCCAGGCAGCACACGGCATTCAGAAGGGAAGGTCTCCCCAGCCTGCCTTCTCTTCCCATTTAAATCAGAGGCCAGGGAGTCTGAGTGCTTCTCATGATCTCTACTCAAGGAGAAAGGCGATCGCTAGTTAGGAGCACTTCACAGGCGTTTGGGCGTGCTTGCCAAGTTCATTTAAAAGTACTTGGAAGTGAGGCATTGGCCTGCATTACCCCATCAGCCAAGGAATAAGAGGATATATACTTTGCAACGCACTCCCATTCGTACGGCGTGCTAATGCCTCTCCCGAACATCCCAAATGACACAGCAAAAGCATCACTCCTCACAATGCAGGCTAAATTAGAAGGAAGTTGGGCAACACTGCTGGAGTTACGGTTTCTTTGGAAATGTAACACCACTTGTCAAATTTTCTCAAAAGGAGGTGCTTGCCCCCTGGAGAAGGAGCGAGGCCCCGATGTGAAGGTCTCCGCAGCCGCCCCGCTGTAGGGATGCTCGGGGTGCACCACCCTGCACCCTGCCATCGGGTCCGCGTGTGCACGGCGCCGGCGAAGGGCTTCCTAACGAACTACGGAACGCGGGAGCCTGGACACGCCACCGCAGTACCTGCTCCGTCACACTCAGCAGCCCCCAAGTTGCAAACCCCCCCCCCGTGCCATGCCAACCTCTGCTGTGCTGTCCGTGCAGGGGTAGCACGATGACATGGGGACACAGAAATTAAAGAGCTTTTAGACCGTTCCTACGTATTAACTGCTGTCATTTGAAGTCTCTCTTCCTGATGTAGTATGATTCCATGGAAGAACTACGCTAGCTCTGCAGGTATGAGCGTTACTCGGCCAGGTAAAATGCGTGGTGACTGTGCACGAGTGACCGGTGGCCTGGGGCAGGGCAGGGCTACCATATTTTAGCGGCCCATAACAGGACCATGCTTTATTCTCAGCTAAATTGGTGATGATTCAGAATACCTCTACTGCCTTCAGCAGAAGGGCTTTATAGGACCTTGTGAATCATCAGTAATGAGGAAGGCTTTAGAAATACTTGTTTTTCTTCAGATTTCTCTCTGCCTGGATACCCACTCCACCACACTAATGACCTGACTATATTGGATTCCATGCTCTCCAAACAGCCTTAATTACATGCTTCGTATCTTCCAATATTATGATAAAATTCATCATAGTCCCATGTCTGGGACAGTCAGCATTGTCACTCATTGAGATTAATTTGAATATCACCATAAATAGAAATAACAACAGCTGATATTACGATGCAGAGTATTGTGCTGGATGCCTCCAAGCAAAACTCATTTAATAGAATGAAATACAGAATATAGAACATGTAGTTTTACAGTATTAGTGTTATAAGATTCAAAACCAGATCAATATTTCTTTCATAGAAATTAATGCCTTGAAATGAACCCTCCATTTGTCACTCCAAAGAGGTCACCTTATTTCATTTCAAAGAATAAATTGGGAATGGCACAAATGTACTTGCTGAATAATGCTTTCACCCTAGAAGCTGACATGTTCCAGCATCCCCCTGTGCTGCCCCCCACGCCAGCCCCAATTATCTGCTAATCCTTTGCTCACGTAAGCACCATCATCCCTCTCTGTCTCTCTCCATGGGAGAGCATCCCTCTCCTGCCAGAGCCAGTCTTCTTCCACAGGACTCTTTGCAGTCCCTTCTACCTAACGTTTATGGAGAGACACTCGAAAATAGATTAAGAGCCAAGATTATTGCTAATATTGAGTTTTGCCCTGTCAAGAAAATAAATTTTACCTCCAAAACACCGGTTTCCAGAAAAATATATTCATAGCACCTCCAACCTCCCATTAGTAACTCCTCATGGAAACATGTGAATTCCTGAAGCAAGGATTTTACTTTTGATTTATACAGGTGAAGTAAGATTCCACATCCATTAAATGTAGCCCAATATTTCAACAACAATACAGTAGAACGGCATGGCTCAGCTTGTTGACACGTGTTAGGTGCATCAGTAACAACAAGGACAAATATTTGGAGACTGAATGAAAATGAAAGCTTGCTGAGAAACACAAAAGCCATTTTTTGAAAAGAGGCAAAAAATTAAAGTTTACTGTTTCCTATTTTCAGCTTTTTGTTGAATTCTCTATATGAGTCTAGCTGAAAAATGTATAGTTCTCCTGAAATATCTTTTATAAAATGAATCATTACCCCACTTCCTAAAACCAATATTGTCTTATTAAAAGTTAGAAGAGGAAAATGCAATAAACTGGTAATGAGTTCAAAATATATTAGCATCTAGAGAAAAATATTGCTAAAGTGTGTTAGTTTTCTTCCCAAATACCAGCAATAACCCAAGAGTCCCCCCGTGGCAGGTACACTGCAGTCAATTAAATTGGCCATTTACTACCATCTCATTAAGTCAAGTTCAGCAGGAGGGGGCTCGCCATGAGTCTTTGGCTTTGCACCCAGAACCTACACAAACGGAAACCTTTGGGCCTATATCCCATATTGCTGCAAACGAGAGGGAGAAAGGGAGGAACAATCTGTTTGCAAATGCTTTTGCTGCAGAGTGAAGGATTTTACAGAATCTGATCAGATGAGCAGCATAAAATTAAAAACCAAACACTTAAGAAGAATCTCTTGAAATCATGGGATCACACATTCTGTAAAGGGATTCTCATGCAGCCCTTATCCTTCTTCCCCGTGACCGTGCTGCCAATCCAGCAGGAACAGGCACCAATGACTGCTGAGAGCCAAATTGAATCCCCCAGGCCAGAAGCTGAGACAGAACCACAATCTCCACCGCCACCGGTCACAGCACCTCGAGCGTTGCAGCTCAGCCGGCCACAGCCTGTTGATGCAGGCGGCTACCACCGCTTTGGCAAAGAGGATCTCCGCACTCGGAGAGCCCTGGAAAACGCGTGCCCCTTTCTGAGAAAAAAGGAGCATCCGACTCAGAGCTGCACTTCGAAGCTGTATTCCCTTCTGAATAACCGCATTTCTACTGGCTTCATTGTGTCTAGAGCAGAAGGCAGGATTGCAACTTTCAATCTGTCTCATTTTGTACAAAGGTGCCCGCAGACGGAAATAGAGCCAAAAGCCCCCAAGGGATATAAGGGAAGTTTCAATTTACACTCCCAATCTCATTGTACTCCTTTATCCCACGCTGGTTTCTAAAAAGTTCCCTGAAGGGGCTTGGTAAGGCACCCCTGTGGGCCACGAGAACCATCACTGATAAAAGCAAAAAGGTATTTAGACAAGAAAAAACGATTGTTGATTGACTATTTAAAATTGCATCCACTGAGGACAGACACCTGAAGCGGTAATTAGTTCATTATTAAAGCTTGTAATGAGAAGTCTGTAGTTCTAAAGGAGTCCAAAAATTAGTTTTCCAGTAGAAAAAAAAAAGAAATCAGTGTGCTGATATTCCCCATATTGCGTGGTTCTACTCCCAGAAAATATGGAACAGATGAAACATTTGGCAATTTTTTCAGCATAGTTATTGAATTTCATGGAGTTAAATTTGTAAGGAAAGCTATGACACTGTGAAGTAACAATATTTTTTACAATGCAAAACTAGCAGCCTATAAACATATTGCCTCGAACTCCCTGATGCGTTTGGAAACAGCTTTCCAAATTGTTTCTGTTTTATTTTTAGAACAGATATTTAATTTACAATCGGCATACTATTTATTGGCATGCTGTAACAGAATTGTATTTTGAAAAAGTCACTGTATTTGACATACTTGAATATTTATGCATTTATATCTCCACGGTCCACCACACATTATATTATCCCTTCTGTTGCATTAATCCGAGGCCCTGCAGCAAAGACACAGGCCCTCGGTGCTGGGCAGCACACCTGCTCCACGCAGCCCTGCTGCCAAAATTCAGGGCTTAACCATCCCTCCTCGTCCAGGACAGGGCTGGGGCACAACCCCTGGAGAACAGGTCTCGTCTACAGAGGGACGTAGTCAGAAAGGGCTCTCTCACACTAACTCCGGCCAGGAGCTCGTCCCTGCTTCTCAGGGGGATGAAGTTAAATACCAGAGAGCTGCAAAAATGAAGCAGCCAGCCAGAGGCACCCCCCAGCTCGACCCCTTGCCAAACCGGAGAGAGCTCGTCTGCGTTGTCTTCAAAAGGGAGTCAAACATCCAGCCGTGCTGCAGTACGTCTCAGGTGTGGGTCCAACTTGCTCCTCAAGATGGGACCTCGGTGCGCCGCCGGGATGCTCTTCAACATTTTAAATGAAGTAACTCACGGAAGACCCCACAAAAAAGTTCACGGCAATGACAGATACTGAACTGGGGTGTAAAGCCTCCTCCTTCCTCTAAACCCTGCGCTGGTGCAGGGCCGCTGCATCTCTCGTTAGTTGTAATTTTGGAAGAGAAATCCTCGTGTACTTGGCCCTAGGAGACATACTGCCCTCCTCGGCAATGCCTGTGCCCACCTCCAACGCACCGACACATCCTGCGTGACTCAGAGCCGCGACCCGCGCTGACTACGGGTCTCGGCAGCCCCGGCAGCTCCGCTCCATCGGCACGAGCACGTCAAAGGCAGGCAGAGTCGGGGCGACGGCTTCCCCTCGCTCGGGCAGCAGCTGGGACTCGGTGCTGTCCCCACGGCTCCAGGGAAAGTCCCCCCGCCCCGACTAGTCCCATCATCTCTTATCAAAGGTGCGATTCAGGGATAAGTGGGGAGGCAGATAGAGAGGCAGGGGGAGGGACTTTTGCTTTCATCACACAGGAAAGAGCCCAAGTCTAATGCAGATACTTCACATCCTTTTTTTTACAAAAGGAAAGCCTCTACTAAACTTCAAACAGTGATTACATGGATGAATTCAAACTGGAGGACCTCAGTACTGGTTTCCCCTGCTGACCCACCTGTTGGCATTAGCTGAAGATGCTCCCAACCCTCTGTGCTACGTTGGGAACAGGCAGGTGAGCTGCATGGAGAGCTATCGTAACTTCACGTGCAGAGAGGGAGACGAAGAGCCTAAATCTTACCCATCCTGGAGAGAAAGCCCCTTAAGCATCAGTAGCTGGCTGAGGAAACCCCACTATGCTCTGCATGGGTTATATATATATATATATATTTATTTTTTCTCCCTACATTACAGTAGAGTACAAATACTTCTCTTCCAAGATACTGTCAGAGAAATGTAAACACTAGTAAGATTTCTTTGCAGAGGCCTCCACAGATGGAAAGAGTTTTCATCTACGAGATGTTAGGGAAAAGCCAGCTTGGGCATGAAAAGAAGTGTTCCAGAGCCATTCACCCACCCTTCACCACTGCCATGGTCAGTAAAACCTTGAGTGACCCATGAGAAGCAAGCTGGCTGCAACAGCTCATGCTTTTGAGAAAGTATTTAGGTTAACAAGTTTTTTATGGTTGGGGAGTTGTTTCTTTTCTTTCCAGTAACTTACAGCTTCTCACCCACCTCCACGCAACAGTACTTAGTTGCTTAATAGGTCCAGTTCTCCTCCTCTCTCTTAAAAGAGTTCTTTCTTTCTTATTTCTCTCTGGCTGGGACATGTTCTGAACTGTGTTTTGAGGGAGGAGAGGACAATAAGGAACAGTTTTATTGCATGAAAAATCCACTTAAAGAAGGCAGAACTGAGCTGTAAAATACATATTCAGTAAAATCTCTCTCAGTATGTACCAGTTCCTGCTTTCTGGATGATTTGGTTAAAAAGCAATTTTGAACAGATGCTTAGTCACAACACATTAAAATGTTTAGATTTATATAAATCTCTCTAAACGCAGAAACTGCCCAAATGTCTGATTTCTGCAAACTCCATTACATAACATATCATCAAAGATTTTGCAGGTATTGTGGCATTCCACAAAAGGCTCCCGGTGCCCAGGATTTCCTTCTGAGTGAGATCTCAGTCGAGAGTGCCCAGGATTCGCTCTTGAATGAGATTCAGTATAAAACAGCTGGCTCATCTCAATCTACTGGCTGGTGGAAGTCTACAGCAGATCAGCGTCTGCTGAACTGGTACTTCAGCAGAACTTCAGCACCGCTCGCATCCCTCCAAGCTTCTCGGCTCCAGCTCAAGCAGAACATGAGATCATCTGTTTTGCAGCCCAGGAAGGGGTGTTTGTAATGCAAGAAGTCTCGAACAGAAATAAGTACAGCGTACCTAGCGATGCCAAGCTTGCTCGCGCACTCGAGCAGGGCTGCTTTCTCGGCGGTAGCATTGCAATACAAAGACCCGCACGTTAAAGCCGCACAAATTGTTAGAGATTCAGTACACCGCTGAATCCAGAAGCAATACAAGTCGCATTTTAATTTGCCAAGAGGGGGGAGGCGAGCGAGGAAAACAAACCCAGATCCTTAATGTTCTGCCAGGAAAATGGACAGGACCGAGTCCGGCTGGGCAGCGCAAAGGGCAGAGATGGGAGAAGGTGCATCGCTCCGTTCGTCTTGCATGTGATGGCCGTACCTGGCACCGACAGCCAGATGGGAATAAGGAGTAACGATGACTGCTGACAGCAGAGAGTGGATTTGCCGTGAAAACCTCACAAGTTTCCAGCTGGGAAAAGCGGGGGATCTCTCCTCCCGCCGCACAAAAATAAAAATAAACCCCACCACCACCACCTTCCGCATGCGAAGGCGTAGGATAGGAAGCGAGAAACTCCGCTGCTCACGATGCATCTGGTGGCGGTTGTGTCACTGTCACTGCACCCGCGATCGCTGCCGAGGAGCACCCGGGGCTCGCCGCCGGGCCCCGCCGGCTTCACCCAGCGCCCCGGGGGGGGAGGACGGGGACCCCCCAGCCAGGAGCCCCCGACCCCCCCCCCCACCCCCGCCGGGGAACCAAACCCCGGCTCAGCCCCGCACAGATGCCGTCTCCCGGACTTGGGGTGCCGGAGAAGGAAAGGCATGAGGAGGATGCAGCCGAGGAGATGGGGGGGGAACGACGACGGGGGACAAGTGTCCGCGCCCCGACAGCCAGCCCCGGCGCCCGGAGGGGCACGATCGCGGCGAGACCCGGGG